>NC_087459.1:29692511-29992511 GCF_036321535.1 Camelus dromedarius | reverse complement strand
ATAATCGGAAAGCAGAAAAAAAGCTGTACTTCCAGGAAAGAAAGAAAAAAAACCAACTTTTTAAGCAGTCCTGACTGAGAATGTCACCATTCCTGCAGCTAAAGCCCACAGCTAGTCGGAAACACTCGCTTACTGATCCTCACGGCGACCTGCATGGCTACTGAACTCTGGGGTGGCGTCCAGCCCACCCACAGCCCTGCCCTGCAGGGCATCCCCTGTCATCCCAACTCCTGCCCGACCGGCCAGTGTCATGTCGGGTGTGGTGACCACCCACACGATCCCCGCCCTCAGCAGGACCTGTCTCCCCTTCCAGAAATGGTGGGAAGACAGCAGAGGAAGCGGGCGTTGAAGGCCTGCCTCCTGTGTCAACACTTGCTCCTGATTTGGGGGCTTTTAAAAAGAAATAGCTTTATTGAGATATAATTCACACTCCCTACTGTGCCCCTACTTAAAGTGTATAATTCATGATTCTGTATATTGCACTTATTAAAGGTTTTAAATTGTAGTAAAATATATAAACCATAAAATTGGCCATTTTAACTATTTTTAAGTGTACAGTTCAGTGGTTTTCATTGCTGCAGAAACTCTGTAACCATTAACCAGCAACTCCCCATCCCCTCGTTCCTCAGCCCTTGGTGGCCTCTAATCTACTCTCTGACTCTGCGAATTTCCGTTTCAGATTCTTCGTCTAAGTGGACCCATAGAGAATGCGATCTTTCGTGTCTGGCTTTTCTCACCGAGTGTGACATCCTCAAAGATCATCCACGTTGCTGCACATGTCACGGCTTCACTCCTGTTTGGGGCTGAATAGCATCCCACTGTATGGCTGGACCACATTGTGCTTGTCCGTCATCCACTGGTGGGCCCTTGGGTGGTTTCCACCTTTTACATCACTGTTTTTTTCGAGTCCCAAGAGTGTGTTTCTTTTTTCAGATACAGAATATCCTTTCCTCAATCAGGACTCAGAATCTGTCCTGGGGCCATTCTAGGTCTGGAGTAGAGGGTAGGATGAGGAAGAACAGCCGTGGAGGATGGAGGAATGACAGCCCACAGCTGTCAGCACGTCCAGTGGTTTGAGTCTGTGGTTTACATGGACTTGGAGTCAATCCCAATGTTACAACCCGGGCCAGCTCCTCATCCTCTCAGGGACTGAATTTCCTCATGCAATGCCTTCCTGTGGGGTGCTGCCAGGAGGAAATGGGAAGTGCTAGTAAAGCACTAGCCCAGTGCTGTATTATTATTACTGTTATTGCTAATAAGTAGGGTCACCTCCTCCAGGAAGCCTCCTCTGGCTGCATCCACCACAGGGACCATCCTCTCCTACAAAACCACAGCATTTGTTGTTGGCTGCAGCCCTCATTTCTCTCTTCATCATGTTGGCCTTATTTTATTCCATTGATTTCATCAGTTGCATGTAGAAAATGCTAATTCTGTGGGCTGGCCCCAGGGGGACGGACAACACGCAAGCTCTGAATCTGTGATGAAGCCATCCCGCCTTTGATGGAGGCAGAAGATGAAACGCCGGCTGCCATGAATCCCGCGGAGATGGGGCCTGGCATGCAATATTTAAACAGCCCTTTCATGAAAGGGAGCTACCCAAGCTCTTAACATTGATGTTCGTTCAAGAAAGTCAGACTTGATTTCCAAACTCAGACGAATGTTTGGGTGCACTTCGTGTCTTAAATACTCATTTCTACTGCCTTGAAATTGTAATTCATTTCCTTTCAAGGTTTACAAGCCCAAAGTGCTACCATCAGGTGCTCTGTCGGGAGGCAGGGCACAGGAGGTGGGGCCTTGGCACATCCTAAGAGGAAATTTTACTGTCCCTGTGAGATTAGTAAAGATGGCCCCTCTGAATTGGAGATGGGAGATACTCAAGGTCTTGCTTGCATAAAGCCCCAAGCTATTTGTTGAAATGTGTCGAGCTGACGCAGGGCGGTGCACCCTCCTCCCTCCCTTCCCCTCTCTGTCTCCTTTCTTTCCCTCCTTTTTATGGAGATACAGCTTTTGATAAAGTGGACAGATCTAAATACACAGCTCAGTGAATTTTGATGCATGTGCCCCATGTAACTGGCACCGGATCAAGATGTAGAACATTCTGTCACCCCAGTGGGACTCCCATGTCCCTCCTCCATCAGTTCCCCCAAAGAAAACCATTATTCTGACCTCTATTGCCTAAGATTTGTCTTTTTTGGTTTTAAGTTTCATCTAAATGAAACTTTACAGCATTTCTGGTTTCTTTCACTCAGCATGTTTTTAGATTCATCCACGATGTCTCACGTCTCAATTTGTTCTTTTTTATTCCCACATCGTAATTTGTTGTATGAATGTAATACAATTCATTTGTCCATTCTACTCTTGGTGGGCATTCGGATTGTCTCCAGGTTGAGCAATGTATTAGTTTGCAGAGATGATAACATAGTATCACACATCGAACAGCTTTATTTTATACGCAACAATTTATTTTCTTGTTCTGGAAGCTGGAAGCCTAAAATCAAAGTGTCGGCAAGGTTGGCTTGGCTTGCAGATGGCTGTCTTCTCCCTGTGTCCTCTCGTGACCTTTTCTCTGTGCTCCCCTGATGTTTCTTCCTCCTCTCATAAGGACATCAGTCATACTGGAGTAGGGCTGCACCCTTATGACCTCGCTTAACCTCAATTACCTCCTTAAAGACTGTCTCTCCAAGTATAGCCGCATCAGGGGTTAGGGCTTCAAACTATAAATTCTAAGGGGGACACAGTTTGGTCCTGTTAAGAATAATGTTGCTATGAACCTTCAAGTACAGGTCTTTCCATGAATATGAGCACTCAATTTTGTTGGCTATACACCCAGGATTGGAATCATTGGGTCATACAGCATCAGTGACTTCAGAACATTCTGCCAAACTCTTTTCCAAAGTGGTATACCAGTTGACCTTCCCACCAGCCGGTATGACATTTCTGATTGTTCTTTACCTTTGTTAGTTTTGGTATTGTCTCTCCTTTTAATTTTAGCTATCCTAATGGGGATGCAAAAAATCCCTTTTTGAATTAACTTTATACATTTAAATAATTGTAGACTTGCAGAAAAGTTGCAAAGATACTCAAAGACTTCCTGTACTCGACTTCCCCTGCTATTAACATCAGAAAAATCTTTTTACAAAAAGAATTACCAAGACTAAAGCTTTTCCTGTTGCCATTCATTCTCCAGGCTGTCAGAAAGCCAAGTATACTCCCTTGTGAATAAGACAAAATATCCCCAACCTGTTACATACAATAACTAAACTTTTTCATATGCTTATAAATGTTAATATTTTAAATAATACCAATGGTAGATACGTCACTTATCTAACTAAAATATCTAATCTGACATGCTCCCTGAAATGAGTTTATGCCATACATTTCTTTTAATGACTGGAAAACTTGGAATTTTCTTTTTTTTTTTTTTTCAGAATCAGGAAAGTCCTCATATTATTCCTTATCATAGACAGACAGTTAACCATTTTCTGCATATATTGAACAAACTGTCTTTAAATCATACTTTGTTCCGTTCTTCCCCTTGGCTCCAAAATCAGAGGAGAAAAATCAAACAAAATGATCAAAGGCACGTGTAGGTAAAGTTCACATTTAGATATTTGTTAATTGTGGCAAAATACACATAACCTAAAATTTACCATCTTCACCATTTTTAAGTGTACAGTTCAGTCATGTCAAGTATCCTCACATTGTCACACAGCCCATCTCCAGAACATTTTTATCTTGCAAAACTGAAACTCTTCACCAACTCAGAATAACTTTTTATTATCTTTTTTTTTAAATTGAAATATAGTCAGTTACACTGTGTCAGTTTCTGGTGCACAGCATCACATCCCAGTCTTGCATACACATACATATATTATTTTTCATTAAAGATTATTACAAGATATTGAATATAGTTCCCTGTGCTATATAGGAGAAATTTGTTTATCTATTTTTATATATGGTGGTTATCATTTGCAAATCTCAAATTCCCAAATTTATCACTTCCCACCCCCTTCCCCACCGTAACCATAAGATTGTTTACGACATCTTCTAGTCTGTTTCTGTTTTTGTATAGATAAGTTCATCAGTGTCCTCTTTTTTCTTTTTTCTTTTTTAGATTTCTCATGTGAGTGATATCATATGGTATTTTGCTTCCTCTGTCAGGCTTACTTTGCTTAGGATAATGATCTCCAGTTCCATCCATGTTGCTGCAAATGGCATTATTTTATTATTTTTTTGTATCACTGAGTAGTATTCCATTGTATAAATATACCACAGAATAACTTTTTAAAGTATAAACCAGATGTCATTCTCTCGCTCAGAGCCCTCTGAAGATTTCCCATTTCTCTTACAATTAAATCTAGACTCCTGATGGTAAGAGCCTCCCGGATCATCCAGGGCTCTGCTGTTCTTGCTTCCTGCCCCACCTGGGGCCTCTCCTGCAGAATCCTCCCCTGGCCACCTCCTTCCATCCTCATGCTGCTCAGCACCATCCTAAGTGGTGTGTGGTTTGCTGTCTGTCTGCCTGAATGAGTGCAAAGGCCTGGGCTGTCTTCTTCATTGCTGAGTCCCCAGGGCCCAGCACAGGGTCTGGCACATAGTAGGTGCTCAACAAGGGTTTGTTGAGTGAATGTTCAAGAGAAAATGTTGCGAAAGAAAAAGAGAACATGCCCTGAGGCACACATCTCTAGTGGAGGCCAGCACGCCTCCCACCCTCGCTCCCCAAACGCACATGGGGGCACCGAATGGGTAAAAACAGAGAGACTCAAAAATGTGATGGTGCTGAACTAGTCTGGGCTGGACCAGAGCAGCAGAACTAGGAGATTACATACAGTAAGAGATCTGCTATAGGTGTTGTGGGCTGAATCCTGATCCCCCAAGTCCTCCTGGAAGTCCAAACTCCCAGGACCTCGGAGTGCGACTGTATTTGGAAATAGTCTTTAAAGAGGTAACTAAGTTAAAATGAGGTCATATGGGTGGGCCCTAATCCCATAGGACTGGAGTCCTTAAAAGAAGAGAACTAGGACGTAGACACACAGAGGGAGGACCACGTGAGGACCCGGGGAGAAGGCGGCCGTCTACAAAGAAGGGGGCCCCAGGAGAGACCAGCCCTGCTGGCACCTTGATCCTGGACGTCCAGCTTCCAGAGCTGCGAGAAAATACACGTCTGCTGTTTAAGCCACCTAGTCTGTGGCACTTCGTTGTGCAGCCCTAGCAAATGAATACAGTGGGGTTTGCCCTTCTATCACTGAGGGCCCGAGGGAGGCTGTGGCCTCCGGTGGCGTGAAGCAGGGATGAGCAGGAGGCGAGGCGCCAGGAGAGTGGGGCCCATGGGGACAGGACAAGCTGCTGCGTTTCCTTGCAAAGCAGAGCCCAGCATGTGCGGGCACATGGCCTAAAGGTGGAGTTACCAAGGGGCTGTGGCTGGAGCTGGAGGAGGACCCCCTCCCTCACCAAGGTGTGCTTCTTGGCCTGCTTGCTGGACCTGGCTGCCCAAAGGCATGGAGGTCATCTTTCCAAGGGTCGGATGGGGTGCAGGGTCATGGGGTGCCCCCAGCTTCCTGGACTTCTGCAGACAGATACCAAGAGCTGCCCACAGGTGATGTGCCCCTTGGGCAGACAGGTGCCCAGTGACCAGGCACGCAGGTGGAGGACATGGCAGCTGCTTGGGATGGTGCCAAGTCATCAGATCCCCATTCCCCAGGGCGTTCACCTCTTCTGTCTTTCATGATGCATCGAATCAGTTGCTCAACTGTTGGAGAAATTAATCCATGTTCCTGTCGCATGCTCCGGGCACATCTTACTAGGAGAAGCCGTGTTGGATAACTACTTAACAACAAAGGAGACTGCGTTTAGAAGTAAAAATTGTATATGTGATCTGATACGCATCACATGCTGGAGAATTAAACCCAAGACAGGATCTTTTAGAAATCTGCTGCTCTTAGAGCATCACGTCTTTTCTGGAACAAGCTTAGGGTCCAGGTAGTCAGCAAGCCAACCTCATATTAAACACAAGCAAGTATGAATCTACTATTTGGCTGAAATGTTATTACGGTTATGAAAAAGAACCACAAACCTTCAGATCTGAGCTTTCTCAAATGTATTTTTTTTAAATCTCCAACCAAATGCCATTTTAAGTAGCAAAAGACTAATTTTTATGTAATTCAATGATCATCCATCTCGGTGGCTCACAGACAAACATTCATTAGCCATTCCGTAATAAACTGGAGTCAAAGTTTATCACTTACATTAAACATTGCAAATTAAAGGAAAGGGGTGGTTTCCTTTTAATAGAATGCTCCACATGCCACACCAGAATTACAGAGATAACTGAGAGTGTGAGAAACACTGTTTAATGGTTGTTGATGTTCTGCCCTGAAATAAAATCCTTTTACTGAATTGTATTTTGGAGAATCCAACTGACCCTTTGCCACCAGAAAGAAGGATTTCCCATAAATAAAAGCTTCAGGTCACTTTGACGTAGTGATTAGTGACTTCCCCCCAGGCCACCGGATTATTCATAGCTGGGATTTGAGTTTCATCTCAAGGCAGGAAATTAATCACATCATGTACAGGACTTCATGGAAAGAACTACTTCATGTGGTCCCATTTATTTCAAGAAGGAAAATGTAGTTAAGCATTTAAATTAAATAAACGGATTGATGTTGCAGCAATTACTGAGGAATGATTTTGTCACTCGGCAAAGAGACTGCGTTAAAGATATGAACAGCCGTTTCTCGGTTTAAGCTTCCAGTGTTTCAACATTCAGGAAATGACTTTTGTGTTCTGGTGAGATTCAAATGACAAAATTAAAGAACCAAACCGTAGTACAGGTTTCTGAATTATAGAGAAGTTTGGACACTTTCACCAAAAGCATAACATTTTGGCAGAATGATCCAGTGCTCTGTAACGCAGAAAAAGCAGGTTTCTGGTTAGAATTATATATTATGTTAGTGACCATTTTCACTATAAGGATATCATTTACGTACCAAATCCGAGCACACAGTCTTGTGTGGCAGTTGGAAAAGGGGCCAGAAATTACTGAATTTAACACAACAGGGTGATTGTAGTAGAAAAGGTGAGCTGCTTTATTCTGAGGGTGGTCCAAAACTGGGATCAAGAACCTGAGGCATAAGCATCTTTGAGAGCTCTCCCTTGAGGCTGTTTAGCACACCGAAAACAAGTTAGATCAGGCTGACTTTTCAAATATTAAATCTACATGTAAAGAATGGAAGCCCTTTCCGCCAAACTCACCCCAGCTGATATTTTTGTTTTATGCTTTCTTCCAAGCAGCTGCTACAGGAGGAACCTGGACCCAGATTCCAGGGGCAGGGCATGGGGGGAAGCCGGGGAGTCAGCCCTGACACATAGCCTTTCTGAGCCTCAGTTTCCTTGTCTGTAAAATGGGGGTAACAAGAGTATGACCTCTATGACTTTCCTAAGACTCCCCAAACAAATGACCACAAACTGAATTTAATCCTGGGGAGGCTTAACACAACAGAAATTTATTCTCTCACAGTTCAGGGGGCCAGAAGTTCAACACCGGTCTCACTGGCCTGAAATACAACAGATGGCGGGACCATACTCCCTCTGGCGTCTCTAGGGGAGAATCTATTCCCTGCGTCTTCCAAGAGGCTTCCAGTGGCTGCACGCAGCCCTTCACTGGTGGCAGCCTCCCTCCAAGGTCTGCCTCTGTGGTCCCGTGGCCTCCTCCTCTTCTGGGTAAAATTTCCTTCTGAATCTCTCTTATAAGGACACTTTGGGGAGCTCAGTAGGAATGCAAACTCCTGAATCCTTACCTCCAGAGATTCTGATTCCTTAGCATGGGGTGGGGCGAGGGGTGTGGGGCAGGAGCAGGAATCAGCATTTTTAAAACAGCTCGGACTGAACTGGAATGTTCTGCTAGGGGAGCACGTGTCCAGATGTCTTTCTGTTCGGCAGGGGATGTGGCATCTGCCCTCTGCTGTACAGCTAGGCCCCATGGCTCTAGGGTCAGAATTGTGGACCGTCAGCCTCCCAGAGCACATCCATCAAGACCCACATGCCTGGGGCCCCTGCCTGCTGCCGGGGGAAGCCTGCCCCCATCAGCAGCAGACCCTCAGTCAAAGATGCAAGGCAACTGGCCTCTTCGAGAGGTGGATTCATTACCTGTGGCTCCTGTAACAAGTCACCACAAGCCTAATGGCTTAAAATGCCAGATACTTCCTCTCTCACAGTTCTGGAGGCCAGGCATCAGGGACCAGTACCCCTGGGCTGAGACCATGGTTTCGCTGGGCAGAGCGTCACTCCCCCTGCAGGATCGCGCGTGGCTGGGGTTCCTTGGCCGATTCTGCCTCTGTCTTCACGTCACGTTCTCTGTGTCAGATCTCCCTCTGCCTCCTACTTAGGAGGACACGTGCAATTGTATTTAGGGCTGACTGGCTAATTCAGGAGAATCCCCCATCCTAACATCCTTAACAGAATCACGTTTACAAAGGTCCTTTTCTTTGCAAGGTCACAGTTAGAGGGCCCAGGGATTAAGACCTGATATCTTTGGGTGGCCGCTGCCAGCCTACTACACAGCCTCATGAACTAGGAGTGAGGATGCTTTGAGTTAACACAGGTAAAATGCTTAGAAAGTGCTCCCAGCACCTTGAAAGCCCCATCAGTTGTCCCCATTGTCCCAGGTGGCCACGGAGTTGGACTCTGATACCTTAGCCTGGGCCCAGAAACCAGGCTGTGAATCCCCCACCCCAGTACCTTCTTCCACGTGCTTGTCTCCTGAACCCCTGCCCTCAGTGCTGGGAGCCTGATCATTGTCCAGTGGAGCCTGCTTCGTGCAGCACCCCAGGGGACAGAGGGTCATCTCCTATACAGAGCCCCGTGCTAGACAGTGGTACACTGCCAAGCAAAGCTGTCAACCAGAGTTGGTTGGAGTAAATATTTTCTGAAGCACTGAACTTGCCCTTTGAAATGCCTGTGTGTTTAGACCTTCCATGGAAATGTTTCTGGAATGTGTTACATGGTCCCCAACAGGGTCTCGGGACTGTAGCTTAGTCTTTTGAGGCTGACACAGTGATGCTCGTCACGTGATCCTTACTGTGCACACCTGTCACTGGGCCAGCCCGAGACAGGGAGAGGTGATGCAGGTCTGCTCCAAGCTGAAAGCACTGGGTGCTGGGCACACTGGGTTCTGGTTTTGAATTTTCCTGCCTCCTCCCTCCTGCTCCAGGATAGCTCATCTGTAGGTATCCCTCTTGCAGGCAAACATCCCACCTCCCTTGTCCTCCCCTCATTTTATTTTGTTGTTTCTAGTAGCTTCAGGCTGGAAAGCAAGGTAACTGAGGCTCATTAGCACTTCTTGCAAACAAAGAGCTAATAGTGTGGCGGTAAGAGTCTGAGTGGCTCTCCAGGACAATTGTTATTAGCTGCTTTGTACCTTCCTCCACCACCACAAAGAATTTGAAATATTTTGTATCCTTTCACATATTTGTAACTGACATCTAAAATGTTTCATAAATGTAAATGGTTGCAAAGAATAAAATTTCTTTTGCATTGTAAATATTGACATTTTTCAAAGAAAACTTGAATCATTCTTTTAAATGTATCCGATGGTGTCTAAAGGCCATGGTAATTTGACGTCCATCATCATTCCTTTAGACGATAAGTGGACAAGCTCTGTTCTCACAGAAATTTTGTAACTTTCATGTCTCTCCTTGAATTCACTTCCATTCCTTTTTCCCCACAGAATTGTATTCTAATGTAATATGTTTCTGTGCTTGAAAGTATTTTATTAATCACGCTATTATAATTCTCTCAGCAAAAAGCATAGAAGTTAACATTTTTTAAATTACCTGTGACTAGAAATCGCTGGAGTTAAAAAATTGGGGGTTTCTAGTTTGAGCTAGCGGTGCAATAATGAGTAGCCCATTTATCAAAACCAATTGATCACACACTTTTCTAAATAATTATTATGCATAAAAATAAAATTTTGTTAGAATTGCATCTCCTAATGAGATAGATGGGGCTGTCTTTCCCCCTCCCCCCACCCCCGCAGTTAGGTCATGAATCCATAGTTGAGTGTTACTCTTGCCATGATGAGCCAGAATTCAACATCGATTTTCCTATTTTTCTCATGTAAGCTTAAAAATATATACTGGTTCATCAAATAAATAGATGGAAATGGAAGGGGTTTCATGTACTGATTTCAACTCATTCAGAGTTGTGAGCTGAAATTCACATAATGATCCACCGTCTAAGACACTTCCATCAGCTGTCAGCGTCAACTGGATTGAAAGCTCAGTATTAGAAATGCTCTGATTTGCCCGTGTTCTCCGCCTGCAGTGAGTAGGATTCTGGGTAGAGACCGTAACACCTTTTTTGTTTTCTGTGAAACGGGGAAAACGGAGTCTTTGGAAGGCAAGGCTGATGAGGGAAATCTTGATTGCAGCTGCTTTCCCACGCTGAGAACAGTCTTGGAAATTGATTTCCTTAAAGCAACCGTGTGCCCAGTTAAGACAAGTTGCAAGGAACTCCCTGAACTTTACCTCTGAGCACGAACCAGGTGAGCACTGGATGGATGGAAGGATTCCTCACCTGGGCCCCTCTCAGCCCTGTCACCAGGGCCTGCCCAGGGCGCATCCATGGATTGGGGAGAGGAATTCATGATGCCAAATGGTGGCAGATCAGTGGGCTGAGAAGCCTAGAAATGGCTCTAACTATGGACACCCAAGCTAATGATCAAAGATGGGAGGCCAGGCAGGCCTTGCTTCTGTGGTGGCAACCATCAGCTGAGTTTTCTAGATGTTTCTAACAGAGCTAATTGGCGATTATCATCAGCAGGGCCAAAACCCATTTCATTTATGAATTCACATATTCATGCGTTCATTTCTTTATTCATCAGGTGGATGGAGGATGAAGCATTCATTGGGTTTCCACCTCCTGTGTGACCCCTACCTTGTACCAAGCACCAGGGGGCACAAGAATGAGGATGTGGTTCTCTGTCTTCAGGGGCCTCACTGTAGGGGAGGGGATGCGGGCAGGTGAAGGACAACCTCCACTCCTCCCTCTGGAATGGAAATCCAAGCCCTGGAGGGGGCAGAAGGAAAGGAGACTCAGGATCTGGTGGGCTTCTTGGCTCCGGCCCTTCACCCTGTTTGCTCTGAACAAGGACCCCAGTGTTTTCCCATCTGAATATATGAGGGTGGGAGACTCAGGTCTCCAAGGGTTCCCTAGACTCTGACATTCACCTTCCAGGACGGTGCCTCCTAGATGCATGATGTCAGGAAAGTTTCGGGTTCTTGGGGGCGCTTATCCCTCAGTGCTCCTGATGCCTAGATCCCCCCAGGTGGGTGCCCCCCAGATCCCCAACCGAAACCAGGGCCTAATGCTAGGCTGTGTCAGGTCATTTGATCCCTGCCTTCTTGTCTGTCTGTCTTTAAAACAATGATGATTCTAACAGCTTCAGTTAGCCAAGTGTTTGCCACCTGGGCACCAGGGGCTATGATTTTTCAATCTCTTTGTCTCTCTGTCTCTGTGTGTCTATCTCTGTCTCTCTCTCCCTCCCCACACCCCTTTCTTCCTTCTCTCCTTTCTTCTCATTTTTCAGAGACTAGATTTATTTAGACATAATTTACGTACAATAAAACACACTCCTCTTCTTGTACATTTCTATCTTGCACATTTCTTTGAGTTTTGACAAACACCTACAGCGTGTAACTGCCATAGTCAAGATATAGAACATCTCCATTGTACTAAAAAATTCCCTCTCGCCCCTTTGGCATCAACCCCTCTGCCTCCCCCATCCTGGCAACCACGAGTGTGCTCTCCACCCTTAGAGTTTTGCCTTTTCCAGATTGTCATATAAATGGAATCATACAATATGTTGCCTTTGGAGTCTGCCTTCTTTCACTCAGCGTAATACATATGCGATTTTACGTATGTGCCACAGATTGTTTATCTGTTCCTCGGCTGGCAGACCTTGGGGTTGTTTCCAGTTTTTGCAGTGATGGCTGTTTCAGAGGACTGAGTCGCCATCTCTCTTGGATAAATGCCCCGGATGGGATGGCTGGGTCAGACACTGAGTGTGTTTAACTTAGTGGTTCTCAACTGAGGATGATCTTGACTCTCAGGGGGCACTCAGTGATGCTGGGGTCATCTTTGATTGTCACACTTTGGGGTGGATGCAGGAGGATAGTGCTAATAAACATACATAGCACACAAACAGCCCCAAACAGAACTGCCAGGCCCAAACGTCAACAGAGCTGAGGGCAAGAAAGCCCTGCTTTAACTTTTTAAGAAGCCGCCCAACCACCTTCCAAAGTGGCCGTGCCATTTTGCACCAACAGTAAATGAGCATTCCAGTTGCTGCACATCCTCACCGCCATCTGGCTGCCTCTGTCTCTTTCTGTCTCCCTCTTTTTAAATTGTAGCCATTCTAAGAGGCACGTAATGGTATCTCCTTGTGGTTTTAATTTGCATTTCCCTGACGACCCATGAGGCTGAGTGTCTACTCTTGTGCTTATTGGCCATCTTTGTACTCACTTTGGTGAAATGTTTGTTCAAATCTTTTGCTCATTTTTAATTGAATTGTTTGTTTTCTTACTACAGACATTTCTTACTTCTTTCCTATTTAAGCCTTGTAATAATCCCATGAGGTAGATTTGATAACTCACATTTTATGCATGAGGAAATGAGACTCTGAGATGTCACAGGACACGTGGCAGGTCCCGGAGCCTCTGGGGCCCCTAGACCCTCACCCGCACCCCCCACCAGGCCTGTTTGTTGTCCGAGCTCATGCTCTGACCACCGTGAAGCATCCAACCTCCTTCCTCCCTCCCTCCCCCGCCTTCTCCTCCCATTCCCTCCTCTGTCCCTCATTCTCTCCTTTCCTTTCTCCTTTGGCAAACAAGCTCTCTCTTTGAATGAACAAGAAGGAAACAAATTCTGTGTACTTTTTGATGAATGCTGGCCTACTTAGCTCAGGGGAAGAATTTGATAGCAGAAATTTCTTTGCTTTTCTTGGCCAGAACTCACACCGAGATGTTGGGGAGGGCGGTTATCTATTATATGGATAGAGCCAAGAATTACTTCGATGAAAAATGGATCCCCATTGAGGCGGGCACACAATCCCATGGCCAGGACGGAATGGTGAGGTTCCCGAGGGCTCTGATACACTAGATCCGAATTAATAGCTCAGCGGCTGATTTCTTGCAGACTTGTGCTGTTGGCTGTGCTTCCTTGGTTGTGACTTAATAATTGCAACCTGTGTTTGAAGAAAGACTTCATTCTTCTCGAAATGAGCAACATAAAAAGCTAGTTTCCAAATATGTGCAGCGTGAGACACATTTGGCGGAGTTAGTGTCAGAATCTCGTCAACAACAAAAGAAAGAGGGTAGCACGTGGGCTCCTGTGTGGCGGGTCTGCTGGTTCGATTAAGTCAATAAATTCCCCAAATGAAGCATCGGGGTTTCCAGCTCCATTGCCCACATGCCATGATGCCACCTCTGTCAGCACCAATGACCTTGGCCCCTCCTTCCTGGCAACCAGCAGGCTGCAAACCTGCAGGGAGCCAGAGTGGGGAGCGTCACAGCAGGTCAGAGGCCCACGTCTCCCTCCTGCTCGCTCAGATCTGTTTCCGAATGTGTTCATTTGCTAGGGGGCTTTCTAAGGTCTTTTTTATTCCTGACACCAAAAATATGTCTTTTTCAACACCAATCGATTCTCTGACTTTCCACCCACCAACTGGGGGTCTTACAGTTCAATTCTGTTCTGACACCAACTCCCCGGGTTGGTGCACAGCCCATGGGTTAAGGGCTCAGCCCCCCAGCACTGCCCCTGGCGAGCCCCACGAACCACCTGTACTTTTGGCCAACTGGTTATAAATTCAGAAGTTCTCCCATCTCTTCCTCCGGTTCGATCATTTGCTGGAGCAATTCACAGAACTCAGGAGAACACCTTATTTATGTTTACTGGTTTATCATAAAGGATACACCTCAGGACCAGCCAGTGGAAGAGGTTCACAGGGTCAGGGATGGGAGAAGGGGCGTTGAGCATCCATTCTCTCCAGATGCATCATCCGCCCAGACAGTCAATGTGTTCACCAAACTGGAAACTCTCAAAATCTTATTTTCCTATTATTAACTCCATCTCCAGCCCCCTTCCCTTCCCCAGAGGTTGGAGGCTGTGGTGCAGCTGAAAGTTCCCATCCTCTGATCCTGTGTTTGGTCTTTCTGGTGACCAGTCCCATCCTGACGCACCCTAGGGTCCCACCCTGGGTCACCTCATTAGTGTAGATTCAGGTGTGGTGGGAAAGTGATCATGGCAGTTACTGACCAGGGCTCCAGGAGGAGGGCTGGAGGGACGGGAGTCCCCCTGGGGGAGGGGGGAGGCCATGCTGGGGGCGTGGACATGAGCTGGGTTGTGGGGGTGGGCCTGGGTACCAAAAGTGGAGGAGGAGGAGGGAGAGCAGGGCTGGGCAGAGGCTGGTATCTGGTGGGCAGCCGGACAGACCAGGAGCCCCAGGCTCGGCCACGGCCAGACAGGGCCCTCCTTTGGCTTCTTCTGCTCCGAGAGGGCAGGGAGGTTTGTGCGTGTTGGCAGAGCACAGCTTTGCTGCAGTCAGATGGAGCAGTACCACTAGGTCACATGGCCACCAGAGGATGGAACCCAGAGAGCAGGATGCTGAGGGCGGTGGGTGCAGGTTTAGGAGGGCAGGTCAATCCAGATGCATCAGAAGCAACCAGAGTTTGGTCCAGGAATGCCCATGTTGGAGCTGATGCCAAGGAAGAGACCAAGCCTTAGAAGCCAGTTCAGGTGGGTGAGCATAGCTCCGCCCCCTCAGAGGCCAGCCTCCCCGAGGCCCTGGGACTCACAGTGTTCACAGCTGCCCCTCCCTGACACCCAGCTGGCTGAAGCGGGGAGGCAGGTAGCCCACTCCCGGCAGTCACAATAATGGGTAGGGCCTCTGAGCTATAACATTGACCCCAACGGAGGCTAAATGCCCCAGTGGTGTCCTGCCAGCCCCCAGGGATGCCGGTGGACCAGGGCCCAGGGACTCATCAGAAGCCATCTCTGAGGTTGCTCCAAGCCCCCACCCCTCCGTTCCTGGGGAACCAGAGCCTGGAGCTACCATGACTCATTAGCTTTTATTTTTAGTTTTATGCCACAGAAGATGTGCAGTGAGGAGATCAGCTTAAATGTCTTGTTATAAAAGGGATGATGGGTGGGGGTGGGGAGGAGGTGGGAAGAGAGAAAAAGTCAGACAGACGTGGACAGAAAGGAGCCAGGAGAAAGAAAAGAAGAAATACATCAAGATATTAGCAAAGGTTTCCTCTAAGTGTCAAGATTAGGAATAATTTTAAAATATCTCTGTGAAGATTATGTATTATTTTTACACTCAGAAGAAGCACATGGTAACTAAGTCCCTGAGGCCTGCGAAGTCCTGAGGAAGCCCTCTAGGCTCAGTGCTGGGCAGGCCTTCTACCTCCTTACCAGCCTTTTGACAAGACCACCTCTTTCTCAGGGATTTCAGAAAAAGTTCTGGAACTAACATGGGCCACAGACACTCTCCTGAAACTGAAATGAGGTGGTAGCCAGCCTCCAAGATGGGTCCCAGCCTCTCTCACCTCCTGGGATTCATCCTGTGTCGTGGAAGTGAGGAGCATGACTTCTCCAGGTTAGGGCATAGAGGATGCTGTAGCTTTGCCTTCTTTGTCTTAGATCTCCAGCTCGGCAAAGCCGGGCGCCATGTTGGAAGGGCACTCAAGTAGCCCTTGGAGAGGCCATTGTTGGGAAGGACTGAGGCCTCCCACCAACAGGCCAGCCACATGTGTGAACCCTCTTGGAGGTGGCTCTCTAGGCCCCTGTCAAGCCTTCACAGGACAGCAGCCATGGCTGACCACCTGACTGCAGCTTCAGAAGAGATTCAAAGCCAGAACCACCCTGCTAAACTGCTCCCAAGTTCTTGACCCCAAGAAACCATGACATAATGGATGTTTTTTTCCTTCTTTTAAGCTACTAAATTTGATATAACTTTTTATGCAGCAGTAGGTAATAGGTCATAAGCTTAGCTTCAGATCCTGGGTTGTGGACCATCCTACCTGAACCACAAGCCTGAAAGGAAAGGAAGGAATGAGACGTTGATGCTGACGGATCTTATGGGGCTGGGATTTGGGGGAGATGAGTGGGGACAGCGAATGCACAAGCAGGGCCCAATCCTGTCTTTACAATTTTGCTATCTTGTTCATTGTGTTTATGTATTTTTTTCATTTCTTTTAATTCTAAAAAACTATTGCATTAAAATATTATTTATCTCAATTGCTGAGTTTTAGGCATCCCTTAAATAGGGCATCTGAGTGTCTCATTTACCTGACCATAGTCCTGGCCCTCCTCTGTGGTCAGACCCCACCCACCCCCAGACCTAAGTTTCCTCCTGTGCCCTTGTGCCTTGGGGGTGAGGAGGTTAAGTCACTCTCTCTGCTCTCTCTGGTCACATATTGTGACCGATATGTGTGTGTGTCCACTGAGCACTTGAAAAGTGGTCCATCCAAACTGAGAGGTGCTATCAATGTAAAAACACACCAGATTCCAAAGACATAGAAGAACAATAAACATCTTCATCAAGATTTTCTTTATTGGTTACATCATGAGATGATCTCCTTTAGACACACTGTAGATCTATCCATCACATTGTGTCATATAGTTTAGATATATTTTTCTACAGTGCGGCCCATATTCTATTTCTATTGGACGGCACTCTTCCAGAGCCTTCTCTGGCCAACTAGACCTGGCTCTCAGGCATCTACGGACTATTCCCTGTGTACCCTTGTTCAGGAAGTTGAAGCTAAACTTCTCTTGGAAATCCTGCCTCAACAATTCTAACTCCCCTCGGGCTCTATGAATGCCCCCAACTTCTGGAAAAGAGAAACACCAAGATAAGGATTTTAATTTTTTTCAATTTGTTTTTTGGGGGTAATCTGGTAATTATTTGTAATGGAGGTACTGAGGATTGAACCCACAACCTCATGCGTGCTAAGCATGTACTCTACCACTGAGCTCTACCCTACCCCCACCCCCCACAAGGTGAGGATTTTAAAGCATCATCTCATATCTTGCTGATTCCTCATCACTCCCTTCTCAGGAGTGGAGACACCCATTGTCCTCTAACGCTTTCTGTTTAGAACTCTCTCCTTCCTCCTGCCCTGCTCTTGGCTGGCTTCCCTTCTCATCCCGCCTCTGCTGCTCACATGTGCACCCTCAGGTACCAGCAGGTGTGTCGGGAAGAGGGGGTACCTGGAAGGCAGAGCCGGCCCCCAGGGTAAGGTGATGAAATGCATGAGACAGGCCTCCTCGGGAGGTGCCTTCACCGGCAGTGTCCAAGCAGAGGTCAAAACACCAGCATAAGGGATATCATGTTGCCAGAGCTCTCAAACTCCACAGAAAGTGTGTTCAAAGCCAGATTCCCAACCACCTCTCTCCAAGAGATTCTGACTCATTAGGGCTGGGTGGAGCCCCAGTCTGAATTTTTAATAGGAGATTTAAAGGCCACATTTTGAGAAGAGGGGACCCCCTTTGCTGGCCAGGGTCAACTTCAGTAGGCTATAGCACTAGGTGCTAAATTAGCATTTGTTGAGTGAATAAATGAACAAATGAATGAATTTGAAAATATATTAACACTCCTTCAGCCTCCTGTCCTGAGTGGAGAAGGCAGCAGCTCTCAGAAAGAAGCCTTTTCTCAGCAGCAATCCCTGGGGGTCCTTTGGGGTCTGAAAAACTTATATTCAACAGTCACTGTTACTTTAAAAGGCTTTGCTAACATAGACCTTGAGAGAGAATTCTTCTGGCCTGAGCATTCTCTGATAAGCATTGGGTTTGAGTTACTCCATTAATCTTCAAGAACAAACAGACTGCTTTAAAGATCTCGATGGGTCATTTGTGTATTAGTCAGCTCCAGCTGCGATAACAGAACACCACAGACTGGGCAGCTTAAACACCAGAATTTGATTTTCTCCTGGTCTGGAAGCTGGAGGTCTGAGGTCAAGGTGTTGGGAGGGTTAGTTTCTCCTGAGGCCTCTTTCCTTGGTGTGTAGACGGCCGTCTGCTCCTGTGTCTTCCCATCATCTTCCCTCCGTGTGTGTCTGTGCCCTAATCTCCTCTTAGAAGCACCTACTCCTGTTGGATTAAGGCCCATCCCAATGACCTCATTTTAACTTAATTATCTTTTTAAAGGCCCTATTTCCAAATATACTGATATTCTGAGGTCCTGGGGGCTAGAACTTCAACATATGAATTTGGGGAGGGACATAATCAGCCCACGACAATGTACAGTCAGAAATTTCTGATTTCCAAAGAGTTATGGGTCCCCATCTATTGCAATGGAGCCTACACCCGAAAACCTACAGCAGGTGGGGCTCCTGTGGACTCCCACAAGCCACAAGAAAGTGAAACAAAGTCCTTTCCACTCATTCTGCAAATAGTGTGGTCATGACAGTGGTGTCACTTCTGTGGTCTAAGGAGGTGGCCCATGGGGTCATTCCCTGAGTCATGGAGAGGACCCTCCTCCCTGCTCCACTGCCCCACTGAGACCCTCTGGGACAAGAGCCCCTCTGGGCATTGGCTTCCCGGCCCCAAGCTCCTTCACCCTTTCCTTACATTCGGGCTCAGGGAGGTTGTTACACTGAAGGAGCTTGAGAAGATGGCTCACAGACGTGTTTTTATTTTAATAATCATCCGCACCAGATGCTTCCTCAGCGAGACTCCTCACTTGCGTTGTGATCAACACAGCAACTGAAAAGTCACTTTATTAAACCATAAATGTTTGCCACAAATCACAACTACAGAGCCCCGGGCAGAAGCTGCGCAGAACCCCGCCTGCTGCTTTAACTCGGTGAGGAAGGGAAAGGCAATGGCACCCTGTGAACACTGCCTCATCTGGCTTTGCAAGTCCCTAATGCCACCTGCCCTACAGGTTGGGCGCGCTTGCCTATTGTGCAGGCGCACACGCGTGCGCCGAGGACGTTGAACGTGGAGGCAGGAAAGTCACCTTCGCTACCAGCCCTGGTGTCGTCAGCTCCCAGCACAGCCCACCGGTCCTTCAGCTCCCATGACTGGAGGCGAGAATCAGTCAATCACAGGACAGGTCACACCAGGATGCTCTTATCTCCTCCCACATCTGTAACACCTGCATTCGAGCAACGACCACTTGGAGACCCAACACCTGCAAACCAAGCAAGTAGCCCCATCCCCCGGGTGTTCTTGAGAATCCTTTCCTCTCTCTTGGATTCGGTTTATTCAGCTGTAAAATGGGTGAGATGGGGTAAATCAAACTGTCCCACCTGGAACCCTAGAAGAGGTATCTCAGAGACCCCTGTGGTGATCCAGGGGTATCTAAATAGGTGGGCTCCAAGCTCCCTACCTTCACTTCTACCAGACCAATTCCATCATTATCTGTTTTATATGTTGTGGTCCTGGTGGGGATGGTGTTAAAAGAGTACCCAAGCGAAAAACCTCTTTGAAAACTTGACTTAATGGCTTCTGGGGAGGTTTCTGTTTCTACGCTCCATGTAATTATGAATTTGGAACCTTCAGGGACCCGAATATCAGGGGAGGATAACCTCCACACCTGTCTGGTGGTAGGGTCTTGTGACTGCACCTTGCGTCATAATCAACCCAGTGCTTGTGGCTTGTTGCCATGTCTGACTGCCCCCATGTCCCCTGCTGAGCCTGGCCATGGTAAGTCAGAGTGATAAAGGTGCATCTGTGTCACCAGCCTTCAGTCCTGTGCCCATGGCAGACATCATCATTCAATTGCCAATCTGGGCTCAGCATTCTTCTCATCCCATTGTTTCAGTCACCACTGCCAGTTGACGTGCAAAGTCGTACAAGAGACAGCCTATTTGCCCTGCCTTTCTCCTTCCCTTCTTGGCAAAAAAGCTCCTGAAAACGTGGGAACCAGCCTTTCTGCAGCTTGACATGATGCTCTTCAAAGCATTTCTTTTCTTGTTCAGAGGTACCTTGTGTCTGTGGTGGTAAGCCTCCAGGATGGCCCTAATGGTTGTCACCTCCTGATAGTCACATCCTGATGGTGTCCCCTCAAACACTGAATAGACCTGAACTGTGTAACCAATGGGATATTGTGGAAATGACAGTGTGACTTCAGACACTAGATCATAAAAGGCATTGTGTCTTCCACCTTGCTCTCTCCCGGATCACACACTCTGGGGGAAACCAGCTGCCATGTTGGGAGGACACTCAAGCTGCCCTGTGAGGAAAGTCCACACCATGAGGAATGGAGACCTCCACCCACAGCTGACACTTCACTTATCCGCCATGTGATTGAGCCCTCGGGAAGCAGATTCTCCAGCCCTAGTGAAGCCTTCAGGCAATGGCGGTACCAAAAGATGTCTTGACTGAACCTCATGAGAGACCCCAGCACCAGAACCACCCAGCTAAGCCACACTCCAGTTCCTGAACCACAGAAATTGTGTGAGATGATAAATGTTTATCTTTTTAAGCTACTAAATTTGGGAGTCAATCGTTACACAGCCATAGGTAACAAATACATTTCCTGAATCCACACCCGCTAGGGAGACCCCAGCACAGAGAGAGGCACCATGGCTAATCATGGACTATCAGGAAAATTTGGCCCGAAACAAGATGGGATGTTAGGAAATAGAGTGGGAGTTTTTTGACACGGCTCCAGCTCACCCAGTGATTCCTCACCGTGGCATTTCTTTTCCTTCTAACTCTGCCCATATAAACACATTTCTGACTGTATTTATTCATCAAAACCAGAAGTCCACAGAACTCTCTCACCCCAAGAACTAATCATCTAAAATCACAATGATGAGTTCCCCCTCTCCCAAAAGAGACTGGATAAAAGGAAGAAAAACAAGCATTTTGGTTTCTTTCCCTTTTTATTAAAATCCTTGTCCATCATGATTATGAATCTGGAACTCTAATGAGCCACCGGTATTACCGTTGTTTATTACTTTGATGCGAAATCTTTTTTATTATTTGTTTGACTTGAAACCCAGTCCTAGATTTACTGCTTTCCTCATGACCGGTCTTAAAATATTTGATTTAAGCTGTCAGAATGCAAATAACTCCAGATATCCTCATAAATGGAGACGACACCAAGGAGGGTTTTATTGTTGGGAGGAAAATGGTGAATGAGAAATAATGCTGATAACATTAAAATGGTCACGGTATTTACAAAAGAGAAGAGAGCAGAAAAAGAGGCTGGAAAAGGATGAGAAGGGGGAGGTGGTGATAGCCAAAAGCCTGATCCATTTAATTTGAAAATCTAGAGAACTCCGCTCCAGTCAGCCCCTCTTAACGTTGTCCATGAGGTTTAACTCCCACTCTTCTGGTCTGTCTCCGGAATGTCTTCCCCAGCTGACCCACAGTAATTTTACTTGGGGAGGGAGGAACCTGTGACCTCAGAGTGAGTCCAATCAATGGACTCTCTGACAAGGGCTGAAGATTCTGAACACTCGGCAGCCAGCTCCATGACTGGTCCACCGTAGTTGCTACGCAAACGTTTGCTAAGTGAGCAAGTAAATGACAGATGTGTCCTATGCAATTTACCAGCACTGTCACCAACACAACCACACTGGAGTCCTGCCTGGACCTGGCAAGGGAGATATTGTGCCCATTTTACAGATGAGGTTATCAAGGCTCTGTAAACTTCCCACCATCCCAGGGCTGGTAATCCTAATGGCTCCAAATAACTGGAGTAATAACCTCAAATCCAGGCCCTTTCCTCTGCGTCTCAGCGAAGCCAGAAGAGGGAGAATGGAGCTGGGAATAAGGTGGGGTTGAAGTTCAGGAGATTGGGGCAAGGAAGAGAAGCAGGCTTAGTGAGGCTGAAGCTGGTCTGTGCCTCCTGGAATCAACAGCCGTCCTATAGATTCTTCCTTAGCAGCAAAACACATCTTCCAGACACCTGCTGTCACATCGCGGTATGCTGTTGGCTTCCTCTGATGGTAGCATCTTTGACGTTGGACTCTGGGGAGGCAGGAGAAGGTAGCAGGACCCTCTTCCAAAGGGTCAGCCCATCCCCCCAGCACCCCTGAACAGAGTTGTTCCCCACCTGGCTCCATGCTGGACTCACCTGGGGAGCTTTAAAAAAAATACTGATGCCTGCCCCAGAGAGTCTGTGATTCAAACGCACAGCAGGACTGAGAACAGCTGCCCCAGGGAGAGATGGTCACCTGTGGGAAGAACTTCATCACCCCTAGAAATTCCCTACCGACTTGGTGTCGGAGGTGGTGGAGGTGGAAGGAGAGAAGACAGCGGAGGGTGCACTGGCTTGGTCTTCAGTTCTGGAATCCGGGCCTCACCCCAGCCACGGGGATCCATTTGAATGACAGGCATTGTCTCCAGGTTCTGATCCAGGAGCTTGGGTGTGCCTGTCTGGACAAACAGGGCAGTGGAGATGCAGGAACCGGGCTGAGTTCAGTTGGAAAGAAGAGACTCTCCCCTCGGCTGTGTCCTCTTTAACCACCAAGGATGGTGAGTTTTGGATTAAATGGCGCCTAGTCAGCTGCAGGGGCCATCGCGCTCTGTTAATGGGGGAACTGGCCTCCAGGGAGCCCCTGGGTCCATGTTCGGGGATGTCCGTGGGTGTCGCTTCTCCGAGTCGGGGCTGTCATCGCCGAGTCTGTGGCTGTCCCCAGGGAGCTGACTGCTATCCCAGATCTGCCAGGATTTCTTGCCCCACTAGGTGCATTTGGACGGAACCAAACTAACAGGAATTGAATCCCACTGTGTGCCACACTGGGCCAGAGACAAGGACGAGGGACCCTGGTTCCATGATGTAATGGACAGGGAGTAAATCAAGGTGCTGCTGCTTGAGGAACCAACTTTGAGAGGGTGGGACCAAGTGCCTAGGTGGCCGGGGAGGAGAGAATAGGGGATGGGGAGAGGGGCACAAGGATGCAGAACAGAAGATGCAGCCTTGGAGTTGGATGCTGATGGAGGGAAGAGGCCTCAGGTGGACACAGGTGTCACACAAATGGGATAGAGGGATGGAGAGGGTGGCAGAAGCAGGCAGGGGGCCTTGTGGTCAGGGTGGCATGTAAGCCACTATCCTAAGAGCAGAAGGGAGTCTTTGAAGGGCTTAACTGGAGAAGCCACAAGAACAGAGGGCGTTGCAGGAGAAGGGCTGGCAGGAGGGACCTTCATCCCTGGCCGCTGGACTGGGGATGAGATCCTAGCTCTGTCACTTCCTGGGGTGGCACCTTCCTATGCCTCTAGGCTCCAGTTCCCTCAGTTGTAAACTGGGGGTGAGGATGGAACCTGCCATGTGCAGTGGGGTGAGAATTAAGGCTTGAAATGCATGGAAGACATTCAGCACAATGCCTGCCCCATGGTAAGCTCTCCATGACCGTTAACTCATTAATTATCATCATTATTAGTCCCTCTTCAGCTCCTAAAAAAATCCCTAACATGCCCTGATATTCACAATATATGAGTGGATGAATGAATGAAGTTTAGACTCATTTTACAAACACAGGACCTAAGAAGGTCAGGTCGAAACTCTGGCCCAGCACAACACAGATGCCAAGGGACAGGTTTGAGACACAGGTTTGTACAAAAACCACAAAGGGCCAAAATAATAACCAAAACCTTCCAAGAAGAGACTGATGTCTTCCTCGAATCTCTCTCAGCAGAGACACACAAACTGATGATCCAAATCAATGTTCTGAGTTTTCCCATATTTCAATTATTTTTAAATCCTTGCATTAGTCAGTATAGGAAAAGCTTTGCAACATTAACAAAAGGACCCTAATATCGCCATGAATTAACACAATGTAGATTTTTTTCTAGCTCACAGTGTGTATCCGGGAGGCAGGGCCAGGGGAGGGACTGGATGTGCTTTCCTCCATATGGTCACTCAGGGATCCAGGCTGATGATGGGGGCATCTCAGTCACTGAGCCCAGGAGGGGAGAAGAGAGATTGGCGCATCCTGCCATTTTCTCAGTGCCTCAGTGTGGAAGTGAAACATGCCACTTCTGCATCATTGGCCAGATCTGATCACACAGCTGGCCCATGCGCACGGGTGCAACCTTCGAGAGCTGGGCAGGAGAGGAGAACAGGAGACTGTGGACTCTCTTGCTGTCCTCCCCAGTTCTTCTTTCCCCTTTCCTTCCTAGCTACAGTATTTAACCCACGTGCACCTCGCCCAAAGTATCTGCTTCAGCCTGGTGGGTCCGACTTGCGGATACCTGATTTGAACTGTTCTCCTCCTCTTTTCCTTGCAGGGGGTGGCGGGGACTGATTTTTGCCCGAGTGAACTCTCTCACTCTGCAGCTTATAGAATTGCAGGCTGCAGGCGTTGCAGATCTTCTGTGGACTTCACTATGCTCTTTATGCTTTGATTTTATGTCCACATTCATGTTCATTATATGGTTGTTATTTCTTTATTTAACCAGTTTTATGGCTACACGTGCAAGTCTGAACGGTGATGGGAAGGGTTAAGTTAACCTGACAACAGCACCTTCACTTGATGTGACACTGGAGCTTGTACCATCAGTCGGGCTGATTTCACAAAATGTATAATGTATTCAGCAGTTGATGGCTTGAGCCTAATTGAACACAAATTTATAATGCCATCCAGCACTGTAATTAAAACACAGTAAAATTAGCTCATCAAATATCGTGTATACACACACGCTCACAACGCCATCAACGGCCTTTGTTTTGTGTATGGTCAATTACATTTCCAAAGTGGAATCCTCAGAAGAATCTATCAGATGAACGGACATGAAGGAAACCAATCAAGGACTCGAGCTTGCTCTAAATTGACCAGGGAACACTCAGAAAAATTATTTTCAAACAATAAGAGGAATTAATTTTCCGAGGTGGTGATTTGGAAATATGATTAGTCTTCCATGCTGTTTGAATGACCACAGAATTATGGGAGCCAGAGGTGGCTGGGATGCATTAGAAAGAAATTGTCCAGTGGCAGGCGGGGGGAACGGTATAGCTCAGTGGTAGAGCACATGCTTAGCAGGCATGAGGTCATGGGCTCGATCCCCAGTACCTCTGCTAAATAAAAAATAATAATAATAAATAAGGAAACCTAATTACCTGTCGGGGGACCCGTGGTAAGGGGCCACACAGGTAGACTGGGGGCTCCCAGCCAGGTTGCACGTGCCTGGGGAGGGGAGCCCCGTCTGGGCTGGCTGGCATAGGACCTGAGAGAGAAGCCTGGCTTTCATAGGGAGGACAGCTGCTCTCACCCCAGGAAACTGCTTCTTGATGACTTCCCTGTTTCCCTCCGCTTTCTGGAGCTTTTATTTTACACAAGTAGGTCAACTCCCCCACTGCAGCCTGGGGGCGGTGTGGCTGGGGGCAGAACGTCTGCCCTGGGAGGGTGTGCCCCCTACCTCAGCTGTGTGAGTGGGCAGGAGAGGGCCCCGTCACACGCGTCTGATCCCCGCAGCTGGTCCCATGATCCGCCAGGACTCGGGCGCTCCCCCAGCGCATCACGGATCTCCTCTCCCTGCACCAGCATGCTCGAAAGTCTGAGTTCAAGGTGTTGGCAGGTTTGGTTTCTTAGGTCTGTGAGTGAAGTATTCATTCCGGGTCTCTCTCCTAGTAGCTCCTGGAAGTTTCTGCTTATGGCAATGTAACTAATTTTCACATGCTGTTCTGAGTGTGTGTGTGTGTGCCTGTGTCCACATTTCCCCCTTTTTATGAAACATATTGGGGACAACCTACCCTAATGACCTCATTTTAACTCTGTAAAGCCCTTATCTCTAAACAAGGGGCTTTAGGGTTTCAACATACGAATAGGGGACGGGGCCCCCCCTGAACCCATAAAACAGTAGCCTGCGCCACAACTTCCCCTGGGGGCGACCAGAGCCCTTCTACGGTGGGCTCGCCCCACAGGCTCTCAAACAGTTCCACCCCGACGCCTGGAGAGGCAGGCCTGCACCACACGCCAGGGCCAGCGCCTTTATCCAGGGCACTGTTACAGCTGGTGCTTCTGAAAGCTGTGTTTTAATACCCTCTCAGCAGTGTCCCCCCTACTCCCTCCCCGCCTCTGGCCAGCAGTCTCATGTAATCAGGCGCCCACCAGCTGCCAGCCTGGAGGAAAGACGAGTGTCTGCGATCATCTAAGCTGCTGCTGGGGGGCATTTGTATGGGGGGCACTTTGCAGGGGGAGGCGCCAGGTGGCCAGGCTGTGTCTGGCCACGGATGTGTCTGGAGACACAGCAGCGAGGATCATGATTTAACCAGAAATCAGGTCCTTGCTCTTGGCAACGTGGTTATTCTCTTTCTTGGTCTGTTCTCATTCCCGGGCTTTCCCTCAGGTGATTTAGAAGGTTCCAGCGGCTGCATCCTCTGGGCCCATCCCATGGGGTGTCCTGCCCTTATTCCTTCTCAATATGCAAAGCAGACATGCAGCCGACCCTCACTTCTGGGGACGACAGCTGGGAAGGGCCAGGAATTGCACATCTGTTCCCAGGACAGACTTGAAGTGCGTTTCACTGTTCCTTCGACTTCCTGCTTTCATTTCTCTCTCCACAAATTGTGCGATCATAGCTCAATTAAGTGAAAGTAAACTAGATGACTTATTTTCCAGCAAAGGCAAACATGGAGACCTTGTGACTTTGAGTCTGGCTTCTCGGTGCATCTGGAAGGCTCTGAAGGTCGTGGGGTCATGGGCCCTGGGGACTTGCTGTGCCCTGGGAGCCAGTCACACAGCATGTCCCCAAATCTGGCCGGGATAAAGCTACCCCAAGGTCTGAGAGTCACGCTGAAAAACAATCTGTCAGTCAGAGAAAAAAATACCAGCTGCTGCCAGTGCTGGGTCAAGGGCATCCCTGGGCCCAAGGGGCCCCAGCCCGGCAGCTGCTCTGCATTTGGGTTGGGGCCAGTGGAGGACGGACCGTGCAAGTGTGGTGGCACACGGGACCCTGCAGTCATCACATTGATCATCACAGCCTTTATTCATTGAGGGTTTGCTCTAGGCTGAGCCCTTCTATCTGCCCTCTCCTTTTACTTCACACAAAATCCCTCCAAGGTGTGTATTATTACTGCCACCTTACTGAGGAGGAAATAGGCTCTAAGAAGTTAAGTAATTTGCCTAAGGTCAAGATCAAAGCTGCAATTCACACTCGGTCCTGCCGAATTCCCAGCCTGTGATCCATTCACCATCATGCTCACAACCTCTCACCCAGGGTCTAGGAAGAGCCGAACCCATGACCCCAAACTAGATGCTGCAGGGAGACTCTTTGATTTCTTAGGCTCCTTCCTCCTCCACGACCCCCAACTCCAAGGACTCAAAGTCTCATATGCCGACTAGGATCCACATCCCTGACCCCAGTTATCAGAATGTTTGTTGATGAGGGCAGAGTATGGTATTTGAATCAGACAGACCTGGGATCTGATCTCAGCTCTGCCATCAGTACTCCCTGTGCCACTGTGGGTGAGTTACCTCTCCTCTCTGACCTCAGTCTCCTCATCTGTGAAGTTGTTACTGAACCTGGATTTGGGTCCACTCCCCCGATGTGAAGCAAAGCCGATCTACTGACACACCTGGTTGTGGTGAAGGAAAGTACAGCGTTTATTGCAGGTGCCAAGCAAGAAGAATGGGCAGCTCATGCTCAAAAGGCCTGAACTCCCCAATAGCTTTTAGGGAAGAGTTTTTAAAGGCAGTGTGAGGGAGGGGGCTGCAGGGTGCATGATCAGCTTGTGCTCAGGCCACAGATGGCTGGCATCAGGGTGAAGTTTAGAGAATCACCAGTCTTGTGGTTTCAACCTGTCTGGAGTCTACGTGTTTGTCATCAGCAGTCTTCATCTAGTGGGGGTCTCCTTCCTATAAAAACAGCTCAGGAATGTGTGTCAGACCTTTATCTTTCAGGGAACTGGGAATTCTGTGGCTCTGCTATAAATGGGATTTATAGTCGAAATTGTTACTGGTTTCCCAGCCCAACAGCTATTCTTTGCTTCTACATCTTCATGTTTCCTAATCATTAACTCTTGAGCCAGCCTTTTGGGGCTCAGGGGAGGCCTGGGACAATAAAGCAAAAGCCTTTGATTTCAAAGGACAGGGACACAGGGAATTGTATATGGTCTCAACCCCCCCTTTTCTCTGATACTCCTCAATCTTGAGAGGAAATAAGTTCAAGACAAGAAAGAGAATGAAGTTTTGGATAGAGAGGTTAAATAGAAACTCGGCAGGAGAGCTCGGTTTTAAAGGGACTCTCTTTCAAAGAGATCAACTATATTCAACATCTTGCAATAGCCTCTAATGAAAAAGAATATGAGAAAGAGTATATGTATATGTGTAACTGAATCAGTCTGCTGTACACACGAAATTGACACAACACTGTAAACTTACTATACTTTAAATAAATAAATAACAAAGTGATCATCGTTTTTTCATTCAGCTACTTCAGAGTACAAGACAGACGGCAGAAAAAAGCCAGCGTTGATGAGTGTGGAGCATCTGGAGCCCTCATACACTGCTGATGGGACTATACAAGGGCGTGGCCACTTTGGAAAGCAGTGTAAAGTCCCCAGAAAGTTAAACATAGAGTTAACATGTGACCCATCAGTTCCAGTCCTAGGTATGTACCCCAAACACATGAAAACAGATGTCCACACAAGAACCTGTGCACAGATGGTCATGGCAGCACTATTCATAATAGCCAAAAAGCAGAAACAAGCTACGTGTCTTTCAGTGGATGAAGAGATAAACAAATGGTGGGCCACCCATACAGTGGAATATTATTTGGCAGTAAAAAGGAACAGGCTACTAGCATGTGCCATAACATGGACGAACCCAGAAAAACATTGTGCCAAGTAAAAGAAACCAGACATAAATAGGTCACATGTGGTATGGTTCCATTTATATGAAATGTCCAGAACAGGCAAATCCACAGAGACATAAAGTTGTCAAGGGCTGGGAGGAGGGGAGGATGGAGAGGGACTGCTAATGGGTTCAGGATTTCTTTTTCAGGTGTTGAAAATGTTCCGGAATTAGAGGCTGGTGATGGTTACACAATCTTGTGACTATACTAAAAAACGATTAACTGTACACTTTAAAATAAATTCTTTGGCATGTGAACTAAGTCTGCAAAATTTTTTCAAAAGTAAAGGGATATTCTTCAGTCTTCTGCTTAGAAAACTATAAAATATTATTGAGAAATACAACAGCAAATAAATGGAGCGGTACACTGTGTTCAGATGGGAAGAATCAGTAATGATATTAATTGCTTCCAAATCGACCCACAGATCTGGTACATCCCGGAGCAGTCTGACTCCCTTACCTTCCCAGCCCTAGTCCAGAGTCCCACGCAGGGCAGGCGCCCCCTCCTCTAAGTGAACACTCACTTGTACCCTGATGGAAGGTGAGCGAGATGTTGTGCCTGGGACCTCTTTGAAGCCTCCCTTTTCATGGCTCCAGGTGGTGCATTCAAGGGAGTGAGGCTCCAAAGACTTCCCAGTCCCTCCAGAGTGGACCCGGAGCACAGCTACAGCATCTACCAGCAGCAAATGTCTTGCCTTTGGTGCAGCAACCTTCAGGTCCACCCTTTCCTTTCAGAGCAAGGGGTTCGGGGCTTCCTCCCAGCTCCTCCTCCTCCAACACCCTGAGCGCCCAGCTTTGCTCAGCTGATGATGATGCTGTTGCAGCCTTGGAAACGCGTCATCCCATTCCTCTCACAGTGATTAATTCAAAGGCAGATATAGACTCCGACTGGCCCAATAGCCCAGGATTTTTATTTTGCCTTGGGAGAAAGAAGCTCTCAGCTTTTCATTAGATGTGAATGAGGAAATGTGTGGCTCTGATTGGTGTTGGCAGCAGTCCTGCAACCAGCAGAGGGTGCCATCTTCAAGAGGAAGTCAGCACCATGGAAATAAAGAAACAGGCTTTGTTGACATCTTTGAGCTACTAGATCAACCCTCACCTGACACCCACCTGCCTGTAAACTTTTCCCACCAGCCGGTGAGTTTCCTTAATTGTTCAAGCCATCTGAATTGTGCTTTCTGTTACATAAACTGAACCTTCCTAACTAACACAGTTGGTTCCCTATTGCCAGTAGAGAAAGGGACCATCACTCCCAGTTTATGGCTGAGGAAACTAAAGCTCAAGGAGAAGATGACAATGGGGATTTGAACCCAGAAATCTGACCCCACCCATCGCTTCCTTCTTCAGCACACTGCCCTGGAGGCTCTTGCTTATATGAGGAGGAGGGAGGAGGGTCCAGGCAGAAAATGCTGGAAGGATGGGTTTTGTTTTGTGCCTGGGGCCAGGAGGCAGGAAAGGATGAGGTTCACGGGGCTGGAGCACAAGGTATGATTCAGGCAGGAGGAGGAGAGGTGACTGGACAGCAGGTCTGTTGTGAATACAGTCAGGACTGTAAACTTTGCCCCACAGGTGGCAGAGAGCCAGGGAAGTTCTGGTGTTGAGGAGAGAGAGTTTCAGGACAGCCACTGTGGCCAGACCATGAGGAGGGAGGGGTGATGAGGGGGCTTCGGGGAAGATGGGTGAGGTGTGAGCTGCTGTCCCTGGTGGGCCACTTAAGACACCTGCATAACAGGGGAGCAGCGGCCCAGGGTTGACTCTGAGAGGATACAGGGAAGGGACCACTGTTTCTGGGTTCAAATCCCCAGGAAAGCGTCTCCGGTGCATCCAGCCACTCCCCATGCCTCCCCATCCAGCCACTGGTCAGTTCTCCTGGGAGGAGCCAGATTCTGCTTGGGAGCTGGGAAGGTGTCAGAGAGCAGGGGAGAGGATTAGCCACTCAGGAGGGCTCCGAACTATCCCAGGACCCAGCCCCACCCAGGGTTTCTGCAGAGGGGCAAAGGCCAGGACCCCTTCCCAAAGGATGAGCCGGGACAAAGGCCCCAAGTCCTGGGAGCTGGGTTGCAGGCTGGCTGCTGTGTGGGTGGGCTCTGTGTCATTCAGGCCATTGGCCCAGGCCCTTCTGGTCCAGAGAGGGCCACCAGCAAGCTTGGGAACCTTTCCCACCTCCTGGCTGTGGTCCAGGAGGGAGAGGGGCTGCCCCTACATTTCTGGAAACAGAATTGAATGGAATGGATGTTCAATGTCAGCCCACCTGCATCCGGGTGGGAACACCAGCTCTGCCCCCTCAGTTCCTAAACACATCCCCAGATCCCCACTGCACCCAGGGCCCCGGCCCTCCTCCCAGGCCAGCAGCACACCCAGGCTTCCGCTTCAAGGGCCTACACTTCCCAAACCCACTTTCTAATTAGTTTTCTCCCCTCGATGTGCTGTGACAACACTGCAAAAGACCCTACCTGCAGTGGATGTCACTCAGCTCCCCAGCACTTCCCGGCAGGAGCCCTGTGCCTGTACGCCCTAATTAAGCTACTTAATTACTTGCCAATTTGAGAGTCCCATCGGGCCTTCTGCAGGGAACGCCTCTAGGTCTGCTCTGATCCTCACAGCCCCAGGGCATCCCTGCCTCTCACGCGGGACCTGGCTTGAGGCTTTCTAAACATCCCACAATCCCCCGTTCATCATTTGCCCAAGAAATCTGGCCACAGAGTGGTGGGCAGAAGGAACCTTAGTCTGGACAGGGATGTTCATAAAGCCCAAGGCACAAGGGAAGGAGTTGAGTGTGTCTGAAAATGCTTTCAGCAACAGACCCGCCTCCATTGCTATGGAAATAGCTCTTCTTGTTTGCTCTGTACCTACTGTGTGCAGACTGGGGTTGGATGCAGGGGTCCCCGAGGAACCCACATGACAGCCCAGGCACTCTCTGAGCTGGCTGTGGCTCTAGACCCCAGACAATCCCTTTGTTCATTCCTTGTAATCCCCTTCCCTCAGCCAGCTCCCTCCTGGCTCACTTGCCCAGACTCATGAGGTTCCTTCTGTAATAAGGATGCATGTGATGCCTGCCCACAATAGTCGCTCCGCTCTTGACAATTTACAAATTCTTTTATATACTTACTTACTGGAATTGTCTCTGAGAGATCTTGTGCCCACTTTACAGATGAATACACTGAGGAGGAGAACTGGTAACTATATTAGAACTCTTCTGGTAGCGAATAACAGAAACTGCTAGATCAATTAGATTAGGAGATGGGAGAAGAGTCATCTCTTGTTTCACACAACAGTAGATTTAGGAGTGCGATGAGATGGCTTCAGGTGTAGTTAAATCCAGGTGCTAAAATGGACTATCAGTAATCTATCTGCCCTCACCTCTTGACTCCAGGCCCCTCTGGGCTGCTTTAATTCTCAGACAGGCTCTGTCCTCACAGAGCAAAAGGACTAGCAGCCACTCCAGTCTTCTGTCCTACCAGTGTATCAGCATGCTGAGCAGGTCAGAGTGAGGCAGTGACTGGCACCTGCCTCCCTGCCCTTGACGCATGGCTTGAGGACTCACCAAGACCACCTCACCCCGACTGGTGGCCTGGCCAAGCTTGCTGGCCCAGGCTCCCTTGAACAACCTTGCTCCAAGGGGCAAGACATCAGATTCTGCCTCCCCTAATCCCTCCCTCTCACAGCCCATTGTGTGCAGACCACCAGCATCTCTGCTCTGGGGCCCAGCCACCGTGCTCAGCTCTGAGTCCTACACACGAATCCCAGCACTGAATCCTCCCTGACTTCATCGGAGGCCTGCCTCCTTCCCAGCGATGCAAGAACAGGTACCACACGGCCCTGCCGTCCTCCGTGCGTGTGTCTAAGCTCCCCACCAGAGCCCAGGAACTCTTCAGAACAGGGCTGTTTTCCCTACCCCCACCAAGGGCCTGGCACACGGAGTTCTGAATGAATGGGCTAATATCTGACGAGCATGCCAGCTAGGGCAGCCTTCCTCACACGCTGGAGGCCATGAGCACCTGAGTTCTGTGGGTGCCGGCCAGCTGGTACTCTGCGGGGGCCCATATGAGCGGCGGGGGGGACCTTCCAGCTCATGGGGTGTGCTCAAGAGTCCCCTCCATTTGCAATGGCTCCCCAAACCCACCAGCAGGGAGCCCTGGGGTGCGTGATGTCAGTCCACAGGGTGGTCCCCCAGCGTGGGGCTCCATTCAGAATGCAGGCTTAACCAGCAGCCTCAGCAACGGGGCAGAGGAGCCATTCACAGGCTGAGTGCTGCCCTCAGGGTGTGGGGCCACCTCTGCCTGAAGGCCATGCACAGCTTTAATGAGCTGCGCCCCCATCGGGGCCCCCTCTGGCGCCGTAAGGTCTAGCAGACAGCAGCAGACACCACAGCTTCTGGAGCTCAGTTGTATCTGTCCCCCTCTCCACCCAGAACCTGGAAGGACTCGAGGACTCCACGCCGGGCGTGCGGCAGAAGCCCAACAGATGTGTGTGGAAGCTAAGTGCACCTCATCTACCTGCCTTGGCTTCATCTGTAACACCTCCTTCTGCCTCCCCCTTGCAGTTTCCTGAGGGGTCCTCCCTCACTGTCGAGGCCAGTGGCTGCAGCACAGGAGGTGGGTTGCCATGGCTTGAGAAGGAGGAATCTGAGTCATTCACCTAATTTCAATTTTCTCATCAATAAGATGAGAATATGAGTTGCCCTCTTTTCATTGTAAGTGAAAGAAACCCAAGTTCGAACATACTTAAACAGAAGGTGAAATTTAAGTATTCAAGTTACAGCCTCAGCAATCAGGCAAGAGAGAGAAATAAAAGGGATCCAAATTGGAAAAGAAGAGGTAAAAGTGTCACAATATGCAGATGACATGATACTATATATAGAAAACCCTAAAAAGTCCACACAAAGACTACTGGAACTAATCGAAGAATTCAGCAAGGTAGTAGGTTACAAGATTAACGTTCAAAAATCAGTTGCATTTCTTTATACTAACGACGAATCAACAGAAAAAGAAAGTAAAGAAATCAGGTTACTAGAACACTCAATAAGGACTTCAGGCATGGGTGGATCAAGGGGCATGAGCACTGTCATCAAGGCATTCTCTTGGCTATGCTGTTCTCTGGATTGGTTTCATGTGGATGGGCTCCTTCCGTGCCTTGTGTTTGAAGTTGCACTCCCCCAAAGCAGATCCTGACACAAAGATTTCAGTGAAAATCATTTATTTGTGAGATTTGGGAGCTGGAAATTGAGACAAGGAAGGGAAGCAGCCAATACATTGTGTGCTACCAAGCAAGTTACCCCTAGGGGGCACCTGGAACTTAATCCCACTGGGAAGCCTGGGACACTAGAATATGCTTTAGGGTTGTTCTGCCTGAAGAGCGAGGAAACTGGAGTATTTCTGCACCAACACCCATCCATTCCAATTGAGGGCTGCTCCTGCTGAAAATGTTCACTTCTGGTACTCGAAGACCTCACTCCTGCTGCCATTGAAAGTGCTCAGGCAGAGTCACAAGGATCTGCAGTAGGAAGCGTTGCCTGGGAGTTGCTCTGATTGGACTAACTGATTCAGGCTCCCTATCCCTGCGCCAATCACACTGGCCAGGCGCATGGGAGGCACCAATTGGCTGAGCCTGGGTCACATGTCCCAGCCTGCATGGACTAGGCTAAGCAAGTGAGCTTAGGTCACATGATCACTCCCTGGCCATGGCTCATGATGATTGGCTGAAAACCTATATCACATGCGCACTTTGGCTCCTAGAGATAGGACCCCTCCCCCAACTTTATGGCCGGAGACTGGGAAAGGGATGACTTTCCAAGAAAAACGGGGGTATTATTACCAGAAGAAGAGGGACTGGGAGCTGGGTAAGTGGAAACTGTGATGTCGCCCCCATAATCCCCCTGGGTTATTTGGGAACTGATGGCAGTAAGATGCGGAGTGTAGAGCAGGAGGCTTGGCGCCTGATGGGCACCTGGGGCAGGACTGACTCCCGGCGCCGCCCACATTCCCAGCGTCAGTGCAGGTGGCAGGTCAGATTTCCCCTTCTGCACTCCTAAGCCTGCCGCCTCATTTCCCCCATTTCCCCCCTTTGATTTTTCTCCACCAAATTTTTGCATTTTGCTGATATCTTGGACATTTGGGGGGTTTATGCAGAATAGAAAAATGGGAAAAAAAAATTTAAGCTTCAAATTGGAGGCTGTCTCTCCGTGAGCTCCTTTTCACGCCTACAGCCTTAACGAATCTGGCATCCACCCTTGCCAGCAGGCCAAGGAGCAGGCCTGGAAGCCTCAGGCCTTCCTGATGGGGAGGCCGCTGTCACCCAAGGCCCTGTTAAGTCAGCAAAATCCACCGAGGCTTGGACTAGCACAGCCCTTGCATTGGGACCTTGTGAAGGGAAATCTCACATTATCCGACTAAATTCTACAGCACTGTCGTTCAAATGCATGATTTGAACAAGACCACGTAGTAGGTTCTCCTAACATCTAGCCAAGGCTTCGTGGCATTATTCATCCAGCTCATGCTTACTGAGCACCTGTTATCTGCCAGGCGCTGTTCTGGGCAAGGAGGATACACCAGGGAACAGAGAAGCCAAACCACCTGGCTTCATGGAACTTACATTCTAGCACAGGGAAGAGATAACTAATATTAAATATAATAATTAGGTGAACGGTATGATATATTAGCAGATTATAAATGCTGTTCAAAACTACATCAAGGTAAGTGGGATGATCAGAGTGGGTCTTATTGAGAAAGTGGCACCCGAGCAAAGACTTGAAGGAGATAAGGACATGAGCCACATGAGTGTCCGGGTGACTAGTATCTAGCAGAGAGAACAGTCAGTGCAAAGGCCCTGAGGTTGAGTGTGCCTCCTGCATTCGAACAGCAAGGAGACCAGTAGCAGGAGAAATGGCTTCAATGAAGAGGAAAGAAGTCAGAGTGGGGTCCTGCTTGTCCTTGTAAGGACTTTGCTCTGTAACATGAGGCTTCAAAGGGTTTTGAACAGAAAAGGAGGCAGAGGGACGTGACCCACCTAATGCTTTCCCTCTGGCTGCCCCCTGAGGTTGGATTGCAGGGATGGAAGTGGACAGGGGAAATGTGAATGCAGTGATCTAGGGTACAGACACAGGTAGGGGCTGGGGAGGTTGGATTCTGGCTGTGCCCTGAAGGTGGAGCACGTGGAACGTGCGGGTGGACTAGGCGGGACGAGTGAGGGGAAGAGGGAAATCAAAGTGGTTGCCAGGGCTGGCACCTGAGCAACAGACCCTGAGTTGCCATTAACTAGATGGAGGGGCCCTCTGGGAGGGCTTGGGTTGGGGGAGGAAGTATTGGAAATACAGTTTGGGGGCCAATGTCTAAGCAGACATCCAAGTGAAGAAGGCAAAAACAGTTGTACCTGTGAGTCTTCAGTTTCAGGGGAAGTCGGGCCTGGAAGGAAATGTTTAGGGATCATTGATGGATTCACAGCTTTAAGGCTCACCACGTTGGGGTTGGGGGGTGTAGTCAGAGAAAGAAGCTCAAGGTCTGAAGCCTGGGGCCCAGTTATGACGTTGGTCGGTGAGGGATGGGGGAGTCAAGAGCGAAACTGGCCTTGGAGGGAGGAGATGTGCAGTCCAGGAAACCAGCCAAGGGAAGACTTGTTTCCCAGGAGCAGGGAGTGAGCGAACGTGCCTGATGCTGCTTCAGAGTGAGCTGGGTTGGGGCTGAGGATGGACTGATGGATTTAACAGCAGGGAGGTCTCAGGGCATCTGGAGCTGCTCCCCAGGATCAGTGTGGGCAGACTTACCTCGAATGGGTTTAAGAGAGGAAGGGAGAAGAGAGTTGGAGCCTGGGGGAGTTTGGTTGCAAAGCAGAGCAGGAAGTGGGGTCAGGAGAGAGGTTTTTCACGCAGCAGGAATGCCCTGTCACTCTTCCCCTTCGAATCCATACTGTGGCGTGCCAAGTCGTGCTTTTACCAAATTCAGAAGTAATCCAGGCGGCCCACAAGCTACCAGTGGCCACCCCCAGACAGATGTCGCCTCTTTTCCGCCCGCCCGTGACTCCTTGGCACTGATGCAGGGCCTGGCAACCGTTCCTGCCCCTCCCTCTCCCTTCCAAGCTGAATAATTTAGGCACTATTCTGAGTTAAAACCAAATAAAGCAATTTAGAGTGACTAATTCCTTGTGAAATTTATGTTCCCCCAAATGTCTTGCTGGTAACAGTGCTGGGAGCCATTTATCCCTGTTAATTTCAGCTGCCTGGCTTCTGGAAGGAGCTCTCCAGCTGAGGTGGCCTCGTTCAAGCAGCCCCAGGGGCAGGGTGGCCACACGGCTCCCGGAGGGATGTCCAGATCTGCAGCATACAGGGGATGGCATCACCCACGTGGCCATTCACAAGGCCAGAACAGAACTTCACAGTTGGGGAGGACAGAGGGAGGGTGCTAAGCTGGGCTGGGCCGGGCCAGAGACCCCCTTCCCAGAGAAGGTGTGACATGAGCAGGTCCCCAAGGGCCAGGGGCTTCTGAGAGGTGACAGGAAGCACCTGCTGAAGGGGTTGGGGATGAGCAAACACGTGGAGGAGGGCCTGGAGGAACATGAGTGGGTCAGGGGAAGGGGGTGGAGGGACAGAGGGAGACAAGGACTCTTCTCCCCCAGGCCCCATCGAACCTGCCTCAGCTTCCCAGGCAGAGCCCTCATCCCCTCTGGGCTCCCAGCCCCTCATCCTTCCATGACCTCAGCCCTGTCCCAACTGGGCTGGGAGCATCTGTGTCCAGGTTGGCCTTCCCCTAGACTGGACACTCCTTGCCAAGTAAGATTCTGGGAGAAGAGGTATCCAACAGAAGGAACAGCCAGTGCAAAGGCCCTGAGTTCCTACCATCTTCCATATATTCAAACAGCAAGGAGACTCACAGAAATAGCAGGACCTGGGTCTGATCCACGTCGTGCTCAGCACAGGCCCGGCACTAGGAGGAGCCCTAAGGATGGCAGGTGAATGAATGGGGAGGGGAAGATAGAAGCATACATGTTGGGCAGACGGCCCGTCCGGGCTTCCCTGTGAGTGTATTATGTTCTGGACCTGAAATGTGCCTGCCACTGTGCTGTGAGTGTGGGGTGGCCGCCAAGTCTTGCCTTCGTATCGCTGGGTCTCCTCCAGGGCTGTTGGGAGCTGAGCATCAGGAACTGGTACTGAACCCAGGCCAGCGGCACCCAGGCACCCCTCCTGCCCAGCATGGGGCCTCGGTCTCCTCCTCTGAAGATGGGAAACTAGGTGGGGTGTCCAAAGTGGAGATTAGGGGCAGGGGGGCAGGTCTTGGAGAACCTGGTTCTTGTAACCAGCTCTGTGGGGAGGGGCATGTTTCCTTCCAGTAGAGACTGGGGGGTGGCAGGAACCTGGAGACCCCAGGACATTCTTGGGTCACCCTTGGAAGGTACTAGAGGCAGGGACAGGGGCCTGGGAGCCACGCAGTCCCCAGCAGCAGGCTCTGAGGTGGGGTAGGAGGCAGAACACGGACCCTCCTGCATCCTGTGGGAGGAGAGAGGGCTGCAGGGATGGTCCCTGGAGATTTCCACCCAGCTGATGTATGGGGCTGCTTCATTCCCTCCAGAAGGAACAGGGTCTCAGGGCCAATCAGGGAGGGAGGCCTTGATTCCTAAGTAAACAAACCACCTCAATAAATGAGCATGTTTTGAGCATCCATTGTGTACTGGGCACACCCCCACAGGCCTCTTCCTTAATTCTCATAACCTTGAGGTAGGCAGTCTATCTCCATCTTAAAAGTGGGAAACAGGCTCAGAGAGGTAGTGTGACTACCCAAAGGTCACACAGCATGTTAGTGACTCAGCTGGGATTTAAAGCAAGATTTCTCTGGCTCCTAGCAGATTCTACCAACTCGCTGATGTCTGCTCCCAAATCCTGGTCTCAAGGAAGGAAAGTTTGGAGGTTGGAGAAAACATTCAGTTTTCACCTTGAAGTGATGATTCTCCCATCCCCAGAGTTCAAAGGGGCTTCAGTTACTCTTCTGACTGTCATATTTCCCAGGATGAATGAAAGGCACTAAATTTATCGTGTTTAAAGCGACTTCTCAGGCATCCCAATAAAGGCTCTGAGTTATAGCCAACGCGCTGTTTTAAACACGTTACAAATGATAAAAAATCAGTACTGCAAATGCACCTCAAAAGGAGTCATATTAAGGGTGGAAAAGAAATGGTGAGATTAGATGTTGCATTAAAAGATAGACTGATGGATTAAGGCCCAAAGTGTGAATTTAGTGTGACTCGCTGGAAAAAGTCGGGGGGCAGTAAATCCAAAGTGACAATCTGTATACAGTGGACCAATGTTTGTCACTTTTATTATACTTTGTTCAGGATTGGTGATGGGTCATTATTTAAACACACACACACACACACACACACACACACACACACACACACACACACACACACACACACCAACAAAGCTCAGTAAAGCTTAGAAGTGAAAGCTTCTTGTGCTGAGGATTCAGGCTAAAATCTCAACTTCAACCCACTGTCAGCTCCCAGAACACAATGGAAGTTTCTTCCTGTCGTGTCTAGAAAACATTCCAAACCCAGAAAATGTGGGACAGGCTCTCTGAGGATCCAGGACCGTGCCCAGGAAGGCAGGGAAATGTAGCACTCACGTCTTTGAAGTGGCAGAACCTCACCCCAACACATGCTCATCAATTACAACAGCGGTGACGTTGATCTGATTCGAGGGTCTGGCGTTTCTCCCAGTCACTCATTCAAGGGGCTTCTGAGAGCAAAGATGGCTGGAACCCAGGGCATGCTGGCACTTCCTTGCCTTGGGAGGTCACAGGTCCCTGTCCTGATCAGAGATGGGGGGGTGGAGACTGGATTATTGTTCCCTGTTCTTCCCTCGCTGTAACTGAGTGACGTGCCCACGCCCTCTGATCTGTGACTTGCAGCATTTCCTTCTGTGGGTGGGGTACACATTCTTGCAGGTTGCCATCGACCGTGTGATTTCCTTCAGTTGATACAATCTGAGCAGAGGCTTAAAACATGCTTTCCATTCCAGAACAATGAAGACACCTGGGGCTATTGTCCTATGACGGAGACACATGAAGGCAGTGGAGGTTTGCTGGAGGCAGGTTTGAAAATCAGTCAGAACTCGTCAGCTCTGCCCCTACATACCAGTCAAAGCTCCCATTCCACCCAAAAAGCTGGCTCTACTTGGATGAAGTGAAGTGAAAAGAGAAGTAATCAAATTGGATGAAGGTTCACTAAAGTGTGGATAATCTCCAGACCTCATAGCTCCCCAGTCATTTTAAAGATGAGTTTATCATTTGGTAGAATCTCAAGCATAATTGGGAAGAGGATTAGTTGGGAGAAAGAGACAACCCCCTTGGTGCCAGCTCCAGCACCCTACTCATAGATGCCACATAGGTAGCACCCCACTCTGCCTTCCATTTTAAGGTAACTCCTATCACCCCCAAATCCACCCCCTAGGACTTTATCCTCTCAGGAGACTGGTGGGAAGCCCACTTCCACTAAGGCTGTAACTTTGATTGAGTAGATTTCTGCTCTCCCAAATTCAAGCTTCTGTCAGCTCTGTCAAGGGAGTTTCTTTGTCATAGTATTTTTAAAGAACTCTAGAATTTCTCTGTCAAGGTTCCCCCACGGAGCTCCAGACCCAGACCTGCTTATCAGATGTTATTAGGACCCACAGAAGCCTGTGGACGTGGGAGAGGGGGGGAGGGGAGGCAGAACTGGAGAGCTAGTCCCAAAACCACTCCTTCTCTCTTTTCCTCCACTTAGACTTACACGTGGCTGGTGAGAGGACTGTCACATGGGGGGGGTGTCCCTGTCAACCATATCCCCCCAGGATTCACACTTTTTTATGGTCCTCTCCTATACACTCTGAGCTTGGGCATGCTTTGGCCCAATGGGACGTTAGCAAGCTTGACACAGCAGAGTCTTGAAAAGGACCATGCAGATTAGGGCTTGTGCTCTTGGAGGATTCCCTCTTGGAACCCTAACCCACCCTGCAGGGGAGAGAGAGATGCCCAACCAACCCTCAGCTGCTCCAGCCGTCCCAGCCAAAGCACCCGGTGTGTGGGTGAAGCCATCTGGAAATTTTCAACTCCAGCCAAGCCTCCAGGTGACTGCAGCTGTGTGAGGAAGCCCATGTAAGCTCAGCGGAAGAACCAGACAGCCAAGCCCAGCCCAGATAACAGAATAAATAAATGGTGGTTGTTTCAAGCCCCCAGGTTGTGGGGTGGTATGTTACAGTGTGGTGGGTTGAAATATGTCCATAAATTTTTGACATTCCATTCCAAAAAGATGGAGCCTAATTATTCTCCACTTGTGTGTGGGCCAGTCTTAGTGACTCTCTTCTAATGACTAGCATAAGGTGGAAGTAATCATGTATGGCTTCTGAGACCAGGTCATAAAACGCATTGTAACTTCCTTGTCTCTGTCTCTGTCTCTGTCTCTCTCACTCATAGCACACTTTGAACAAAGCTAGCTGCCATGTTGTGAGGACACTCAAGCAGCTCTGTGGAGTGGCCCACATGTGAGGAACTGAGGCCTCCTACCAAGAGCCATGAGAGTAAGCCACCTTGGAAGCAGATCCTCCCATCCCACCCAAGCCTTCGGAAGAGACAGAGCCCACCGCCATCTTGACTGCAACCTCGAGAGAGACCCTGAGCCCAAACCACCCAGCTAAGCCGCTCCCAGATTCCTGACTCTCAGAAACTGTGTGAGATCACAAATGTTTATTATCTGAAGCTGTTAAGTTCTGGGGTACTTTGTTACGCAGCAGTAGATAACTAATATGCACAGCAAGAGATAACTGAGATAGCCCGCGTGCTCTGTACCACTCTGCAGGCTGTCCACCTACTGGCATATGACATGGTAACTGGCCTCTGCTCCAAGCCCCCAGGGGTCTCCCTGCAGTCCTGGGCATCCCAGAGCTTCCCCTAGAACCCTCTAAACTTCCCTTGATCCTTCAGTGATAAGGAGGTCTTCCCTGGTCTGGCAGGGGGCCTGCAGGGCCCTGGACTCTGCTGTGACATCTGGCCATGTCCATCCAGAGATGCCCAAGCCATGGAGATGTCAACTATTTTGACACTCCCTGCCCCCCCTCATTCTGGGAGTTAGCAGGGAGTCCCCAGAGGCTCCTCCTGGCTGTCTTCATAAGGAGGACCCATCGTCCCTCCCTCCCATCCCTGTCCTCCCAGAAAGAACATGGCAGACAGGGTGGTTTGGGGGAGGAAGTCTTCCCAGGATGTCTCTGCAATCAACAGGACCTCTGGGGAACCAGAGGGCTGTTTCACTCCCGCCTTTCCTGGAGCCCCCTCCCCTGGCTAATTAAAGCAGGAAACACCTCACAGACAGGTGCATGTGTTCCCGCCTGCTCCCCAGCCCCCGCTTCGATGGAATCACTTCCCTTTTGGTGGGCGGATGCTCTGCGTCCGCCTGCCTGTCAGGCGCCACCCTTCCCCCCACAATCAGGCACTTTCATACAATCGCTGATGGAAATACAAAGTGGTGCCCCTCCCCCTGCCATGGGAGGAAATTTGATCACAGCTAACAAACCTTTGGGCATCTTCCCCGAACCCAGCCACCCAACTTCCAGGAATCAACCCTGAAGATACACTTGCAACAATACTACATAGAAATTCTGGGAAGTGATGGCGACGTTATTTGTAGAATTGTTCATACAGCAGAGAGCTCTTGAGAAATCTATGGTGTGTTCATATAAGAGATACTAGGCAGTTGTTAAAAAAAAAAATGAAGATCTCCATGTATTGATACGGAGGGACTTCCAGGATGTGTTGTTAAGTTTAAAAAAAAAAAGAAACAAACAAACAAACAGTATTTACTGTGGAGTTATTTTTTGTGTGAGAAAGAAAGGAGACAAAAAATACATACACACATGTATCTGCTAACTATTGCAAACAGAAACACTGGAGGATAACCTCAAAATTAACGAAATTGGTTACCCACGGTGGCGGGGGGAATGGGGTTTTCACAACTGTATCAAAAATTAACTCAACTAGTTTTGGCGGAGGGAATGCCTAAAAATAATTAGGAACATAATAAATGAACCATATTGTATATTAAACTGAAAACAACCATATAGAAGAGATTTTTTTTTTACAAGAAGAAATTACATTTTATTCTGATCACAGTAAGATCAAAAGAAATCAACTGTTAGGATCGTCAGGTTAAAATGAAATGCTAGTGATATCAGAAGAAGTACGTGCATGTGATTTCCCATTACCAGAGAGGTTTTTTTAAAAAATTGTTACTTCGAGTTTTTAAAAAATCTCCTTCCAACTTCTTAAATGGACATTCAGTAAATCCTTTTTGGAGTGAATAATGAATGAATGAATGACTCAAGGACAGAAGCAGGAGGCTGAGGGTCCTGCTCTCCCCTCAACCCAGATGTCTCTCCTCTGGTCTCGGTGTATATAATGTAAGGTCTGTTAAGATCAACTTCCCATCACAAAAATGAGCTGCAGGTTGTTTCTGTGCCCCACGCTTCTGTTCCCCACCAACAAGATTTTAGAATCTCATCCTTGCTGGCTTCTTCTTGTTCCTTGTCCTGCTTGCCCCAGTTCCTTACCAGCCTCCCGTGGGAGACCTTCCTTAATAAAATACTTGCTGTTTATTTGCTGAGGCTGCCATCACAAAGTACCGCAGGCCGGGCATTGTCTCCGGGTTCTGGAGGCTGCACGTCCGAGGTCAAGGTGTGGGCAGGGTTGGTTCCTCCCACAGCCTCTCTCCTTGGCTTGTCGACGGCCGTCTTCTCCCTGTGGCCTCACGTGGCCTTCCCTCTCTGCGTGTCTCTATGTCCAAGTGTCCCCTTTTAATTTTATTTTTTAATTTTAAAATTTTATCCATTTATTTATTTTTTTTAATGTAAGTGCTGGGGATTGAACCCAGGACCTTGTGCATGCTAAGCACACACTCTATCACTGAGCTATACCCTCCCCCCAAATGTCCCCTTTCTAGAAGGACACCAGTCATACTGAATTAGGGCCCTTCCTAACGATTTCATCTTAATTATCTGCAAAAACCCTATTTCCAATTTCACACTCACAGGGACTACAGGTTAGGACCTCAGCATCTTTTGGGGACACAGCTGAGCCCACACCACTTGTGTACAACCCTGACTTAGCACAAGGGCATTGCTGTTTGCCAGCAGGACTGCTGTGAGAATTAATTATCAATACATATCAAGCATTAACAGCAGTGTTGGGGACGGAGCCAGTATGTGATTATTTTCATTATTCTTACATATTGAGGCATGGTCTCCACTCTCATGAATACCCTAGTGCTGGCCCCTGAGCTGGGCCGCCCAAGTGGGGCATCTGTGAGTCATTTTTCATCCCATCCTCAGTCTTGGCAGCTTGCCAGGCTCCCCAGGCCCATGACCCAAAGTGAGGGTTCAGTTGTGTGTCTTCAAGCTTGGAAGAAGCAAGAACCACTTAGGAAAAGATTGAAGGCAAGGAGGAAAACGACCAACGCCACAAGGACAAAGGGTATCCATTTCCAGAACGCAGGCAGCCTCAGAGCTCTGTCATAGATGCGATCATAAAAGTTACAACCCTCCAGAGCCTCCTCGTAACATTTACAACCGTCCACAGGATTTAGCATCAAGAAATGCCCAAGGAGCAGGCACGCGAGCTGAGCTGGCAGATATCAGGGTCTTAAGGGATCACAGTACAAAGCTGGTACTATCCATGCTGCTCTGAAGTCTGCCAGGGACAGTTTAGGAGGAGGGCGGAAGCAGGGGAGCAGTCACCTTTCAGCAACACACAGACTCCTGGTCTCTTTTGCAGGGATCCCAGGCGGGTAATCTGTCCTGTCCACCCAGCAGGTGAGTGTCCTGGCTCCACAATTCAGTTGGGGTTTGAGAACCGTGGCCACCCCTCCTCTTCCCCCTCATCAAATATTAAGCGGTTATTTCAAAGTGGTTGGTGAAGCAGGAGGCAGCCCTGAGTGTGTGGTAGGCGGGGCGGCTCAGTTCAAGGTCCAGAGGTTCCCTGCGCCGCCAACAGATGAAATAATGCACTTGTGCCTGAAAAGAGAAGGCTGAGAACAAAAGACAGAGAACAGCGCGTGCCCCACTCGCTCTCGGCCTTGGTGATGCTTGACATTTCTGGGAAATGAATTTAGTGCAAAAACCAACAATTCAAAACCTTGTGCCTAACAGCCCAGGCGAATAGAACCGGTGGGAGAAGAAACAAGGCGAGGATGCAGCACGGCCTAAAATAGCCCCCGCTGGCGGCTGTGTCTGCGCAGAGGGAGGCGAGTTGTCAAGGGAGTTTTATTAAAGCAGAGAGAGAGGTAGGAGCGCGGGCGGGCTATTGAGAGAAGTGTATGCGTGAGGGGGCGGCGGGGGAGGAGAGGAGTTCTTGTTCTGATTAATCCAGATTCGTCATCTGTAAACAAACTCCCAGCCAACTGTCCTATTCTGACTTCCCATGCTCTCCGGGTCTGGCCACTGGCCAAGTGGTGGCCACCGTGTCCCAAGGCCCGTCTCACAGCACCCTCAACCTGTCCAAAATTGATTTATTTCCTCCCTGCGCTCCCGAGCACAACCCAAATCCCCACCATTTCCCACCTCCCCCTTTCCCACACCCCCATCCAACCTGCCGCCTCCCCGCGCTCCACGTAGAGACAGCGCTGGGCCGCGGGGATGGGTGCCAGGCTACCAGGGGTCAGGGTTCAAATCCCGGCTCTGCCACTTACTAGTCATGTGACCTTGAGCAAGTTCATTTCTCTGAGCCTCAACTTCCTCTTCTGTGAAATGGGTGTAACAGCGGCACCTGCTTCCTGGGACTTAAAACTCGTCACAGCCTCGGGCTATGCCGTGTCCACGTGAACGACTCAAGAAAACATTGACTATTATTATTGTTCGTGTTACTGCCGCATCACTCTTAAGTATGCCCATTTTTCTGTCCCCACTGTCCCTTCCTTTCCCTCCCCTCAGCCAGAGAAGTGGTCAGCAGGGGGGACCCACTCCTGGTCCAGGCCACCCCACTCCCCACCCCAGAGGTCTGAGAAATAGCCCCTGCCCTCCCCTTGAGACCCTTCCGGTCCTTCCTGGCCCCCCATATGCTCTTACTTTGGAGTTGTCATGTAATGAAGAAATGTTCCCTCAAATTCACGTCGACCCAAAACCTCAGACTCTTACTTGGAAGTAAGGCTTTTACAGATGCAGCTGACGCTGGATTAGGGTGGGCCCTAAATCCGAGCATGAGTATCCTCATAAGAAGAGGAGACGATACAAAAAGATACACACAGAGAAGGCGGCACAGACCCAGGGAAAGGTGGGAGGGAGATGGTCACCGGAAGTGAGAGGAGGTGGAGAAGGAGCCCCCTAGAGCCTTTGGAGGGAGCACGACTCTGCCCACACCTTGATTTTGGACTCTCAGCCTCCAGAACTGGGAGGGAATCAATGTCTGTTCTTTGAAGCCCCCGGTTTGTGGCCATTTGTTGCAGCTACTCCAGGAAACTAAGACACTGCCGTTCTGCCTCACCCTGGACCCCCGTGAGCACCTGGGTCCCTCGTCAAACACCAGTTACAACCAACCACATAGGAATCAAACCACAGCCCTACTGACTAGCAGCCATAATGTGACATTCTGTAGATGTTTCATTAAACTTGTATTGATTGCAATTTTCCAAATTCTGTCCCACACTTCACAGCCAATGATTGTTTTCCCCTGGTTTCCCTCGTTTTCTTAGCCTTTGAAAAGCCCCCAGGCCAAGGGCCCAGTGCCTGTGGGGTCCGGGAGATGGAACACCCCACTCACATGGCTGCCTCTGCTCCTGCAGGTGTCCCAAGGACAACGCAAGCCCTGTCCCGGAGGCCACATGCTGTCCTTGGCCTGAAAGCCAGCACAACCAGCACAGCCAGGGCCTGGCATCACCACGCCTCTCCCATTCGGGAATTGGAGGGGGCAGTTGTCCACCCTCTCCAGTCTCTGGAGCCTGGGCTGTGGTCAGGTGACCCGGGCTTGGCCCACAGATCCCTGCAGAGCCCTGTAGAGGTCTGGCCAAGGAGCATGGGCTGCAAGTTAGCAGAGACCCATTCTAGCACTCCTGGCCTCCCCCAAGCCCCTAGAGTATCGTAGAGCTTGGGGGCGTTGGGAGAGCCGAGGTCAATGCCTGACCTTGGGGACAGACCCCATCCTGCCCTGCCTTCCCTGGTTGATTCCCCTCCCCCGCCCCTCGCTTCGGCAGCCTCCTCTGTGCAGCTCTGTGCCCCTGCGTTTATGCCCAGCCACCACCTGGAGGGTCCCTCCTGCCTTTCACTCCACTCAACACTGACTACATTCATGAGGTCCTCGTGGTACCTTAGGCCACATCCCTCTGGAGCCTCAGCTTCTTCGTGTGACAAACGGGAACACCTCCACCAGCCAGGTCTTCAGCTCCGGGCGTAGAGTAGCTGCTAGTGTCACCAGGCACCAGAAAGCCTGTCTGTGCCGCAGGACAGGCGAGAGCCCGAGGGCGGCCGAGGTACAAGGCAGGTGAGACCCCCCGGGGGAGAAATCAGTGATTTGGGGTCTCTGAGAACAGAAAACACACACAGCGGGTGCAAGTGATGCGGCGTGTTCTCACAGCAGGAGGGGAGAGTGAGGGACCACCATCCAGCCCCCCTCGGTGTATCCGTTACCCCCGGCCCTGCCCCAATCCACTGCGCTGCACTGGGAGGACCCGAACCCCTCCCCTGTGTGGTCAGAAATACAGAAATGTGGGGGCCATGGACACACCTTGTGTCTGAAACAGGGAAAGTGATGGCCGCACAAGGTAATGAACGCAGCATAGGCTCTGTGGGCTCCCTGTTTCTGAACAGAGAAGTGTTCCGGCCAGCACAAGTTCTCAGGTGGCCAAGCAGGGATCAGACAGCACCCGGAGTTACCACTGTTTGGTACCCAAGCTCTCTCCCCTTTCTCCCTCCTGCAGCCATAACTCTCCTAAAATTATCTCACAGACTGTGTATCTCAGACGTGCTCCGTGTACCCAGTCAGTGATGGAGTAAACGTGGGCCCCCGGGCTGCCGGGCCAGATCCTCCTGCCCTTCTTGCTTTGCATCCTGGTCAGCTTTCACTTCTTTTCATCCTCATCCTTCCTTGGGCATCACAGCTGCCTTCTCCATGGGCCCTGGAATCTACCCCCAACACACCTTCCAAGGGACACCTGCGTACCCGTCAGCAAGCAAGCGCCCAGCACACGGCTGGACTGGTCAGGGGCTCATACAAGCCTGTAGAGGGAATGAACGAGGTGGGTCCCCCCAGGATGAAGGCCAGGCTACACCCACCAAGGGGCCCAACTGCTTTCTTCATTGCTGACTTGGAGCTATTGCTGGTGACCTGTGACCTCTCCCAGGGGTGACACAGGACCCAAGCTCCCACTCATTTCAGGACAACCATCCTGTAATAGGGGTCCCCACATCTCCACCTCAGCCCTGCACCGAGGCTGTGGGATGGGAGTTAGTCCTCACAACTTGTTTTTGCCTCCTCCCCACCAGAGCTCGCACCATTTTACCGAATTCTACTTGTAAACATGGATACAGCGGCAGTTAGACACCCAATCTCTACGGCTCTGTTATAAAGCTCCAAGATCTCAACGTCTACCGAGTGACTTTTAACTTCTCCTCTTTAACTAAGGATGAGCTGAGAGGTAATTGCTTGAATCACACTGATGAAAATAAAGATGGAGTAAATTAAATGTAAAGTGAAATTTACCCTGAATGCATTCCTTGTGGCCTTTGAATAATACGATGATAAAGCAACTTTGTGATCTCCTGAGCCTGGAGTTTTTGTTGTCGGACCTTTCTAAAGGAGATGTAATTATAGGGCTCATTTCTCAAAAAGATTAAGGAAATTGGGGCATGGGAATTGGTTTGCAACACTTTTGGAAATTACACCAACGTGACCCTTAGGTCTGCATTTTTCATGCTGTGTCCAGCAGGTTTCTTGGATTCCACAGGACCCCCTCCCCTCCAGGTCTCCGGATCAGTATTCTTGAGTAAGGTTGATCCTGAGGGGCTGTAGGAGCAAGAGGCCAAAGAGAGGCCTTGCCCCCCATTCCAGGACCGAAGGATGGAAGGCTGGTCTACTCCATGCAAGGCTGGCTGGCTGGAGAAAGGCTTGTTTTTCTCAAACCGCGTTGCCAAGGATACAGCATCCAGTCCTCCGGATCTGAATGAAAGAGCCTGGTTTCCGGCAGTGGGGGGGTGCATTTCATAATTTAGAATACGTTTGGGTTTCATTTGCAACCCAGCCTGCCGGCCCATCCTCCCCACAGCTCTGCAAACTTGCTGGTAACGAACATAAATAAATCAAACCTTCTCGGCTTCCAGCTGCCACACGAGGAGGAACTGGGGGTGTTTGGGATCAGAGGATTTCCTGGTTTGGGGATATTCAAGACTCGCCCTGGGGGTGTTACCCAAGGGACTTTTACAAAATGCATACTGCTTGTCCCCACTGGGGAGGCCCAGGTGGGTTTTGTGGAAGTTCTCAGATGATTCTGGGGTACACCTTGCTGAAAATCCAAGCCCAGAACCCTACTTCTGGCAACAGAGGCACCATGGGGCTGGGGTGGGGTAGGGGGAAATGCCAGGACCACCAGATAGATGGTCATTAGCAGCAGCCCCTGGCCTCACACCCCTGGCAGTGCAGGGGAGATGGGAGCAGAGTGGTCGTTCCTGGACCCCTCTTGCCAGCTGTGTGACCTTGGGCAAGTTACTTGATGTCTCTGTGGTCAACTTCTTTAGCTGTAAAATGAGGACAGTACAGCTCATCCTTTTGCTGGGAGGGGGTGAGGCTTACAGGAGATCACCAGTGTATAGTGGGACCCACACCAACACCCAGTATAAATTATCTCCAGCACCTTTCTTTGTGGGTCCCGCATCATAATGAAGGAACCAGGGCCTTGAAGGTACTGAACCTCCAGTCCCCAGGGCTTCTGCCTTGGCTGGCCATGTCAGATGTTTCCACGGATGGCTGTTTCCTGGCCCCATCCTGGCTCTATCTGCCATCCAGGGAACAGTGAGCCCTGGCCACCTGGGCCACCGTGCCTGCAGGTTTCTGAGACTGGAGATGGGTGTGCAGCTTCCCCTCCTTGGCTGTTAGTGTCACCTTGGCACCCACAGCCCTTCGGTCAAAGCCTCTGAAAACCCAGTGAGTGCTTTTCTGGAAAAGAGCTCCCCTCTTGAAGGCAGTGTTCATTTCCCAAGGCTGCCACGAGAAATGGCCACAAACTGGGTGGCTTAAACCAACAGAAATTCATCCTCCCACAGTTCTGGAGGCCAGAAGTCCAAAGTCAAGGTGTCAGCAGGGTTCTTTCTGGAAGCTCTGAGGGAAAATCCACCCCATATCACTCTTCTCTTCTGGTGGCAGCTGGCAATCCATAGTGTTCCTTGGGGTGTAGGAACATCCCCCCAATCTCTGCCTCTGTCGTCACGTGGCCTTCTTCCCCTATGAGTTTGTGTCTTCTCCTCTGTCTCTTCTAAGGACATTTGCCATTGAATTTAGGGCCCTCCCACGTAACCCAGGACAACCTCATCTTCAGATCCTTCACGTAATCACAGAGCAAAGACCTATTTTCCAAATAAGGTCACATTCACAAGTACTAGAGATTAGGATTGAATATATCTTTGGGGGCCAAACCTTAACACTGCACAGGGGACTTCAATTCCTTGATTCTAAGACTCTCTTTCCTCCCACTTGTTAATGTTAAAATCCACATGTATCTTACAACTAGTGATCATCTCCAATGCAGTATTTCTGCCTCCCTCCGAGCTCTTATTAAGTCAACAGTAGTTGTGTCTTCTTATATATTATGAGTTGACATGGAAGAAGTGGATAGTTCCAGGCTCTGGCCAAAGGAACCTCTTGGGACCTCCAGGCTGGGGACTCTTCTTGCTGGTGGCTGGAGACAGGAGGGCTGGAGGCCGGCCCTATCTTTCTTCCTCTGCCTCAGCATGGCCACTTGCCAGCCAGTGTGGGGCACCCCAGATTGAGTCCTGAGGGCTCTGGACCAGATTTCCCTCCAGGTGGGGTCAGCCTTGCTTTCTCACCACTCTTGATGGCTGTTGGTTATGCAGCCAGCACCCACACCCTGCAGCTCCCCAGGCCCAGAGAGGGAGGGGAGTAAACCCTGCAGCAAGTACTTTCCATTAATTCAGTTTTTTGCCTCACCCCTCCCACCCCAAGGGGCTCACTCTTGATCCTTTGAACCTCAGTGGTTATAAATGTCACTTCTTCAGAGAGGACCCCACTGTCCCAAGCCATGTCCCTCCCCTTTCATGCCACCACGCACAAACACACATAATCCTTCATGATCATGACAGTTGTAATCATTTTGTCAATTCTTTTTTGTTTTATTTTTGTCATTCTTCCCAATTAGGCTCTAGCTCCATGATGGCAGTGCCCCAAACCCAGCACTGACCCAGCACCCCCGCACTGTGCTCCAGGACCCCCACTCCCAGCTAGTGACCAAGAGTGACAGAGTGGGAGACGGTGGCTCCAGGCCTCCCCAACAGCTTTGCAAGCCTCCCTCAGATTGCATGGCGTTCTTGGCCCTCTACCCAACCTCCTTTCGCATCCTCTTGCCTTCCCACCTTGCACTGTGTGCTTCCTGCCCTGGTCTTTCCTGACTCCCTCTCCATTTTTTTCCTATGGGCGTTTCTCCAGTAAAATTCTAACTAACATGGCCTTAGCATCCACTTCTCAGGGGTATGCAGGAGGAGTTCTAGCTGCTTCTGAGGGGCCCTGTAGGGATGAGACTCCAACTGTCATTCTCTGGGGAAGTTAGGCTGCAGACATGAGGCCCTGTCTGGAGCCCCATGAAGCCAGCACGTGCTGGCACCAGGGCCTCCTGGGTTTGGGGTGCTGAGAAGGGAGGACCTCAGAATTAAGAGGATTTTCCATTGCAACTGCCAGCATTCCAACTCAAACTGGCGGAAGTGAAAAACGAAAGGCTCACGCAGAAACTGAAAAGCCCAGGGAGGTGTCACTCCCAGCCCAAGCAGGCCCGGGGCTCGAGCCTGCACTGGGGCTCTGCGCTTCCCCGGGCCCGGCATCCTAGGGAAACGCACCCCTCCAGCAGCACACGGGCGGCGGCCGGCTCAGCCACTCGCTGGAAAAGCCCACGGCCAACCGCTGTGTTTCTGATTGGGCTGGCTTGGGTCACGTGCCCACTCCTGGCCAATCACGTGGGCCAGGGGAATGAGCCGTTCTGATTGGCCAGGCTTGGATCCCATGTCCGTCCTTGGGCCCGGCGGGTGGGGCTGACCGCGCAGTCCTCACAGACGCAGTGGAGGCCGGTTCCTCGTGGGAAAATCTGGGTGCGGTTGTCAGGTGAGAGCAAGAGAAGGGCAGCCCCCTGTCAGCCCTGCTCGGGGAGCCGCCACCCGCCGGAAGCGGAGCAGAGGAGGAGCCCGAGGCCCACGGGCGTCCATGACGCAGTCAGGGCTCAGAGAGGGGCAAGGACCTGAGACATCCCTTTACGTTCCAGAACTTTCCAGAGGCTCTTCCATCTCCCAGGTCAGGGGAAAACTGGCTGTGAGGAGGGTCGGGGTGGCGGCGACTGCAGCAGAGACGGGCTTGGTGTTGAGGGAACAGGAGACAGATGTGCGGGGTCAGCATTAAGATGGAAAGGAAAGAGACTGAGTCCCGGGGCTGAGAGAGAAAGGGGGCAGGGCCTCCTGGCCAGGATCTTGAGCTAAAAAGCCCCAGAGTGGATAGTTTATACAAGAATGTTAAGACTCTGTGAAGCAAATAAATAAATAAGGAACCCAAGTCTAGCTGGCCAGGTTCATCTTGATAAATGGGTCTACACCTGCGGCCCCTCATCCGCTTAGAATCCGCAGCCACCTGATATTAATGGCCCTTTGATGCCTTTCACAGCTGGGCCCTGATATTTCCTGGTTTGGGACAATAGGGCGTTTGGATTTTTTTTTTTTAATGGCAGAATCTGGAAGCTAATTAGGCCATTACTCTTCAAAGATTTAATTTGCTTTGATGGGCCAATCTATAATTATATTTCCAAACAGCTTCTATTTAATTACTGCACAAAATGAATGAGGTCCTTGAGCAATTTGCGTCTGATAAACTCACCTTCTGTTTTAGTTCCTGAGACAAAGGAAGACACAGGGGAGGGGGAAGGCAGATGGGGTTGGGGGCAGTGGTCCCCCCAGTAGAAGTGTTGCTGGGAGGACCACGGTGGGAAAGAGAAGCCCTGCTTCCCTCTGGAGGGGATCAACAGATGTTCAGGGGTGGCTGGGTTGAGCGGGGGTTGTTACTAGAACAGAAGCCCCTGGAGGGCAGGAATTTTTCGATCTTCTTTCAGCTGTTGTCCACATGCCTTGAGCAGAACTTGGTTGCTATTAGGTGCTCAGTGAATTCTGGTTGAGCGGGTGCACTGGGGAAACTCTTGACGGGAGGCTCAGTTCTTAACAGCCTGAGCGAGGTCATTGTAGGAGAAAGCAAGTTGTTTGTTTACACCATGGCCCTCTGACATCTGATCACCTAGTGAGGCTCTCACAGCCACTGGAGCAACTGTGGTCAAAAAACTGCCCAGCTTTCATTCTTGCCTTTTCCTAGGGATGGCACCCTCATTTGGTTTTGAGGGGCCATCTCACCCCCTGAAATCTGTCTCGGTGGGTGTCATGGGTTGAGTTGTGTCTTCTGTCTCCAGATTCTTGTGTTGTGTTGCAGTCCTAACCCCTCTCTCCCAACTCCCAGTTCTTCAGTGTGTGACTTGACTTGGAAATAGCGTCATTGCAGATATCATTAGTTAGTATGAGGTCCTACAGGAGTAGATGGGCCCCGATCCAGTATGACTGATGTCCCTTTAAGAAGGAGGAATTTGGACGCAGACATACACAGAGAGGATGCCATGTGGAGACTGGAATGATGCTGCCCAGGAAACTATCAGAAGCTGGGAGAGAAGCCTGGCATGGATCCTTTCCTAATGCCTGCAGAGGGCACACAGCCCTGCCGACCTCCTGATCTTGGAAGGCTGACCTCCAGAACTCTGAGACGATACATTTCTGGTACTTAAGCCTCTCAGTGTGCGGTATTTTTAACAGCAGTCCTAGCAAACTACTACAGTGGGAGTGTGGCTCACGGCGCCCCTGCCTGCTCTGGCCAAGGTGCTGATCAGGTTCCCCCCCCCCTGAAACTTGAATCCTTGGGCTGTCAGCGACCCCCGACATTCACCACAAGCTGGGTGGTTTTCCTGTGGGGAACTTCTCTCCTGCCTACCCTCCAACTCTGTGAGCTACCCCCAGAGCCTCCTGAAAACTTTGGGGAGCTGAATTCAGAATTGTTTTTGTCTTGCTGTCAATCAGATGTTCCTGATTGATGCCAGAACCAAGAGCTGCCCTTTGTAAGGTAGGTCTCCAGGCAGAGAGGGGGCTGCATCTCCCTGCCTCCCTGTGCATCAGGGTTGCTCAGCGTGGAGTCATCTGCTCCCCGTTGCCCCGACCACACGTGTTACTCAGCTAATCTAGATCATATGTTTGGTGCAGGGATGCTGCAGTGAGTAAGGCAGCAGGAAGAGGGATGATTAAGTAAGCGATTTCAGTACAGTGGGGTGGGCGTTGTGACAGGAAGGAAGGGGCCCTGTGGGAGCACAGATGAGGGGCACCTAACTCAGTGTGGGTGGGGTGGGTGGTCAGAAATGAGGAGGGAGCAGTGCTGTCAAAGGCAGGAGGGGGTGAAGCTGGGTAATCTGCTGTCCCCGTTTGCCTGGGACTGTCCTGGTGTAAGCAATGAAAGTCCCGGGTCCTGGGAAGACCCTAGTGCCAGGTGACTTGGACGGTTGGTCCCCTGAGCCAGGGCACTTAGGGCATTTGTTTGTGGCTGGAGTGGAGAGTGGGGTGAAGGGTGGAGAGACACTGAGAAGGGGAAGGCTTGTCAAGGCTTGCTGCCCAGGGAGGAAGGTGCAGATCTTAGAGCTCAGAAACAGGGGAGCCTTGATGCATCTCATGCAGGATCATGATGTGACGAGACCTGGAACTTTTCCAAGGACTCCTCTGCCTGCTGTGGAGGGTGGAGTGCATGGGGTCAGGAAGGTCAGGGAGACCACCTCCACACGGGGACACCACGGGGGAGGCCATGGCAGCTTAGGCCCGAGTGGCCATGGAGGTGATTCAAGCAGTGAGTCTGCGCCTCTTTAAGGGGAGGACGTGGTGACAGACCCGCTCTGAGACCCTAATGAGAGCTCCTGACACGCACCTCCAGCAGGTGCACTGGCTGCCCGCACGCGTCGCTCTTTCTCATGCACACAGACGCGGGTGCAGGCAGTCTCAGGGGTTTTGCAGACCCCTGAGATCCCTCCATTCCTCGCCTCCTTACCATCTCCAGCCCAGCTCCTCCGGTCACCTGTCCCTCCCATAAACCCCTCTTGGCTTAAGCTAATTACCAGGTTGGTTTTGTTCAAGTCAGTTTATACCTATGGCGAGTAGGTCGTGGATACAGTGTTCAACTTGGGTTGATCCAATGCCCAGCACATTGCATTTTGTATGTGTGAGTTAAATGCTCGACACTCCCCTTTTTGTTTAAAGATCATGTGACAGGTGAAAGAACAGCCGACACTTGACTGAAATACAAACGTGTGAGCAGTTTTGTTCCATTCCCAAAGCTCCACTGAGGAAACAGTGCCTGATGCGTTATGATGGATTCTTGGGGCAGCTGGACAGATCTGCTGTCTCTTCTCTAAGGGGGAGTCACCAGTCTCTGACTTTACCACCAGCATCCAGAGCCCAGGAAAGAAGCCACACATTGAACGTGGACATCATGACCCTGTCTCCAGGAAGCAGAGAACAACTAGGAAAACAAATAGTAAATCACAAGAGCCAGGACGGGAGAGGACTCCCTGCTTTCCCGTCAACACACGGCGTGTTAATTATGGTTGGGGCTCTAAGGTGACTGGAAAGGAGACAGATGTCTGGGGCTCCTGGGAGGTGTGTATCAAGGGATGCTGGTGCAGGCTGAAGATGCTGGATGCTGGTCAGGGCTGATTTCTGTGGGTCCTAAAACTGATGTGAAACTATAACTTACACCAATAGAGAACTCCTAAGGTAGGGCTTTAACACACTGGGAGTTTTTAGAGCAAGCAGCCGGAGGTCTGGCATTCATGAGCAGAGGTTTCAGACTGGGTGGCTGACAGGCCGGCTCTGTGCCTACAGCACATACCTGCACCCTGGATGGGGCGTACTGGATCTGGCCACAGCCCCAGCCTTTGAGCCAAGCCACTGGCCACCATCATGTGTCCTGGACTCTCCAGGGATCCTCTGGCTGGTGCACCCCTGCCCTGAGCGGTGCTGGTGCTCAGACGCTGGCCTGACTGCCCTGCCGTCATTCTTACTGCTGTGGTGGATGAATTGGGAGGCAGGGGTATCGATCCAGCCTGAATGTAACCACAGACAGACAGTGCACTCAGATGTAGCTGGAAAAGAAAGCAGACTTTAGCCACAGGTCAGGGCAGGCGGTGGGGGGACCCCAGCTGATCCAGCTGCAGCCTCCCCAGCCTGGAACCATCCCAGGAAAGGAACTGACTGCTGGAGGCCACAGGGAGGGGGCAGCCACCGCCAGCTCCAGCTGGCCCTGCCGGGGCACCTCGGGCCAGCGTCTGGCCTTGCCTCACCGAGGCTCGTCTTCCCCGTTCTTTTCCTTTCTTCTTTTATTGGAGGCGCTGGGGATTGAACCCAGGGCTTCACCCGTGCAGAGCATGTGCTCTGCCACTGAGCCGTACCCCTGTATCCCCTCCTCACACCCCCTATTCTTCATGTCACCCGCCTCCCTGGGCTGTCATGGGGACTGAAAGTTGTATTATTTTGCTAGGGCCGCCATGACACTGTAACACAGACTGAGTGGCTTAAACAACAGAAATTTATTTTCACACAGGCTGGAAGTATGAGATCAAGGTGTCAGCAGGGTTGGTCTCTCATGAGGCCCCTTCCTTGGCTTGTAGACGGCCGCCTTCACCCTGGGTCCTCACACAGTCTTCCCGCTGTGTGTGTCTGTGCCCTAGTCTCCTCTTCTTTTAAGGACCCCGGTCCTACTGGATTAGGGCCCACCCATTGCCGTCCTCTGTACCATCTTCATTGCCATGGCAACACTAGCCACCATCACTGGAGGTATTGCAGGCGCCGGTGCTTTACGTGTGATTTCCAGTCCCCTAAGACAGCCTGTTAAGGTAGTTGCTACTGTCCCCACCTTATGGATGAGAAAACCAAGGCTCAGAGTGGTTAAGACAATGGCTCAGGGTTACACAGCAGGGAAGGGCTGGGGCCAGGATTGAGCCTGCATCAATTCCCCATATCACGCAGCCCCTGAGGTCCAGAACTGAAGTAGCGCCCCAAGCTTGGCAGATGACAGGAATAGGGAAGCCCAAACTGTGGCAGCGTCCTGGTGGGCAGTATCTCAGCTACCAGACTCAGCAAACGCTGCTGGTTTGAAAGCCTAGGAGCCGCCTGGCCCCAGAAGCAGCCTACACTGGGACACACCCACTAGCGTTTCCATCCCAGCTCTGCGTCCAACCAACCAGACCGCAGGCCAGCACCGCTACCCCACCCCAGGGCCAGGCACGTCCTCTCCCCGGGCGGCAGCGGGGGAGCAGCAGGGAGCCACCCCGAGGGCCCTGCACAGGCGGTGCCTTCCCCCAGCTGCCCCCGTCCATGCTGATCCCCGTTTCCCTAGGCGGGGGTCCAGCCTTCCCCTGGAGCTGCTCAGTTCTGCCCACAGGTCTCAGCCCAGTTTCCAAACCTCTCAGGGAGATGCTGAAAGCCCTGTGCAGACACGGGCTCACTTTGAATTAGGTTGCTGTCGACGTTATTTCGGCAGAAATGTTCATTTCCAGCCTCCACACTGCGCACACAGAGCAGGGCTCATATCCAGAGCTGAGTGCTGACTGATTCCAAGGGGAGGGGTCGGGAATTTGATTTGATTCCTGTTCGAGGGGCAGGGGTGAGACTGAAGCCCGGCTGAGGGCTCGGGGGCTGTGGCATGCAGGGCGGGCGGCTGGGAGCTGTGTCGGGGGCTCAGGGAGGGGAGAGGACAGGCAGGCTTGCCCAGGGATGAGGTTTGGAAACTGCAGCAGCCGGTCTGGGGTCCACCACTCAGTTTTGGCTCCCCTGAGCCCCAAGCCCCATGTCAGTCCCCCCCGTGGAACAGACAATGGAAATCCGACTGACCCTTGAGCACCAGACACAGGTTCCAGGGCCAAGGACCCAGGGTCTTCCTGCTCCTCCTGCTAGGATTGCTTCTCCCTCCAGCCCTCCCTTGGATCCTCCAGCCCCCCCACCCCCCAGGTCTGTCCCGGTCTGTGCTTTGGATGCAGAAATTCCCACACGTTTGAAGTAGAGACTGCCCAGCGTGTACATGCCCACTGGACATGCAGCTGGACTACACTTCCCAGCCCCCCCTCGCAAGCAGGTTCCTGTGGAGAGGGGTGAAGTACACACGCCCTGCAGGCCTGGCCCACCGAGCTCTCCTCCCTCTTCTAGGGCTCTAGGAGAACCAGGGTCATCTGATGGAAGGAACCTGGGTCCCTGCCTGGCCACGTGGAGCAAAACACCCGCAAAGCCCGTGTCAGGCTGAAGCATGAGCAAGAAGGAAGCCTCTCCTCAGGAAGTCACCGAGATGCAGCCTGGCTGGTTAGCTTCGTGATGCTGCTTAGGCAGCCTGGAGGAGGGACCTGGAAGGAGGGATTCCCGAGGCTCCAACAGCAGGGCCTTCAACCAGAGGAGAGGCAGAAAAAGGCAGATGCTTCCCTTTGAGGGCACCTGAGAACCCCCAGAACTACTGGGGGGCCCTGGAAGGGGTGGAGATCCCCCAGGACAAGTGAGGCAGGAGCCTGTGAACAGCAGGTCATCGCTGGGACAGAGGCGGGTCCAGGACACCAGCATTCACAGAGCACAGCTCAGGGGGTGGGGTCTTGGGGGTAAACAAGACTAGAGGGGACCCATGGCAGCACCTCTGTGACCTGCAAAGAGCCTTCTCAAGGTATGGTAAGCGGGCTGGAACACCCAGGTACCCCTGTCCTCACTCCCCACGGCTCCAAGTAGGTGGCCAGGTGGGCCAAGGACAGAAAAGGGATCCTGCCAGCTAGAAGCAGCAGGACCAAACCCATATCTGGTTCAGAGATGCTCCTGTCCTCAAGCCAGCCTGTGGGCCAGCCCTCCCCGGGCTTCCTCTTCTCCTGCAGTGTCCCCACCCCGCATTGGGTAGGAAGGGAGGTTCCCATGCTGCCAGGGAATGGAGCTCCTTGGCTCCTCCGTGTCCAGAGCCCCACAGCCAATCTCCCTCACCCAGTATCAGCCTTGGCCACACTGCCCAGCCCTGACCGAGCCTGGAGAAAGGGGGTGCATTGGGGAATGGGGTGCAGAGTGGGGAATTGTGCCCAGGTTGGAGGAACAGAGGGCACTTTCAGATAAACTAGATGCCAGAAAGTGACATGTGCTCCTGGATACACCAAGACAGTACATCGTGGAGAGAGGTGCTTGAAAGTTTACACGGCAGTCCATTTCCTGGATCTGTAACCCAAACATCTATCCCTGTGCAAAGCAACACAGCCCTGCTACTGCTTACATGCCCCTAGAGATGACAAACTTACTACCTGGAAAAGAAAACATTTTAATTGTTGAAGAGATAAGACCAAATGTTTATCCTTTCTGAAGAAAAATACTTCTTGCCAGGCAGAGCGGGGGTCGTCTCTCTTGGTTCTGGTGAAGGACAAGGGCTGTGGACTCAGACTGGGCACGTCCCACTCCACTTCTCGCCAGCTGTGTAGTTGGACAAGCACTTGACCTCTGGACCTCAGTTTTGTTGTCTCCTTTTTTAAAAAATGCATATGGTCATTGTACCTTCTTCACGAGGCTGTTGTGAGGATAAAATGAAACCCTCCGTTTAAGGTACATGCTTGATAGATGTTAGGGATTATTACCCAACTCTGAAGTGTGAATTCCTTAAGCCTGAAAGTAGGGGTCTAAGTCGCATTGGAGCTTGGCCTCGTGGGCTCCACAAACGTGAACTTGGACATGTGCTGGGGCTCCTGATGGTTCTTGGGATTCCCCAAGAGGGGATTTTATGGGAAGGTTGGGGTGATGGTTTTCAGGTCTCTGTTTCGAGTAACAGCAGTGACCACGACTGAGCATTCACCTCACACAGGCCCCGAGCTCCCCACACGTGTGCAGAACTGTAAGTGTCCTCCAGCGACTCCACGAGGCTGGTTTCGTCTCACCCAAGACCGCAGTGGGGGTGGATAGTGTCCCCCCCCAAAATTCATGTCCACTCATAACCTCGGAATGTGACTTTATTTGGAAATAGTTGTCACAGATGTAATTAGTTCAGATGAGGTCACCCAATGACTGGTGTCTTTATAAGAATAAAAGAGACACAAAGACACGCACACGTGTGAAGACAGAGGCAGACGTTGGACTGATGCAGCTGCCAGCCGGGGACCACCAGGGGTCGCCAGGACCGCCAGAAGCCGGAAGAGGTGCAGAAGCCTCCTCCCTTGAGCCTTCGGAGTGAGCGCGGCCCTGCCCGGGCCTTGATCTGGGGCTTCTGGCCTCCAGAACCGCGAGAGAGTGAGTTTCTGTTGTCTAAGCCCCTAAGCCTGCGGCCGTCCGTTCCGGCAGTGCCGGCCAACTAACACCTCCCCACTTTACAGGTGCGGACACTGGCGCCCAGAGAGGTGAAATGGCTGGTCCGGGTCCCGCATCACCACGTGAAGGGTCAGGGTTTGAGGATGAAATCTCACCACCAGCGCTCAGGCTGTGTCTGCAGTTGTGCCTCAGGAGGACTGTGCTTTCTCTCTTGGACGCAGAGGACCTTGTAAGCAGTGCACCGGGGCTGTCCTAGCCCAGGGTTTCTAGAAAACAGAACCTAGGCAAGGCTTGAATGCTAAGGGGTTGCTGGAAGGTGCGACCCCAGGGGGTGAGAGTGAGGACGGGGAGGGGGTGTGTAACAAGAGTGAGGACGGGGAGGGGGTGTGTAACAAGGTGATACGCTCCCAGGCTGGCCGCTCTTCACCAGCTGCAAGGAAGTGTCCCCGCTCACTCAGCCGTGAGGGATGCTTCCCGATGGGCTGTACAGAAGGAAAGTGATGCCTCAGAACGATATTCAAAAGGAGGAAAGGAGGATTTATCTGCCATCTTCATCTTGTCTTCTGCCTCCTTTGTTCACAGTTGGCCCCATGGGGAGTTAATGTACCTGGTACCTTTGGGCGACTGCAGGGGAAGCCCGAGGCCGTGCGCTCACCTGCGGGAGGTCAGGCCAGCCATGGTGCTGACAGAGGAGGTTACAGGGTAGCAGAGGCAGCAGCAGCCTGGGCCCCTTGTGAGCAAACAGCCACGGTCCCAGGAGACCGAGAGGCAGAGGGGACCCACAGCAGCACATCCAGGGTCCGTTCTAGTCTGTGTTCCTCCCTCTTCCCCTTCTTTGCCCTTTCTTCAAAATGCTATGGGAATGGGTGCCCCTGGGTCCCCTGCCGTTCTCCGTGAGGATGCAGCAGTCTTGGGCTGGGAGCCTGAGTGATCTGGGTTTGAACCCCAGCTCCACAGCCAACACTTAATCTTGACTGCCGTCTTCATGTGGCTTTCCTCCATATGTGCCCCCTGGTGCCCACACCCTTACATGGGTCTGTTCCTGTGACTCGAAAGTGGCAGCAGTGTGCCAGTTCCAGGTCTAGCCCGGCAGAGGGCTGCCAGCTTCCACTTTCTCCCTCTTGGATCCTGCACCCTGGGGAGCTCGGAGCCACTGTCTAAAAGTCCAGGTCCTCCAGGAAGACAGGGTCCATTTGAGCCTGGGGATGACACCAGCCCAGCCGCTGTCTGACGACACCATGGGAGGCTTGAAGTGGGATCAGAAGAACTGTCCTGCTGAGGCGGACCAGCCCCCCGCTCCATGAGAGATGATGGGACTGCTGCTTGGGGCTGATCCCTTCCGCGGCAACAGGTAAGTGAAACAGCTGTGATTTCTGCTCTACCCCAGCAGGGCGGAAATCTGCAAAACCTCCAGCGTGAAATGTCAACGGGAGGTGACTTCAGGAAGTGTATGTGAGTGTCCAGAGCGAGGCTCTGGTGTAGGAGGCTCCCATCTCCAACCACCCCTACCCTGCTCTCCCTTCTACGATGTTCAGAACTGAGAATAGGATTGTTGGAAGCAACAGGACCCAGAGATTGCAAGCCTGGGGGACTTCAGCGTGATCCCATAGGTGACCCTTCTGATGAGGGTCTACAGGGATACTGCGCTGTATCAGAAAAACAAAAAGGGGTAGCTCCTGCACTGGTGCCAGCAGTGTCACAGAGAGGCCACCTAGCCCTATCACCCAGGTCCAGGCCCTCTTGGGGCCATAGCCCACGCCTGGCCTTGGACTGGGAGGAGGGAGGATTATGGCAGGGACGATGCTCACAGCAGCACTGAGGGGAGATGGTCCCTCCACACCAAGAAAGATCTGTTCCCTGGAGTCAGAGAGCCTTGCAGCTTGGGATCCAGCCCAGCCCCCTGACATCAACAGGGCCCAAAGAGGACATGGTCCTGCCCAAGTTTGCACAGCAAGGGAGTGGCACGGTCTGGCCCCGATCCTGGGCTCCTCCTGCACCCTGACATCCCTGCTGAGGTGGTCCAGGCAGGAGGGGTGGCCGTCTGGGGCACATGGCTCCAGACTGGGCCCAAGGTGAGCAGAGAGGGGACAGAAGAGCACCCCTGCTCAGCATCCTGTCCCCTCTGGCTGTGAGCGCAGCTGGACACCGTCTGACTGGCTGTCATGGTTGTCATCTGCCCTGGCAACAAGCCAAAGCTTTTACCGCGAGTGCCATTGCCATGGAAACCAGGAGTCAGGGCCGCACTTAGCAGAGCCAAACATGCCGGGGCTCTCAGGGCTTCGCGCTGCCAGCGGGAAAGGCGCTGCCTGGCATGCGGCATCTCCTTGGGACTCATTAGTGAAGTGGAGTGAGGGTGACAGGGAGGGGGCAGTGGGGAGGAAAGGAGCGAGAGAAGGGAAGAAAGTTAGAGTGACGGCACAGCCCCAGGACCAGCTGGGGGGCTGACGAGCCCAGGCTGTAGGGCGGTGGGGTCTCTCCTGCCCAGTAGCCGAATCTGCCCCTTTTAAACCCAAGAGCCAAATGCCCAGGGCTGGACCCACAGATGCAGCCTTTTAGCAGCAATGGGTTATCAGGGGGTCTCTGAATCGTGTGGTTCCACCCAAGACGCTGCCCAGTACAGCTGCTCCTTTCCCAGGGGTGCAGAGAGGTTTGGGGACTTGCCCAGGGTCATTCACTGGGTCCACAGGAAGCTAGGAAGGCAAGAGGAAGAGAGCTCTTCCACCCAACAAAGCCTCTGCCAGCTCACCATCATCTAGGGGGCGGGTGAGATCCACACAGGAGCCCCCCACGTGGCCTGGGCCCAGCAGAGAAAAACCCCATCCCCCAGATCTGCCCCGGGCACCCGGACTGTCTTGGCAAGTCAGCTGGCGGCATCATAGCGCGGGGACAGTCGGGATCCTGGGCTAGCCCAGGCTGCCTCGCTGCCACGCCCTGTGGTATTCCCTTCTGCCCCGCGGTCCAGAGCTCCACCCCACCTGAAGACGGGGCAGACCCCACCCCGGGGAGGCCCCAGCTGTCTGCAGACACACCAGCCCACCGGGGAACTGTAGGTGAGGACTGTCAGTACCCACTCACCCAAGGTGACCGCTCTCACACCTTTACTGATAACGGCCAATGAGGTGGCTCACCACAGGCCACAGAGCTCACAGAAGGGGAGCTGGGCTTTGGAGTGAGGGCTTGGTGATGACAGAGTGATCATGGTGGTTCATCATCACCATGAGCACAGGCCAGGTGGCTGAGCCGCCCATGGGAAGCCGTGGTGTCAGCCTCACAAGTCATGTTGGGGGTGCTGCTGGTTACTGCACGGACACCACTAGGGGCAGGCCTGCAGGCGCCCTGGGAGGACCAGAGGGTTGCAGAATGCCCCGGGATGGGGGGAAGGACCAGCCCCTTCTCTCCAGCACATGGCCCCTGACCTCGGGAGGTGGGGGGACAGTGGGAACCTCAGGGTTCCCCAGCCACTCAGCTGGAAGGGAGGTGCTTCAGCCCTTCCTGCTGATTTGCTGAGTAAGCAACAAAAAGTTAGATGAAACCTTCAAACAGCTGAGAAAGAAAGCTGAGCGTCATGTGCTGGCTCCCCAGGACAGTCTGTGTCGCTAGGCCTGCAGCACCAGAAACCCAAAGAACCAAGGGGTGTGGGAAAGACAGCTGGAGGAGGGGCGCCTTCTCACCTCCCCGCCCTGTGGCACGGGGCTGCGGCCTTTGACTGAGGAATGGGTAAGTCCGGGGGCATGTTCGTCAGGTACTGGGGCTCTTCAGCCTGGGAGCTGTGGGGCTCCTGGGGCTGGGGAGCTGCCCGATCCCCTGGTGGGGGCCTAGGGTCGGCCACCTCCTCCTCCCCTCTGTGGCAGACACCCCACCTCGTCCAGTGGGTTCGGGCCTCAGCCCCTTCTTCTCCAAACCCAGGTAAGTACAATTGGGACTTCCGGATAGATACAGACGATGAGCTGGTATCGCGCAGACTTCCATCAAGCCCAGCGTTTCTCAACTATTTTCCATTATCACCTTCCCCAGGAAACCTTTTAGACCTTTCTTAACCCCTTGAAATTAAGGGGTTGCAATCCCCTTGAAATTAAATACTAAGGAATATGATTTTGTCAGGTAGCAGGTAGTGTTGAGCTTTGGATGGACACAAATACTTGTAATAGCCAAGACTTTTCACGCCCTATTCTCAGAACTTAATTTTAGCCCCTTGGGGTGCCAACGCCCCACTGAGAACATACAGTCTAATCAATGCTTCAGTGTTGCATGCCGGGCAAGGAGGGGAGGGTTCCCCTCGCTGCCCGTTTGGCACTCTGTGATGGGCCCCTGGGCTGGGCACTGCAGCCAGAACCTCCTCATTTCTAGTCTGTGCCCCGAATGCTCATTCCAATGAGGACAACAGATCGAGGAGGACTAATTAGGTGACGGGGTGCTGGAGGCTGGGCTATAGGCCAGTCCTGCCTGGATGGGAGCAGAGAAATACTTTCAAGAAGCAAGTGGACTGGTCCCCAGAGTGTGGCCCAAGCATTGGGAACTGTCAGGGTGCAGAGGGGTTCCCGTTTCTCAGAGGTACATTTGCACGAGGGAGATGGAGAAACCATTTCCAGGTGGTTCACCGAGGTGGACTTAACACTCGTGACCACCATCCAGGACTGCTTTCTGATGCAGGAGGCCACAGAAGCTGGCATCGGAAGGGGAGAGGTGAGTTATTCTGGCCAGTGGGCTGGGCCAGTTCCCCAGCAGAGGACAGTTTTGTGGTGACCAAGCCACAGCCAGGACAGGACAGGGCTGGACATATGCCCCCAGCTCACGTCTCTCTGAGGTCCCAGTTTTGTGGCCACACTGCAGATGAATGAGGTTCTATGGCACCTGCACCCGCTCAGGTCTTACTACTGCCATGCAGACCCCGAGCCTCCAACTACCAGTCTCCACGTCTCACGGCCTGAGGGCTTTTTCTGGGACACACAGCTGGCCGTAAGTCCCTAGGGGCAACACTCAACCTAAGAACACTGAAAGTGTTGGTGCATCAATACCCCAGCTCCCCCACCCTGCAGCGGGTTAACTCCAAAGCATGTCTCCCACGACTTCCCGGAAGCCTTCAGCCTCAGTTGCCCATAGTGGTAATTTACTTGATACTTCACCTTTTATTGGCAGACTTTCCATCTCTGCCTCACAAACGCCCCTAGAGATGTTTCCTGAGACAGCTCCCAGTAAATCACTTGCATCCGACTCCTTGTCTCAGGGAGTCGGGCTCCTGTCCCGCCTCATTCTGAGGCTCAGTTGATCTCAATCATTTCCTGTTGCTTTGTGGATCACACTCTGAGAGCCAGGATTGAGTTTTGATCACTATCTGCAGAAAGGCAGCAGAGAATGTAGTTAGGGGTGGCTTAGCAGAAGAGGGGCCACTTGAGCAAGGTCTTGAAGCATAAATAGGAGTTTGCCTGTGGAGAGGGAAGCCCAGGCATACCACCACCTCCCCTATCTTAGCTGTCAGCTATTTGTAGAATGTTTCTGGACACAAGCTCCCATCCCTCAGCTGTGGAACTCTGAAATGTGAACCTGTACTGCTCCGACTGGTCACTCCTTGCTCTGAAACCTGCTGTGGCTCCCCATCACCAGGTCCAAGCTCCCTGGCTTATGGTTTGAGGCCCTCTGTAAACTGGCTCCACCACCCTTCTATGCTGTTACTCACATCATCGCTGCTGCCCTACTGCCCTCCCCAGAGAACCCAACCTGGCACAATTCTGTGCCCTCTAAACACCCTCTCCTCCAGGAAGACTTCAGTAGTGGCCTTAAAACCACAGCTCTGGTCTTTGTGCCGCTTGCGCACCGCTGCCAGACTCCAGCACACCTCCCAGCTCCCAGCTGGGGTGCGTCATCAGTTTGGGTCAGGCCAGAAGCTCCTCAAGGTCAGGACCCACTGCCTGGGCTGGTCCGTACCCTCCATCACAGCAGTAGCAGTGTACATGCTTCCGGAACATTCGAAGCTCCCACCCATCTCCCCTTTGACCTTGATCTGTGGTTTACAGGAAGGGAACGGAGCTCATCAGGAGTTCATCCTGAGCACTTCTTTTTTTTTTTTTCCAAATGGAGGTACTGGTAATTGAACCCAGGATCTCCTGCATGCTAAGCATGAGCTCTACCACTGAGCTCTACCCTCCTTTCCAAGTGCTTTTCAATTAATCAAAAGATGAGGGTCTGACTCTTAGAGCAGAGCCCCTCCTTCCCTCTTCCCCCAAATGCCGCATTATCAGAGGTGTTGTGGCTGGCAAGGGGTGGGGAGGGGACACACCGAGAGTGGGCAGGGCTAGGGAGGGAGCGGATTCCCTGCCCATGAGCCCAAGGCCCAAGTCAGAAGTTTTAACATATTCCCTGATTAGAGCCCGACTTTGTTCTCAGCTGCCCATCCATGTGGGCCCTAAGAAGACCAGGCAGCATTGTTGTCTTTATGCTTATGAGCTGGATGCTCTGGAAGAAAGCATCCTAAATGAGATTACATCTTATACATGTTTAATGTGCTGTTCTCCCCATTTAAAATGCGGGGTCTATTAAAATAGCAGGGAGGGAAAACTGACTCTCAGAGCTGGGTGTGGGGAGAATAGATCACTGGTGAAATGAATAATATATTAACAGAATAATGATGTTGCTTCTCATATTAATCGTATAAATCACAGGATTCCCGGGCTGTCAGCAGAAGTTATGGGGGGAAAAAAGCCGACTTCTAGTTTTCCAGACCGAGCAGACTGAGGCCTGTGGGGCGTGGTGCTGGCTGCCTGGTGGCCACACTGGCGGTGAAACAGGTTTTCTGGGCACTCTGACGAGGCTGCCAAGGACCCAGGACTTGCCCTGGAGGCAACGGCAGCGATGTGGGAAGGCCGCAACTCAGTGCCAGCCTTCATCCCGTACCGATGCCAACTTCCCAGGATATGAGAAATATGAGTGAGGCGTGGTCCCCTGCCTGCTGGCCAGAGGGACAGTAATGTATACAGAGAGCTTAGAATCGGACAAACCTGCCCTGCCACTGACCCATACAGGCATTCTAACAGCCACAAGGACCACGTCTCCCCTGGGAGATCACTCCCCTGGGGGGTCACTGACTATGTTCAGGGGCTGTGTCCCCCAGATGTCCACAGTGGCAACTGGCCAGGGTCTGCTTGCCCTCTGACAGCACCCACCTCCCAGGATGGGAAGGGGAGCCCATGGCGTGGCTCCTAGAGGTGCTTACAGACAGCCTGGCCGGGGCTAAGCGCTCAGCACGTCTGAGTTACCGTGACTGTTGCTGTTGGTACCAAGTGGGACTCCATCTGTCCTACGTCTCCTCCCGTGTCCCTGGCAGGGACCACCTCTGAGCGTGGAACTCTGCCCAGCAGGGCCAGTCCCGTTCTGGGAGGATACAGAAGGGGCAGAACTCAGGCATCAGAGATTTAAATGTCTCCATGGCAACCAAACCCGCCCCCCAGAGAGGGTCACTGGCTTCGGTTTTCCAGGCCCTGGGAGGGCAGCCGGAACCCACAAGCTGGAAAAACTGGGGCACAGACCAACAGCTCACTGCTCGGGATCATAAGCTGGGAAAGTAGGCCAGAGCCCAGGAAGGCCGTCTCTTGCTTCCCCAGGCGCAGGGAGGGCTCTTGAAGCCTGGAGCCCTGGGGAGGCCTCAGGCCCTGTGTCCAGACGGCCGGGAGCGTGATGTGGCACAGATGCTCGCCTCGGGCTGCAGGAACGGGGGTGTCATAGAGCTGGGGTCGGGGGCGTCTCCAGGTAGAGGAGAGAGGAAAGAACCCCTCGCCTCCTGTGGCTTTCACCCTGGGACGCCTCGAATGCCCGCCTCTGCTAGCCAGGGGGTGACTGGCCACCAGCGTTCCCAGTGTTGTAGCGCAGATCACAGTGTGCGTGGCTCTGCCTCCATGCGGGGAAAATCGAGAGACGGGCTCAGAAAGGACGCCTGCTGGTCTCAACGTCACCCCGTGGGACAGGAGCAGAGCTGGAGGCAGAGTCCGGCCGTCTTGTCTTCCAGTCCAGCCTCGTCTAGTTGGCCAGTGAAATCATCCAGGGAGATTTTAAAAATCCCAACACCCAGACCCCTCCCCAAGCCAGTGAATTCAGAGCCTCTTAGTGGTGACAACATTGGGACTTTCAATCCAGATCGTATCACCAGCTGGTCAGGGTCACTGCTGCTGCCTGGCCACCTGCCTGCTGCCTGGCTGGCCTGATCCTTTGGCTACAAAGTTCTCAGCAGTGCTTGAAAACCTGCCTTTCTAAAGTAACTTATGAAATTCTCCTTGCCATTTTGTCTACACCATTCACTCACTTGGCAGACTGCCTCTTTGTAGATGGTTCTAAGGTCAAATCTATACTATCTGGGGGAGGGAATGGGGAAGAGGGCATAGCTCAGTGGTAGGGTGCATGCTTAGCATGCATGAGGTCCTGGGGTCAATCCCCAATACCTCCATCAAAATAAATAAATAAATAAACCTAATTACTTACCCCCTCCAAAAAAAAAAGAAAAGAAACTTTTTTTTAAAGATCAGAAGTTCTGAACTAGTGGAGAACATTCAGCTTCCCATTTTCTGGACGCCTTCGCTGAGTCACCCCTGCCTCTCACACCCAGCCCGCCTTGTTGGGGTTTAATCTCTCCCCTCGGCACCTCCCCACGCCCTTCCTGGCTGTCTTTCCACCCCGGGCACTGAGCACCTGCATCCATGCCGCCTCCCCCGCCCAGCCTCGGCTGTGAACTCCACACCTAACTCATCTTCCCATCCCCGCCCCTGGCACGCTGTCCCTGGCCAAGGGATGACAATCAGATGAACTTGAGACATGACAAATGCTGAGACGTCCCCATGGAGAGATTTGATAGACTCTGACCTGTCCATCTTGATGTCAACCTCAGAGAAGGAGCTTTGTAACCACCCGCCTGGGAGGCGGCTCCTTGGGAGAACTGAAGCCCTGGGAATGCCTGTGAAAAGTTGTGTGTAGCACCCTTCTAGTCATTTTAAGAAAAATCCCTACTTTTCTTCATTCCGATTTACACAAAGTGCTTTATGGGAGCTGTAGACGGAATGCGTCCCTCCAAATTCATATGTTGAAATCCTAAACTCCTGCCTTTGTGATGGCTGGTATATGAAGATGGGGCCTTTGGGGGTGATCAGGTCATAACGGTGGAACCCCCACGAGTGGATTTGTGCGCTTATAAAAGAGACCCCAGCAAGCGCCCTCGTTCCTTCAGCCATGAGGGGACACAGCTAGAAGACGGCTGCCTGTGACCCAGGGAGCAAGTCCTCACCAGACACTGGATCTGCCAACACTGTGATCTTCCCAGCCTTGGAACTATGGGAAATAAACACCTGTCGTTTGTCAGCCGGCTGGTCCGGGTAGTTTGTTACAGCAGCGCAAATGCACTGAGGCGATGGATCTACAAAAGACTGCAGACAGTCACAAGGCCCCCCAGAACCACAGACCCTGTCGAGTACTCAACAGATGTAGAAGACAGCAGAGGCCCCGGGTAAGCTGGGAAACTTCCTGCGAGGCCAGCAGCAGTGAGTGGGGTGGGGAGACCTGAAAGATCGAAGTCTTGATTCTGGCGTGTAACTTCCCTGCCCTGTTGCCCCGGGCACTGCCTCCACACACACGGCCAGCCACCTTCCCCCTGGGGTTGCCTGGGGAGGGGGTCTCCAGGCACAGTGACTCCACGGGCTGTGGGAGGTTCGGCCAGCCAGAATATTCGCAAACACCGTGCACAGGCCAGGCCCGCTTTCTGCAGAAAAATGACGAGGGGGCCTGGGTTGTCTAGGGAAAGCCCAGCCAGGATCCAGGTTGCAGCTGGAAGTGTTCTGAAGACAGACAGCATCCTCCATAGTCTGCACGGGGCAGGGGGAAGGAGTCTCCCCCCACTGGCCTCAGCGCTGACGCCATGGTGATGTCCACCACCAAGCCAGCAGCTGCCCACCCTGCTGTGTCCGTCAGGCCCGTACCTTCCTTCCTCTCTAGGACAGTTCCCTCCGGGTGCCTGTCAAGGAGCGTGTGGCCCAATCTGGGATGTGCGGAGACTCAGGGCAAGTTTGTCACGCAGAATCAGCTCGCAGACTCAGACTGGGTCCTCTTCTGCCTCCCGGCCGGCCCACGCCCCTCCCACAGCGTCCTTTGCTGATGCTGTGAGCGCTGAGCCCGGTCCCTTATCAACCCAGGACAGGTGGGTCAGAGGCAGACTGGGACAGTCCGTGGCCCTGCAGCCCACTGGGTCTAAAGGGAAGTGGAAGTTTGGAGGGCTGGGAGGGGTTCAGGGAACATTCTAAGTTTGTTTGCACGTTTGCCGCAGGCTGGAATTGAAGGAATGAAAAAGGAGGGGCTTCTCTCCTGGTCTCAGAGAAAGGCAGCGCGAACCAGCCTCAGCTGCCGCCGGGCTGTTAAAGGCCTAATTTCCGTTCACCTATGACTTTATCAGGCTCATGCAAGCTGCTCATCAGACAAGCCTGCCCTGGGGAGGGTGTGTCACGGCTTTGATTAAAATGTCTCCCTGGGGGCACACGTGTTAGGTTTTATGGCCCCGCACACGATCTGCCTTCACCGTGGGAAAGAGCCTCCTCCCTGTTACTGGGACCCACAGAGGTTATGGGAGAGACACTGGGAGACCAGGTATCCGAGACACCCGTCCCCAGGCACAGCCTCGGTGTCTGGAGTGGGTCCTTGCCGCATCTCCCTGAGTTTGGGTAAAATTTTCCATCCCAGAGCTGCCAGCTGACTCTCACACAGCACCTCCCCCCGCCCCCAACTCCCAGCTGCCCTGCCCTTCAGCCACACGCTGGAGCCAGTGTGTAATTTTGGAAACTGGTCCCTGGGTAGAGCCTGGAGAGGCTGGATAGAGTGGCCAGGCTGCTAAAAGATTCTGACGGGAGTCCCTGGGAGCACAGGGCTTGGCAGGTTGTGAAAAATGTTAAGGAGAAAGAGACTGGATGGATTGAGAGGGCGGTGGTGGGGTGTCAGGGAGAGGAGCGCGGGGATGCCCAGCCCCCGGCATTGGAGGAGGGAGGGGCATTCCTGACACCCTCATGAGTTTGCAGGTAGACTCTGCCTCCGATAAAGAGCTCTGTGTGGACCAGTGGGAAGGGGCAGAAATCAGGGCCTCTGCGGTTTTGCCACTGAGTGTGATGGAGCGAGATACTCAGCCTTTCCAAGCCTCAGACTCCTCACCTGTAAAGTGGGACTCACACCCCCCATGCTGCTGGGTCGTTGGCAGGATTAAAGCAGCTGGATCTCAAAAAGCATTTAGCAATGGGACTGGCGCATAGCAAGCCCCGTGCTCAAATGGGATTTGTTGACAAACGGATGTGGTGTCTGAAAATGAGAGAGATCGGTCCGAGGTGACCTCAAGGTTTGGCCTGAGACACACGAAAGATGGAGTTGCCATCTGCTGTGATGGGAAGGCCGGAAGGTGCAGGTTGGAGGGGACCAAAGCTGGGGGTTCACCCCGAGCCCACTGCGAGCCTGGTTCAGGAGAAGAGAAGGGAGTGGGGGGCAGGAAAGTGGGAAATCCAAGGACCACCGCATTGCCCACTGCCCACCACCTATCTGCATTTCAGGGAAGGCTGCCCCGCCGAAGGCCAGCCTCCCACTCCTGCAAAGGCCCATGCTTGACAGCCTGTTTCTCAAGGGAGAGAGAAAAAACACCATTGGTGTGACTTCTTCTCCCTGCCCACAGCTGGTACAGCCTGAGCTTCTGACACAGCAATGAGTCCCCTGAAAGGAACAGTTGGCCCCGGCCCTGTCGCCCTCTCCTCGGTGGGTCCCCCCTACTCCTGGGCCCAGCCCCTCTCTGCCCTGAGCCTGGGCCTGCTTGGTCATTCTGCACCAAGGTGCAGCTCTCCCGGGAAAGAACCAGAATTCCTCTCAGTTCAGAAGTAAAATGCGTACGTCTGCCTGAGGCCTCACATCTCTCTCTCTCCATTCTCAGCATGAGGCCAAGGCTCTTTATAATTCATCAAAAAGGCCACACATAATGAGCTCTGCTCTGACAGCCAGGGCTGTCAGCTCACCTTCTGAAAGCCCCACACCCTAGCCCAGGACCCTTAGATCTTGTCCCGAGGCCGGGGATGAATCACCTGTGAGCCAGACGTGAGGCTGAGCCAGCCCTGCCCTCCCCTTCCTGAGGACCAGCTGTGTGCAAGGTGGCTGGGCTGGGGCGTTCATAGATGCCAAATCACAGAATCTTCCTGACAACACTGGAAGGCAGGCACCTACCTGCCCATTGTGCAGATGTGAAAACTGAGGTACCCTAAGTTTCAGTATCTTGTTGGAGGTCCCTTGGCAGATGTCCAGTAAAGAATCACCCTCATCCAAAGAGAGATGGGGCTTTTGCCCTGCCCTCCTGGAAGGTGATGGCTAAGCCCTCAGAATGTCCTGCCTGATGAGGGTGTCTTTGTTTATCTAGGGGCCTTAGACCATGTCTGAAAGTCTAACAGTTTGGTTTAGCCTGGGGGCTTTGAGCCATGCAATATCCCCTTAATCTCCAGAGGGACTGGACACTGACGTCAGCCACACTGGAAGTCAGCCACATATGTGTGATGGAGCCCAGAAAAGACTCTGCACCCTGAGCTCGGTGAGCGCCCCTGCTGGGCTGTATCTGTGTGTGCTGTCACATGTCGCTGTTGGGAGATGTTATTATGTCCGCGGCTCCCCTTGGAGGGGACATCCGCACGTGGAACCCTCCCGGACTCTGCCCCAGGTGTCTGCCCTGAGCTGGACTTCTCTGTATCCTTTTCTGTAGTAGACCATAACCGTGAGCACGACGGCACCCAGCGAGTCTTGTGAGTCCTTCTGGTAAATGAGCAAACCTGAGGTGGTCTTGGGATCCTCAGCTCTGCAACTGGTGTCAGGGCTGAGCGTGATCTTGGAGACCCCTGGACTCTGCCATGGGGTCAGAGGTGACGACTGTGACCTGTTCCGTAACGGGTCTGCTGGACCGGGAGGGAATCAATTTCTGTTGTTTGAAGCCCATGGAACCTCAGGATGAGGACCCGGGCAGCCCTGCAGCGCCCCAGCTGTGAGTCTGCGGCCGCTTCACGACGGCCCGAGGAAACAGATACAGTCTCTGCCGCGGCAGCCCTCCCGCGCGGCAGCTCCTCAGGGAAGGTGCCCGCCCCCGGAGGACCCAGTCCTCCTCAGACCCGCAGCGAGTCCCTTTCATCGGCCGCTCATTTGATCAATTCCTGTGGCGGCCATGAGGATGCGCCCGGCAGCCCCTGACAGCTGCCGTGGTCTGAAACGCACCAGTGCATTTGCCCCCCAGCCACCTGCCCCACATTCTGCTCCCAGCCATGACTGCCCCCAGCAGACCCAGTTCCTAGGGCACGCGGGATGCTGGCGGCCAGCTTGGGCCCAGGGGTTCCCCAAGACACTCAACAAACCTCCCTGAGGCTGCACACCAGTTGAGCACAGTTCCCTGCCAACCTGCCTCCCTCTCCCCTTCCCTCTGGGTCAGATCGCAGGATCCCAGGGTGCACCCGGCCCCTCCCCATTTCCTCTCCTCAGGGCTTCGTCTCCTGGGGCCACCATAACAAATCACCACAAACTGGGTGGCTTAAAACCACAAGAATGTGGTCTCTCCCAGTTCGTGAGACCAGAGTCCAGGTCAGGGTATCTACAGGGCTGCTTCCTTCTGTCCCCTCCCTCTCTCCTCATTTCTGGTGGCGGCCAGCAATCCCTGGGGTTCCCTGCCTTATAGACAAGTTGCTCCAACTCCTCCTTCTTTGTCACATGGCCTTCTTCCCTGCGTGTCTCTGTGTCATCTCCTCTTCTTGTAAAGACATTGGTCATTGGATGTAGGTTCCACCGTAAGTCCAGGATGATTTTGTCTTGAGGACCTTGACTATTTGTTGGCACAGACCCTATTTCCAGTTAAGGTCACATGCTGAGGTCTGAGTAGGTGTGAATGTTGTGGGGGGGGACACTATTCAACCCACTAGCCAGGCATTTCTCCCAATAAAGTCCTGTCTCGGCATCTGGGCCAGTGAGCCTGCATTCATGCACCCTCTGTGGGCCAGGCCCCATGCTAGGTGCTGGAAATACAAAGATGGACCATCCAGATGTCCATCTGGCCGCACAGGGCTTAAGATACGGGGATGAGGCAGGTGGGGAAATGAGGTCAGGGATGGAGATGCATTGTGCACGGGGACACCCACCTCCACCCTGCTTCCCTGCCTCCCTGGGAGGGGCTCTGGTCCTGGTCCAGAGGGAGAAAGACCCGGTTCTGGAGCTGGCCTTGGCTTGCAGGGTGTACATGCTCAGGAGGCTGTTGTGTGCATGAAAATACCAGGGAGTCTCTTCCTCTCGCTGCCTCTCTGGCGCCCGAAATAAATGAAAAAGAGACGTTCCTGGCAGGGTCTGCGGAGGAATTCCACGGCAGGAATGAAAATTGGCTGCAGCATCCAAGAAATCCTTGAATGGAAAGGGATTTCTAGGACAACACACCTCTAGGAACAGAAAATGTCAGTAGTAAAGCTGGGGGGTGTACACCTGCCACGTGTCTGTGGACGTGTCCACCGTGTGCACACCTGCACAGGTGTGCGTGTCTGCTGGCCGCATATGAGTGTGCGGGTGACGTGAGGAACCCAGCCAAAATCACAGCATCAGCTTTTTCCGGCTGTTTGCCCATCTGCCAGCCTCTTCCATCTCCCCTGAGCCCGCCGGCCAGCTGGGGTCACCTTGTCCTGTTGCATTTCCTTGGCTCCGTCCACTGTCTGGGAGGGACGCCAGCCCCCGGCCGCTCCCTGGGGATTCTCTGCAGGTTGATGTGGCTCCAGTCCCACCTGGCACTGAGCTCCGGCTTTCACTGGCTCCTCCATCTGCCCTGTGCCAGCCGTCCTTTCTCCAGGCGTCACATTCACGCAGCTTCAGGGACTCACTGCCGTAAGTGGCTTTTTCTGGGCTCCATCATAGCGTCCAACGTCTTTAAACTGAAACAAGGCAACCCTGGTGCAAGAAGTCCCAGGGCCAGTCCTCCTCTGGGAGCTGTCCTGGCCAGAGGCCCGCACCTCCTGTCCAGAACTTGCTGCTTTTCCCATCAGAACAGCCCCTGGGGGGCTGTGAAAACGAAGATGGCCCCTCCCCCACCCCTGCCCTTCCTTCCTTCAATCCCTCATCCCCACCCTAAGTGGAATCCACCTGACCACTGAGCTTGGTGAAGCACCCAGGTCAGATGTCTGCCCCCTTCCAGCCCGGCTCCGGGGGGCCCTCCCAGGCCTCCTCCAGCCAGTCGATCCTTTGATCCTTCTAGAAACACAGCCTGGAGAGACCTGCTGGTGTTAGCCCAACCTTGGGCTGTGGAGGTGGCAATTCAGGAATGATCTGAAACCTCTCGTCCTACAAAAGGGAAACTGAGGCCAGAGAGAACAAGCTTGCCTAAGCCGTACCATGAGTTAGTGTCTCCCCCGGGCGGTGGGGAGTCCAGGTCTCCTGACTCAGCATGAGGGCTTCATCCCAGCCCATGCAGGTGATCCCAGGCACAAAGCCTCAGTGGAGTTGGGGGGTGAGGTGGGGCTGGTCTTTAAACACCCCCAGAATCCTCCAAGGACAGCTCTCTAAATAAGTCACTCTTCCTGGCTGTAACCGCTGGGGTCTCTGATGTAGCCAAAACTCTGTCGCAGGCAGGACCTGATGCCACCCCACCCCACGTCCCTGCTCTGCAAGGGTGCAGACAGTGAGGTGGGCAGAGCCTAGAACTTTCCTGTCCTGTCTTCTCCACTCCAGTCCCCAAGCACTCCACGTCCCCATACTCCTCCCCCTGGAAGGAGGACACTGTTGCTAAAACCACTTTACAGAATGTTGCAGATGGATGTTTGTGCCCCTGCCTTCAGAGTCATATGCTGAAGACTTGACCCCCAGTATGACTGTATGTAGAGACAGGGCCTTTAAAGAGGTAACTGAGGTGAAATGAGGTCAGAGGGTGGGGCCCTGATCTGACAGCATTAGTGGCCTTATAAGAAGTGACACCAGAGGGCTCTCTCTTCCTGAATGTATGCCCAGAGGACGGGCCACGTGAGGACAGTGAGGAAGAAAAGGCAGCCATCTGCAAGCCAGGAAGAGAGCCCTCACCAGAAGCCAGATCTGCCAGCACCTTGATCTTGGACCTCCAGCCTCCAGACAGAACCATGAGAAGTGAATGTCTGTGGTTTAAACAGCCCAGTCATTGGGATTTGGTTATGGCAGTCCCTGCGGACTGCAACAAGAACAGGAATCTTGACAGATGAAACGAAATCAAGTCTGAAAGTTGCTTCAGAGTAATACAGAAGAGGCAGGAGTCGAGAGGAAACAAAACTGGCTACCGGCTGAGAAGTGCCGTGGCGGGGGGGCGGGTTCACGGTGGGGAGGTGTCATTATTGCCTTCTGTGTACTTTTATGTGTTTGAAATCATCTCTAACACGATGTTTGTAAAAATAGTATAGTGGAGTTGGTCATGAAATCCATTCAGTGCGTCACAGCTAGCATTTTAAAAAATAGTATCAAATGAAAAGGGGGGAAGGGTGTAGCTCAGTGGTAGAGCGCACGCTTAGCGTCCACGAGGTCCTGGGTTCAATCCTCAGCACCTCCATTAAAAAATAAATAAATCAACCTAATCACCTTCTCAAAAATAAAAAAACATAAAACAAAAATAAAGTATTAAAAAAAAAAAAGAGTAAAATAGAACAGGCTAGAACACACCAGAATGTATCACATATGATAATGGAATACTTAGTGAAAATTTTTTTCAACGGTGTGTGCGCCGTATACCAGCTCTGAATGTATAATGTCCTTACTGCTGGGCGTGATTAAAAGAGCTGGAAAATCGTTTCTCGCAGTTGATTTGACTGTGGCCTCTGCAGTCAGACTGCCTTGGTTCTGGTTCTGCCATTTTCTGGCTGTGTGACCTTGAGCAGGTTACTAAACTTCTCTGTGCCTCGGTGCAGCTAATAATACTAACCCCATCCTAGGACTGATGTGAGGATTAGGTGAGCTAAAGGATGTAAAGTGCTTCCAGCGATTCTCCTAAGACATTGGAAGTGCTCAATAAATTGTAACAATCGTAGTGGTGTTCTTGGCCGGTAAAGGGCACATGTGGGTTAGCCATGAAGCAAACGACTCTCTAACTCTCTCTCCAGGCTCTGTGGCAGTTCATTCATTCATGGATATTCATTCATAATTCATTCACTCATTTATTCAAAAAGTATTATGGAATGCCCACTCTGTACCTCATTCTATTGCATTTTGCAGGTACTGCATTTTTTACACATTGAAGGTTTGCAGCAACCCCGAGGTGAACAAGTCTGTCAGCTCCATTTTTCCAACAGCATTTGCTCACTCACGTCTGTGTCACATTTTGGTCATTCTCACGGTATGTCCAACTTTTTCATTGTTATATTATTTGTTATGGTGATTTGTGATCGGCGATCCTTGATTTTACTTCTATGGCTTGCTGAAGGCTCAGATGATAGTATTTTCTGGCAATAAAGGATTTTTAAATTAAAGTGTGTGCATTGTTTTTTTTAATGACATGTGACCGATAAGTTTGGGAAGAGCAGTTTCAGAGGCGATGTGGGTGGGAAGCCGGACTGCCCTGAGCAGTGGTTGGAAGGGAGGCCAGACCACAATTCTTGCCAGAAGTTTGGCTGGGGGTGGGGTGGGGTGCAGAGCCTGAGAGAAAGGATGGCGGAGGGAGGGACCGTGTCCTGTTTGTCTCTGACTCCTACGACTCGGCATTCTGATTATTATCCCCAACATACACATGAGAACTCACTGAGGCTCCAAAAGGTGGGACGATCACCCCAGGCTTCCAAAACAGACCGAGATTTGAGCCTGAGTGGCCACTGCCCCGCCAGGCTCCCCGCGCCTCCCTTAGTCCTATTTTTCTTTAATGAGTCAGCAGCACTCGGATAGTCAGACCTTGTATGAACTAAACAAACCAAAGCTGCAGAGTTTTGTTTTGTTTTTTTAACAAAAGATCTCACTGAATAAGCAATGGACTTTTCTGCAACTATTTTTAAAGATGGAGCTGCGGCGAGGCTGCGGGGAAAATCACGGAGAGCAATCTTCCGAAGGTCACCCAGCACTCTGCGGGGAAGCCAAGGCTGGTGGGGCGCCTCCCGACACCCCGCCCGGGGCCCCATCAGAGGCCGGAGGTAGGTTCTGGGTGTGATTCTAGAACACAGCTCCAGCCAGCCATGGTTCTCCTTGCTCAGCAGGGTCCCCAGTCCTGTCCCTTTGGCTGAGGGACTTAGTGATACAGGTCCTGGCTCTCATCCAGGATGTCGCTGACCTCTGTAGCACGCCAGACTGCGTGCTCTCCAAAAGGCGAGGTTGTAACTGTCCCCCCACCTGCTCCACCACCTCCGTGCATTCCTTCCTCCCCCAGGTTTCTGCCTCTGACGCCCACAGATGAGTCTGTGTATCAGTCCACCCCCACATTTGCCCCCCGTGGCCGTGGCACCTGCAGTGGTACTTGTTTACCATGTATACACCAGCGACCCTGTCCCACCCCGGGAACCAAGACCTTAGACCTGGTCCCTGCCCTCCCAGAGCTCCAGGGTGGGGCCAGCGTTCCCAGGAACAAAGTGCTTTCACACACAACCCCGCACCTAATTCCCTGCCCCTTCCAAAGAATCATCTCCAGGGAAACGGAGGCTGAGAGAGGTCAGCGGCTGCATGTGCCCCAGGCGGGGTGCGGACCCGGACCTCTTCTCCCTGGTTCCAGCCTTTCTTACACAGTGCAGGGAGCTTCCTCACCCTCCATAAATCTCTGGTCCAGGGGGCGTGGAAGGGTCGGGAACTCTGTGAGGGCATGCCTGGGAGGTGCTGCAATGGGATATTTAGTCAGAACCCGGGTCGGGGGGGTGGGGGGTGGATTTCATTCCAGCTCTTATGCGCCCATAAACCTGACTCTGGGCCTCAGTTGCCTCGGCTGTAGACGGGGTTGATGGTAGTACCAGCATAAGTGGTAGCAGCAGTAACCGTGTCCTGGGTCCTGCGGCACCATTATTTTCCCCAAAGGAGACAAGGAAAGCGAGACTGAGAGAGTAAAATGACTTGCCCAAGGTCATGCACTTGCAAGGATGTGAGTCCCAGCAGCTCCACCTGGGCTGTCTTGCGGGGGCTGGTGGGAGAATGTGAGGATGTGGGAGAGGGACCTTGAACCCTTTACCTCTGCTCTCAGCCCTGTGGCGGGGCCTTCCCCTCCCCCCGGAGCCTGGGCGCCCCCTGGTGGTCAGAGCAGCCCCTGCATCTCAGCCTCCTTCCAGGCCCCTCCCGCGGACATGTGGGCCCCTCCCCAGGCTTGAGAAGCAGCAGCTGGGGAGCCCGCTAGGGCAGGTGGAAGCCAGCAAGCCAGGAGGCTAAATCCCAGTCCCACCTCCTCGCCCCCGCTCTGTGACCTCGGTGTTGCTGGTCAGGCAGGAGAAGCCAGAGTGATTAATTTATGTTTTCTTCCTGTTGCATTTCTCCCTTCCGGGTTCCAAGAAGAGAGCAGGCCCCCTGTTCCTCTGCCTCCGGGTCCTTGTGTCAGGTAATCGCTGCTTCCTGGCTTTTATGGTGACGCTGCACTAGTGGGGTTGCCTTGGGCCGGGCCGTCGGGGCTGATGCAGGTGGGAGTGGGTGGGCCGCAGCCCAGCTGTGCCGTGTTTCTAGGAATCCTGTGACGTTGCCTGCTTGGTCACAAAAGCACTTTTCCCTAACCACCGTGAGCACCTGAGGTGGGTGGGCAGGCTTCTGACATCGCCTGCTCTGACCTCCTGAAACTTACAGAGTCATCAGCAACCCTCTCCCAATAGTGTCAAATGGAAAGAAATCCAGACTTAGGAAGAGAGATTTTATTCCAAAGGCTTGACCCGTGGAGACAAGCAACTCAGGTCATCATTAGGAGGCAAAGAAAAGGGATTTTGAGCTCTGTGTCTGGCCTTGTGTTGGTAAACGAGGGAGCGTCCCTGAGTCCTCGTGACGTCCTCCAGAGAAGAGTGGTTCTTCCCAGAACACAAGGGATGTGGGTTCCTTTAACCTCTGCGGTTTTCCAGGAGCTCAGGAAACAGTGAGGACACTGTTGTCCTTTGTGGGTTGAATCTGAAGATACCAAGAATGCTCACTGCACCCAGGGTGAAATATAAAAATAAGTAGATCACAGGCAATGACCTTTTCCCTAATAAGTGTTAAAATCTGGCCGACATGTGTATGTCGTCACCCTGAGTACAGCCGGTGGTGGTGCTTGTAACAAGGTACCTGCTGGATGATTTGCTATGTCTTTGCCCCCTCGTGCTCAACATGCTAGACCGTCTCCCTGGGAGGCCGGAGCCTGGGGAGGCCTCACGGTTCTTGGCCAGAAGAGCCACCTGAGGTCGTCAGAACCTCACAGCTGTAGTCTGGGCCGGAGTCAGGGAACTCGGCCTCTTCCTTCTTCCCCGGGCCCCAGGCTGGGCACCGGCCAGATTTCAGTCAGGCTCCCCAGGCAGGACATGAAGCAGAGGCACCACCTCCTGAGAGCTGGTGGCTCTTTCCGTGGTTTTTGGCCCCATGCTGGTCATCCATCGGATGGGAAGCCCCAAGAGGCTGGCCTTGCTTTGTTGGTGGCTTCATCCCAGCACAGGGCACGTGGCCTCGTGGATGAAGGTGAGCCCTGACAGCGGCGAGCAGGGATGAGACAAAGAGTGGATGCATACGATAGGGAACAAGGCTGAGAGGTAAGTGGGAGCAGCTCGAACACCGAGCACCCCAACTTCGTGGTAAGGGGTGGAGGGAGGCGCTGGGCATTTTAAGCGGGACAGTGAGCTGATCCCACCTCTGTTTGGGGACAGGGGCTGCGGTTTCTGTTTGAGAAAAGATGCAGCACCGGCCACACCCATCCAGCCTCCTCCAGGCTAGGGGTGGCCTGGCGCCCGACAAACATTCGTTGAGAGTCTCGGGGTCTGGGACTGACCGGGAACTCCTGCCCAAGTTGGAGCAGCAGAGTTAGAAGCCAGGCCTAGCCTTCCAATCTGCAGCTGGCTTATGGTACCCCCTGCTGCCCATTCCCAGAAGCACACTGGGGCTTTGGGGAAGAAAATAGAAAGCGAAGGCTGCATCCCCCTGCGAGGCCTTCGGCACCGGCGGCACCGGCACCACTGCGAGGACCACTTGCCACCACGGCCTCCGCGATCCTAACTCACCACTGACTCAGACTTTGAAGTGTGCCCGACGTGCTGATGTTAGACGTCACTGTCCCAGAGAATGGGGAGCAGCCTCCCAGGGGAGGAACCATGCAGGCAGGGCAGACAGACCGATGCAGAAGGATTTGGGGGTCATTCCAGACATAGAGGACGCAGGACTCGCGATGGATTGGGTGCGGGAGGGGGAAAGAGCGAGAATGAAAATCTCCTAGGTGTGGCGCTTGTGCACCTGACGGGTGGGAGAGGAGGTTTCCACGACGGGGAAGGTTCCGGCCTGGAGGACAGGTGGAGAGGAGGAGACTGGAGCCCAGTTCTGGACATGTGAGGAGCGAGGTGCCAGAAGAGCGTGTTCCACGCGGGTCAGGGGCGCTGTCTGAGCCGGAGACAGAGATCATGGGTTGTTCAGAAAGAACCTAAAACCCATGGGACTCGACAGGCTCTTTGAAATGGGAGTCTCACATCACCTGATGCGAACTTCACCTGGGCGTGTGTGTTTTCCAACTTCTGATGCAGAGGTTGGGCCAGAGATGTGCAACTGCCCTGAGCTTCCAGACTGTCTGCGTCCCCTCTGTGTTGGGGTTGGGGAGACCCACAGGGACCTGCTTGCTCAGAGCTGCCTGGCATAGGCCAGGGCAAAGCTGCCTTCCCCACCTGGGTCCTCCCTCACCTTCTTGCTTCTGGAAAGTGCTGGTTCCAATGGGTCACGTTGGCCTCCTGGAATCTGGACCCCAGCACCTGCGGTTGTCTAAAGGCCTTGGCCAGTGCTTTACCCCAGCGCTCCAGGGGCCCGCGGTGTGCCCGGTGCACCGTTCACCCACAGGCACGTACACACACACCTGCGTGTACGTGCACAAGCGTGCATCACAGTGGTAGAAACCCAGGTCTCAGGAGGGAGCAGCTGCCGCCCAGCGCTGAGGAAGAGGCTAGTGCACCCTGGCTCCCTGTTCTCCCCAGAGCCTGCGGGCGGGGGTCCAGCCTGTGGCCTCTGCTCCCTCCCTCCTCCATCTCCCACCCCAGCTCTGTCCCGTGGGGCCTGGGCCACCTGCTCCCCATCACCTGGTGGGGAGGGGGTTCCTGGTGAGCCCTGGTGGGGCTTTCCCCCTTCTGAGCTGCAGTGTCCCCAACACCTGCACATAGTAGGTCAGAAAGATCTCCACTGAGCGAGGCACTTGCTGAGGAACCTCCCCTCACTCATGAGAAGCACCAGTGTCTGTGACACAGATTTGGTCAGAAGCTGCAGACATAGTGGGGCCCCCCGAGGGTCACTCGGCTCCCTTTGGTCTCTCCTCCCACTGTTCCTCCAGAATCTTCCATCTTCAGTCTCCACATCAGCCCTCTGCCACGAAGCAGCAAACTGAACAAGAAGCGCATGTGTCCGGGACGTGCTGGCCCCTGGGCAAGGCTCGTGGATGCCGCCAGAGCGTTCTCTGGATGACTACCTGGAAAATGTACCCATTTTCTCTTTTTTATTTAAAAAAAAAAATGAATGAAATTGATGTAACATACAATCAATCATTTTCAAGTGAGCCATTCAGTAGCATTCAGTGTATTCAGAAGGCTAAGCCACCACCTCTCTGTAGTTGCAAAACTTTTTCACTGTCCCAGCAGAACACCCACTACCCATCAAATGATCGCTCCCCATTCCTCCCCGCCATGCCCCCAGCCCAGGCGCCTGGGAACCACCCATCTGCTTTCTGTCTCTGTGGATTTGCCTATTCTAGACGCTTCAGATACATGGAATCATAATGCAGGTGTGGCCTTCCGTGACTGGCTTCTTTCACAGAGTGTATTTTCACGGTTCACCCATGGTCTAGAAGGTGTCAGTCCTTTTTCAGGCTGAATCATATTCCACTGTGTGTATGCACCACAGTGGTTTCGTTTGTTCTTCTGTTGATGGGTGTTCCCACCTTTTGGCTACTGTGAACTGTGCTGCTGGGAACGTTCGTGAACAAGTCCCTGAGTATCTGTTTTCAGGTCTTTTAGGCATCTACCTAGGAGGGGAATTGCTGGGTCATACGGTCATTCTATGTTTAACTTTTTGAGGAATCACCAAACTATTTTCCATTTTACTTTCTCACCAGCAATAGATGAGGGTCCCCATTTCTCCACATCCTTGCACATACTTACTATGTTCTGTTCTGGTTTTCTCATGCTCTATTTTGTCTGTTACAGCCATCCCCGTGGGCGTGCAGTGGTAGCTCGTCGTGGTTCTGATTTGCATTTCCTGGTGACTAATGATATCGAGCATCTTGTCACGTGTTTATTGGCCATTTGTCTGTCTTCTTTGGAGAAATGTCTGCAAGCAAGTCCTTTGCCCATTTTTCATTGGGTGGTTTGTCTTTTAGTGATTGAGTGGTAAGAGCTCACTCTTTATACAAACTGTGCAACACAAAGAAGCTAGAGCTTGGACAGATCAGGCCACTTGCCCAAAGTCTGGGAGTCTGGCCAGAAATCAATCTTCACCTCCTCACCCCACTCCCCACCTCAGCTGCAATTAGAGTATTTTTGTGGCTGGAGCTGTTGCTGACCTGCGGATGCCTCAGACAAGCTATTAGGGAAGGAAAAGATGAGGAAGAACAAAGGGAGTCCGCTCTTCTGAAAGGACTTCCCAAGGGCAAGCGTCCCAGGGACGCCTTCTGTCCCAGAAGGGGCTGAATATTCTGGGAGCTGATTCCCAACTAGGCTCCTCCAGCTGTGTCAGTGTGAACATGCTTATGCATCTGGTGTGTGCCTGTGTGTTCACGCATGTGCACAGATGTGTGCACCTGCAGGTGCCACAGCTGCCAGGACCCACACCCTCCACATCCTCTCTTTCCCTGTGACGCCCACAGGCTGCAAGGGGAGGAGACTGGGAGCATGGCTGAGCAGGGCTGCCACCTGCTGGTCACACTGGGCTCTGCAGGCAGGTGACCTGCGGGGCTGGACACCTGGTCTCCCCGGTCAGCTGCAGAGGTTGCTGCCTTTAGAGCTCCGGGAAGGACCGTTTCCTCTGGCCCCTGTCACCCCTGTGCCCCAAGGGCCTCCCAGGGAACAGCTGCAGGGGCCTGATAGCCTTCTTGGCACCACGAGCCCCTCTCCAGTCAGATAAAGCCATCAGAATAAATCAGAATTATGTTTTTAAAAGCACAATATAAAATAATAGAATTACAAAGGAAACCAGTTACCAAAATAGCAATGGTAATGTATGTGCTTAGAGAAATAAGATCTGGCGTCAGGTCTAAGAGCAAATGTAATTTTGAAGACACAGTCAGTACAGCTGGCGTTTTGAGAGGCCCACATGGGATACGAGAAAATCTGTGAGGCTCGCTGATGCAGAGTTGCAGGGGCTGCTAACAGCCCTGCCGTCTGGGGCCTGTACTCACTCACGGTGGAAGGCAGTGCCTTGATTTGATTACAGGTTTGTAGAAGTGAAGGTGCAGTTTCTCCCACCCAAGTTCATGAATTCTCTCCATGGATCCCTTGGGGGTCGGGCACCCCAGGTTAGGAGCCCCCGGCCCGGATCCTGCCTGGCTGCCCCAGGACCTCCTCAGCCTCTTGTCCTGCTGCCAAGCAGATTCCAGCCCAGTTTGCTCCTTCGGCCCCTGCCACACCTTCCACAGCCTGGCTGCCTCCCCCACCCCCACCCTCTGATTCCCCTCCTCAGCACGGGAGGAGGCATCATCCTCAGAAGGCAGCCCGGGGCTTCCTGGCTTCCCCGCTCTGATGATGAGCAAGGACCAGAGCTGGTTTCCTTCCCCCCCGCCTTTTTTTTAGCTGAAATATAGTTGATTACAGTGTGTTAGTTTCTGGTGGACAGCATAGTGATTCAATTATGTATATATTCTTTTGCATATTCTTTTCCATTATAGGTTATTACAAGATACTGAATATAGCTCCCTGTGCTATACAGTAGGTCCTTGCTGTTTATCTATTTTATATACCATAGTGTGTATCTGCTAATCCCAAATTCCCAATTCATCCCTCCCCTACCTTTCCCCTTTGGTAACCATGAGTTTGTTTTCTACGTCTGTGAGCCTGTTTCAGTTTTGTAAATAAGTTCATTTGTGTCTTTTTTTTAGATCCACATATAAATGATATCATATGCTATTTGTCCTTCTCCGTCTGACTGACCTCACTTAGTAAGATGGTCTGCAGGTGCATCCCTGTTGCTGGGAATGGGATTAGCTCATTGTTTTTTATGGCCGAGTAATAGTCCATCATAAAACCTTTTTTAACTTCTGTAAGACAAACACCTGATGACCCCTGTTTTTGCAGAGACGTAGCTCCCCTTACAGCCTGAAACACCACTTTTAAATTCTTCTGGGTGAGTTGAGTTTGTATTTTTTTTAATCCTGGTTCTCTTGAAGGCACGTGAAGAGACAGGGGGCTGTGCATTATGCCAGCAGGGAGTGGTTCTAAAATGACACCTGGAGGGGGAAAGGATATAGCTCAGTGGTAGAGTGCGTGTGTCGTGTGCATGAGGTCCTGGGTTCAATCCCCAGTGCCTCTGTTCAAAAAACAAAAACAAAAACAAATAACTCCAGCATCCAGGTTAGAACCTGCCCTTTAAAAAAAAATGGCGCTTGTCTATGGAGAACACTTTAAAATAAGTCAAGGTAACAACAGCCCCCTCCCCACCACCTTTCTCCAAGGTTACATTTGATCCTCTAACTGGTTATCCAAGGCATGTTTCCTTCCCGCCCCAGACCCCGACACAGCTGGCCCCTAGGTGGGAGGCCAGAGCAAAGGTGTGTGGCAGCATCCACCCCGCGTGCCAACGATGCTGAATTCTAAGAAAGCTCCCTAAATGACTGCTCGCTGGAAGTGGCACAGCACGGGTGGGGTCGGGGTCCATTCCCGTCCATGTCCAGCTCCTCAGGGCTTTGCAACTCAAAGTGTGGTCCTGGGACCCGCAGCACCTGTGATCTGCTTAGAAACGTGGAATCACAGGGCCCGCTCCAGCCCTTCTGCCTGAATACATGCTGTTTAACAAGACCTCCAGAGAATCTCACCATGTCCAAGTTCAAAACGCCTAGATGGAGATGGGAGGTTCTCACACTTGATGGTGCACTGGGGTTGCCCCGCTTCCTCAGGAGCTGATTCAGGTGTGGCGTGGGGCCCAAGGATCTGCATTTCCAGGTTCCCAGGAGTGGCTGACATCTTTCTCTGATCAAGAGTCCACCCCAGGGTCTCAGACTTGGCTGCACGTTGGAGCCACCCTGGGGCACCTGGACCCACCTCCGGGAGACCCTCAGGAGTCTGATCGTCTGTGATGCAGCCTGAGTGGCAGTTTGAGAACCAATGGCCCAAACCACTGACCCAGACCCAAGGTCCTAGACAGCGGCTCCATCCCAGCGCACCTGCCGGAGAACAGGATGGGGACGTCCGGGATCTGCTCTTGCTGCTTGCAAGGCCCAAACGTCCGTGTGTAGAAAAGAATTAGACTGGCCGCCTGGCATATGCTTGGCTATATTCAGGGCACGCAAGCTTTATTTGGCAATGGCAGTATTTCATGAGTGAGCGACACAGCAGTGGGAAAGCTGCTTTTAGCACAGAGTCTGAGAGCAAACGATGACAGCCACAGCCCCTGCCCCCGCCCCCGGCCCCAGACAGGCCCGCTTGTCCCCCACTCCTGCACCGCTGGACGGGGCCTCAGTGTGGTCTCCCTCTGCACCCATGACACACTCTCTGCACATGCTCTGCCTCCCCCAGGTTGCTGGGCCAAAGGGAGAGGAGTGGACTGGTCCCCCCACCACCGCCCTGGGCTCCTTCCAGTCCTGCCTCTTCTCAAGGCCACCCTGGGAGAAGCTGGAGGGCAGGGGCAAGACCACTGCCACCTCCCCACAGGGAACCCAAGCCTCCCGGCTTGATTCTTCTTTTCCTGCAAAGTCTTTTCCTCCATGAAAGTTTAACAGGGACTCAGTGAAAGAAGGTGCTATTTATAAAGCACTTTGCGCTCACATAGCATCAGCCCTGCCCCCGCCCAACCTTCAGCCAACAGTGTACTGGGTGTCCTTAGGATGGGACCCAGTAGCCCAGGGACAGTGCCCACAGGGAGGGGCCAGCTCAGGAGCGTTCGGGGCCATGTGAGAAAGGTCAGATTTCATTTCAGTTCTGTTTCAGGGAACAGCCCAGCAACCAACCAACTGATACAGAGGAAACCACCCGAAACGTCTGTGTGACACCTGTGTGCACTGCACGCCTGCCTCTGTATGTACGACCTTTCATGATGTGGCCTTAAATGAACCGTTTGGGACCTGCCTCCCGGCTCTCTGATGTGAGCAGGGCTCCCTGGGGGAGGGAAACGTGAACCCCAGATGGAAGGCAAATGAGCCAATAGGGGAGAAACAGGCGAGGGGTCACCAGGCACACCTAGGAGACAGCAGGGACTACGTCCGGTGTCAGTCCCACTTGGGGACTCTTCAAAGGCAAGGGGTGGGGTAGGGCTGATGGGGAGGGGCTGACGGCAGTGGCTGCACTGTACAGATGGACGGATGGCTGGGGGGTGTGACTGGTGGGGGGCTTGTGGAGGTGGCTGGACTGTACAGATGGACGGCAGGCCAGGGCAGATGGCCCTGCGTGTGCGAACCCCTCCTGCTGGGCAGTGGGCACCACCCTGCCCCACCCTGCCCGGAGTGCCCAGTCGGCAGTCCATTAACACTGAAACGGGGTAGGAGGTGCTCACACTGTGTATGTTTTGACAGATTTGTAGAGTGGGGGCAGCAACCCATGGTTCTCTCTGACGACTTCCAGGTACTCAGAGGGCGTCTCCAGCATGAAGGGCCCGCAGCACATCTGGCAGCAGCACCTGACCCCAGTGGGTGGCTCCGGGTTCTTGTCAGACATGGGGGAAAAGTCAAAATCAGCCACCTATGGTAAACAAAACCCCACGGGTCAATCACCCGCCCACCAGGAGCCTCGTCAGGTGCACTCCCAGGCTCAGGTGCCCGGCGAGGTGGCCTTACGAGCTCAGCTGCCCGGCAGCAGCGTGCACAGAAACGTTGTTCCGGCGCCGCAAAGCGCCTCCCTGTGCCTTTGGCTTTTCCGCTCCTGGGGCCTCTCCCTCTTTTGTAGGGAGAGTATTGAAGGTAGCCCTCTCCCTCACCTTCATGGGCACGGCTGCCCGGCAGGGAGCGAGCACAGAAGGAGGTAAGTTGTGTAGGAAGCAGCCAAGTCAACAATCGAGCCCCATTTACAGATGCCTCTCGGGCACATCACCCCCGCCCCAGGGCCTTGCTCTGACATCCAGACCACCTCCAGGACCTCTGGCCCAGCCCCTGTGCCCTCGCCACAGATCCTGTCCTGTCAGGGACCAGGAGTCCAGCCCCCACCCCACAAAACACCCACCTCCACCATGTCCTTCTGATGAGCGGCATTCCGCAGGGTCATGTACATGATGAAGGCCAGCATCATGGTGATAAGCGTGGCACAAGGGAAAGCGAAGACAGCTGGCTGGATGCCTGGGAGTGAGAGAGGGTGAAGTCACGAGCCTGGGTAGTTGGTGCTGAATGCTAGCTCTCCAGAGGCGGCGGCACAGGGGAGACAACACTCAGTTCACCAGAGCTTTTTTTCCCTTGTGTACATGCATCCTAACCAGGAAACCCAATAGGTAGATAAAGGATTTGGCAAAAACCAAGTTGGGGTGTGAGGGGTTTTAAAGTTTTACTTGATAGCAACTCTCAAGAGATGCAACAAAATTCCTCACCCCAAGTGTAGGCTGGACTTACGGTGCCTTGTTCCTAATGAATGCACAGGCCAGAGTGAGGACGTACGACTTCCTAATCTAGGCCGTGAAAGACCTAGCAGCTGCCTCCTCGTGGGTGCCCCGCGCGGGGGAAGGGAGCCAAGCTGTGAGGACACCCACGCAGCCCTGTGACCTGTCACAGCTTTCCAGCTTCTGCCAGCTCTGGGCTCACTTCCTGATCCTGTGGCCAAGAAGCCACATGGCAGGGCAGGAAGAGCTCAGTGTCTGGATTAGAGTCCTGGGTTCAAATCCTGGCTCTGACCAGGTGACCTGAGGGTAACACTGATCCACGAGGCTGCCACAGGGGTGTGTGCAGATGAGGGGAGAGAAGGCGCCAGGTGCAAGGCAGGTGATCAGCAAGTGCGGTTCCTTCTCCCTCTTCCCCCACCCTCCTGCTAGAGGCGCCACCACACACCATGAGGACCTGTTTCCCAAGGAAAGGCAGCCTTGATTACCTGTTGTGCTGTCCTCTCCAAGGAATTGCAGGGGGATCCCAGGCCCTCAGTGCCCAGGAGGTGCTGGGGGAGGCCAGGCCCAAGGCCCCCGGTGACGCCTGCAGGTCACAGAGTCTGCCTGGCCCACAGGGTCAGCCAGGGCCCAGAGAGGAATGTGACATCTGCCCAAGGGCTCAGATGGACTGGGGAGACTGGAGGTGACAGTGACGTACCTGGTGTACTTACACAGCCACCCTGGGGACAAGGGCAGCTGGCAGGGTTTCCCCTTTTGTTCTGTATAGGGTGGGACCTGACTGGGCACCTGAAAAGACCATCCCTTAGGGTACTGAGACTCTGTTTCCTCCTCTACATAAGAAAGCCCTTTTCTGGGGTCACAGAAGGGGCCTCCCCAGGAAATGAAGGGTAGGACCTAACGCTGTCATCAGCCAATCCCATGGCTGTAAGCCGGTGGCAGCACCTCACGATGGTCTGGGGAAGGGAATTCTGGGGGTGACAGCTGAGCACCTGATGAATGAGGGGCCTTACTGCGCAATTTCTGAGCAGCTCACACTCCCCGAGAGACTCACAGCAGCCCTGTGAGTCCAGCTCAGTCACCATAGGAGACGCTTGTTTTAGTGGTAGCAGCAACAGTGCCGAGATGGAGGGATGGGTGGGGGTGATGGCTCATTTAGTGCGAGGACAAGTGTGGCAGTGGTAATGTGGAAGGGACACTGACAGGATGATGGCAACAAGAGAGCTGAAGCTGGGACGCCGCTGGGGCAGCACAGCATGGATGGCATTGGCCCGAATGGTTGGTGCAGGGGCTGGTGGCAGGGGTGTTAACAGCCGTGCTGCTGGTGGTAAGGTGGTAGCAACGTCAACGCTGTCTCTGGCTCTTGAAGGCGCTGGAGTGTCTGTCTGTAGCAGGTGGCGATGGTGGCGACGGTGCAGGGCAGGTTGGCTGGCAGTAGTTAAGTTGGCTGCTGTTACTGCTAGTGGTGCTGGTGTTGAGGGTGGTGCTGGGGGAGCTGAGGGGTGCAGGTGCTGGGGCGCGAGAGCCGGTTGTTGATGGCACCAGCAGTTTGGGGGTGGTGCCGTGGGTGGTCAGACAGTGGTGTGGGTTGGGGCCCGTAGGGTTAGTGATGGTGCTAGCGCTGGTGGGGTCGGGTGTTGAGGTCATCGGTAGAGGTGGCCGGTGGCAGCACGCTGGTGGTGGTGGCAGGGCTGACTGGCTTTTGCTGCCTTTGTGGGGAGCAGAGGCAAGAGTCACTTACTGGAGGGCCACACCTGGATCTTGTGGTACTGATGCGTCTTGCTGATGGCGTTCTCGGCCCGGATGCTGAAGCAGTAGTCGCCAGGATCCCTGAAGATGTGGGTCAGGTTGTAAGCCGTGCTGTCCACTGACACCGGGTGGCACTCCCCTTCCTCCAGCGGGAGGCACTCGGGCTTGAGGCGCCAGCACACGTTCAGAGGGGGGCTGCAGGGAAACGGGGGTGTTTTGTTTCAGAAATGGCTCGGCAAGGAGTGTGAGTACAGACCAAGTCCAAGAAAGGCCAGGCGGTCATGAACTTCAGTGTCCTTTCCAGGACAGAACACCCAGCTGCTCTGGCCTCTGCTTCACACCCTCCAGACTGCAGACCACAATGGGACCCAAAAGATGGCCCTGGACCCCAAGGGGACGCCAGGCCAGTGAAGCAAACAGGAACATGCACAGACTGCTGGACGAGGCAGAACGAGTGCTCCAGTGACACACATGGTGTGCTGTGGAAGCACAGGGGACGGGTGAACATGTTCTTAATGAGGAGTCAGGGAGGGCTTCCTGGAGGAGGTGGCATTTGAGTAGGGTCTGAAAGGATAAGTAAGCTTTAGATGGGTTTGAAGGGGTTATCCATCTGCTACAGCATAGGCTCAGAATCTGGAAAACGCAGGTCCATCTAAGGAGTTCCAAGCGAGCATTCCTGTGTTACACAACCCCAGACCACAGTAAAACGCCCACTCAGCATCCAGGTCTGCCAAACACAGTGGCTTTCCACCCGCTCTCCGGGTACTAAGCTCTTGCATCCAAAGCCCCCTGAAAGCTTCAGAAGCCATCTCCAGCCCTTTGGCTCGTCTTCCTCTTCCTTGGCCACTCTGTCCCCTCCTGGTCTAGCTTTGGTTCCTTCTGACGTGTCCCCATGTCAGAGGATTGAGTGGGGTTGGTCCTTTCCACTAGAGTCCTTGAGGGCTGGGCCCTGACCACAGTTTTTCTGCAGCTCCATCCATCCCAGTGGCCCCAGAGAGAGGCTCCCTTGTAGGGAGAACACACCAGCATCTCTGTGTCTTATCAGTTACCACAAACTCAGACTAATGGTGGTCTTGGCAGGAGCAGGGACAGGCCCCACCCGAGACGGCTTGCTTTCCACGGGGCTGGCCAGGTTACATATGGAAGGCTCTTCACAGGAGAGGTCCCTCACCTGCCTTTGCCTCAATGCCCACATGGCAGACAGCCCAAGGCCAGCTCCCTCCCCCGGACCCTGGGAATGAAGCCATGCCCATGACTCTTCCATGGCATGGTCAAGGGTGGTCCCATCCCTCTGTGGGCTCCCCAACCTGGGGCCCCTCAGGGATGGAGCAAGGTCAGAAGCCTCTAATGGGGGGTGTGGGCGGGACCATAGGCCACGCACAGTGTACTCTGGGCTTCACTTACCTCCCCAGGAAGTTCAAGGTCACGATCATCTTTTGGAAGGTCTGAATTAAGGTGGGTCCCGAGACTTGGATGCCTTGAAGGGTTTCTGAAAGGCAGAGAAGACCTTGTTATACCTGGTGGCTGACGACAGCTGTCTCAGGGTTCCCGGGGCCCCGAGGCTGTGTGACCGCCACCCTGTCCTCCTCCTGCTTCTCCCCAAGGGCAGGTCACAGGTCACATTCAGGGCATGCCTTCCTGTCAGGAGCAGGTGCTGGAGCCGCTCAGAGTGAGGAAGCAGCAGGGCTCTGGCATGCAGGAGCCGGGGGGCTGGCTCAGGATAGCCCCCTCATCCCCCGTCATCTGTGCTGCGTGGGAGTGAGGGGAAGCAGCACCCCATTATCACACACTGCAGCACAACCGAGAAGCCTGCTGTAGCTACCCCCGCACCCCTCTCACCAAAGCCAGGAGAGGTGGGTCAGGGTGTCCCCTCCCTGTGCAGCAGACGGAGGCCATCCCAGCCCCAACAGGATGGTCCTTGACTGGCGGCCGAGGTAGCCAGGGAACAAGGAGTGATGGGGATGCACCAACTCACAGCACAGGGCCCAGACACTGGCTCTGGCTCTGGGTTCAAATCCCATCTCTGCCACTTGGTGGCCACCTGACTTCCTCTGTGGTCTTCAGTGCCCTCTTAGAAACTGGGTAATGACAGACCAATCAGGGGGCTTCCAGGGGAACAGAAGAGAGGCTGTGCATCTGAGCTCATCCCAGTGCCCCACTGGAGCCCCTCTGGTCTGTGTGTGACCCAGCCCTGGAAGGAGCGGTACCCAGGGTTCCCCGAGGGGCCAAACGCCCAACCCACACCAACCTCCAGAGACCCACCCTGCAGCTTCAGCGAGGCCGAAAAGTCGCCTGTCTTCTGCACGATCCTTTTCCCAGCATCCAGCGTTGCCTGCTCCCACTCCGCCACCACCTTGACCTTCACAGTGAAGGATCCAATGATGGAATAGTTATAATAGACTGTAGCATCTTCTGTTACCATCTGGGTGCTGTAAGGTGAAAGGGAGGACAGAGATGACAGAAGTGACTCATGTGGCTTCTTAGAGTCAGGGGTAGCTGTACAGTCAGCTACCAATGCCACGGGAGCAAAAATATCATCAGGGCAGCAGTCCCCAGAGCCGGCCAGGGCACGAGGTCAGCTGGGCCTGGGTAGAGTGGCTGCTGGTCATCTTTGTACGCGTAAGTTACAGGTGGGAGAACTCCTGGCAACAGGTCCCTGTGACCTGCCAGGAAGTGCTCGGCTCCCCCCAGCCAGGAACACGGGAAAGGCTACATGTTAGACAGGGAAGATCTGGGGAGGGGAGAAGTATAAACTTTGGAGTTAAGACACAACGGGCCTTGAATCTCAGCTCTAGATTTCCTATCTACATCACTCTGGCTTACTTTTCTCATCTGTAAAACAGGAAGAATTAGACCTCCATCACAGGTTACTATATAACATATTAAGTGTGTAATACGCTTCTTCCCTACAATTACCTGAATCTCTTCAAAAGGAAGTCTAGTAGGAATAAAGTATTCTTGTTGATTTGCTGATGCTCTTTATACATGAAGTTTATCTGACCTTTACCTATTCTGTATCTTCCAAATATTTTCTTCCAGTCTAACCTTTATATTTTGGTTTGATTTACTTCTTTCATACTCAAATTTTAAATCTGATGATGCCAAATTTGGCATTTTTTCCTTCATAGTTTCTGCATTTTATTTTTATTCTTTGAAATGCCTTCCTCACTGCCCGACTATTCAGTTGCAGGTGATCATCTACATTTCAATCTAGTCCTGGTTCATTACGTTTGCTATTTTAGATCTATCTGGAATAGCTTTTGTTAGGGATCAGATTGTTCTGTTAGGGATCAGATTTTTCCCCAGTTAACCAACTATCCCAGTACTGTTTATTAAATAATCTATCTTTATTCACTGGCTGGAGATACCACTGATATTATATATTACATGTGTATATAAACTTAGGTTTGTTTCTGCTTTTTCTATTCTCTTCCATTGAGCTACCTTTTCTTGCTGAAATTATTTGTAGCTTTTAAAATACATTTATGTATGAATTTCTAGACCCTTTTCCCATCCCCGTTCATCATCATTCTGCTTTTTTCATCATTTCTTTTTTTTCTGACAATATCGAGAAATTCTTTCTTCATTTTTAAAAGTCTTTTTAAGGTTCTCAGTACAACTTGTGGTTTTATTCATATAAATCCTACAATTTTAGGCTAACTTTATTCTCTCAGTTTTTATGTTTTATAGCTATTATGAAAGGTTTTTTTGATTGCCATTATATGGAGAAACCAGGAGTCTTTGTTCTGTAACCAGCCATGTTACTAATATCTCTTTTTAGTTCTAAGGTTTTTCAGTTGAGTCTCTTGTGTTTTCCAGGCAAACAGTACTGTTCTGCGTATATGATGATTCTTGTCCCCTCCTTTACAATAGCTGTATTTCGTTGGCTAGTCAAACATGTCCAATTGCAATAGAGACAGTGAATAGTCTTTAACATGAAAATAAATGCTGCTGATCAGTAAGGAGACTGTCCCCTCGCTTGAGACAGATGATCTTTATGTTATAAAACTACATATACATAAAACGTAATTATATACACATATATAACATGGTTATACATGGTTATGTGTATATGTTTGATAGCTATATATGGTTACGTATGTATGGTTTATGGTTATATACAGTTTTATAACAATATACACATATATATGTATGTATATACATTATGGGTAGGTTTATGTTTGTGTATATATGTATAAAATTATAATTTATACACAAAATTTAGATGACTTGTAGAATCTTTGTCACATTCCAAATATTATTCGTACTGGAATTTTTACTGGATTTGCATTAAATTTACAGCATAATTGGGAGGAAATTGACATCTTTATGACCCCTGGACATGGTGTCCATACTCATTTACTCAAAGCTTTGCCACTTCTCTGTAGCTCTGTCGCTCTCTTCACGCAGAATCTTTCCCATTTCCAGGTAAGCCTGACCGACCGCCACTCCCCGACCTGCAGCCCCTGCTGGCTTGCTCAGAGAGGAGGAATAAGGAGAAATGAGGCCAGACGCCTGAACTCTGCCAAGCACGCATTGTCACACGTGCGTTCGGCTGGCCAGGTCCCTCCAGAGTCAAAGGGAGAAAGATTCTACCCACCTTGACCTGCCTTAAAGGTCACTGGGCTCCAGTGACCCTCTCTGCTAGGGTGCAAGCACCTTGAAGGCAAGTCCCAAGCCTGACTCACACTGGTCCTCATGCACCTCAAGCTCGGCACAGGTGCTCAAGGCATGTTTGGGGTGAGGGAGAGTGGGCGGGTGAAGGTGGGAGAGTACAGAGCACTCCGTGTGGGATGACAGGCCCACCAGCCATGGACCAAGGCTTTGGGGCATCAGTGGGATAAGGACATACCCGTCTCCAAAGTCCCAGCTGTAGAGAAACGAGGCGGCCTTGAAGAAGTTGCTGGGGTCGTGGAGGAGGAAGGAAACTTTAAGGACTGTCTTGGTGAGGTAGGAGCTGGGCCAGGGCAGGGAGGTGTTCTGGGTGACGAGGAGGTTCCCCACGAGGAACTCTGGGAGAGAGAGACCAAGGGAGCGTGAGTCCTCCGAGGTGGAGGAGTGATCTCACCTGCCCGCTGTCAGGACAGCCGCAAGAGAGGACCCCCGCAGGTCCCTGAACGTAGAGGCATATGCCCCCCCAAAAAGCATTGCCCCTGCTGCATACCCACGATAAAGACCCACGGCCTGTGCTACACACATAGTTCCTCTCTTGTACCCCTCTCACAGGACCCTGAACTCTCTGGCACAAAGGATGCCCAGAGCCAGCCAGAAGGAAATGCACGGGCTTTGAAAGCCACTCTTAGGAAATACTTCAAAGTATGAGATGAGCCTAGAAAAATGAGCATTTCTCCTGATCGCATCTCCACACCCAGTGTGCTGGGCTGGGCGAGGAAGACTGTTCTGTGCCTCCTTCTCTTAAAAAAAAAGAAATTAAGAGCTGATTTTTTTTTTTCACCACAAAAGCAGAAAGTAAGGTGTGTTCAATAAAGCTCATTTGGAAATGGATAAAAAATGGAATGAAAACAGAAGAAACTGCCTATCACTCAAAACACAACCATGGTTGATGTTCTGAAGAACTGCAAAGTATCTATGAGCACATGTTTAAGGGGCACATACATTAAACACAGCTGATCAAGTAGGTTATAGAATTTTGAGTTTGGAGTTTTTAAATTCCCTCAGGCTGTAACACACACTTTGTAAAGGTCATTATTATTCATTATGCAAATTATATCAATATACTTAACCAGTCCCTTTAGAGTTGCATACTTAGCTTAGTCCTGTTTTCTTCTGTTATAAAAACTGCGATGAACATCTTTGTGCATAAACCATTACCCAAAGGGAGGTTTATTTCCCAAAGATAAATTGTCTAATAGGTTGTAAATACCAAGAAAGCAGGGAGTTCTTGGAAAAAGAAGGGTGGGGAAGGTGGGAGGGAGAAAGGAACGGAGTGGGGAGAGGGAAAGAAAGAGAGAGAAAGAGAGAGAATGAGAAAGAATGGGCCAAAGACTGAAATAGTTTATAACCATCAATATGTATCAATCAGTGGTTCTCCAAACGGTTGTATTCATTTATAGCCCCAGAAAGTGTCCATTTCAGCACAACCCTGCCAGCAGTGGGTATTACCATTTTTTCTGCTCCTTTGTTACCTTGACTGATAGCAGCAAAGGAACCATGAGTCAAATCTGCATTTATGCAGTTATTAGCCAGACTGGATGTTTTCTCAGTGCCAAGGGTCTGAAGGCAAATCAGCAAGCAGGGAAGTTCCTCACCTGTGATGGGGAGGACGAAGAGGCTCCTGGCCACGGGCTGGCACATCCAGCAGTCGGCAGTGGTGACCCAGACGGAGACAGGGAAGTCCCCGGCCGTGTTCCCCACGGCGCGGATGGTGGAGCTGAATGCCTCGTCTGTCTTTCCCGTGAGCAGCAGTGGGGTGTGGAGCCAGTGGAAGCGGTAGAGGTGGGCGCTGGCGGGCAGGACCAGGCTGCCATTGTCGTCAGCCACCAGGCTGGCCGTGATGGTCACCTCTGCCCCGGTGGTGGCGGGACCATCAGCGGTGAGGCGGAGTTCATACAGGTCTAGGAGCCCAGAAAGAGGCTACGTTTCAGGAGGGGGCGTGGCAAGGAGCCCCACTGTCACCCTCTGTACTGGTTTCTACTATTCTCTTTTACAGGTGGAGAAACTGGGGCCCAGGCAGCTCAAGTGACCCACCCAAGGGTCACACAATTAGTTCATTGTCGGGGGAGGGTGTAGCTCAGAGGCAGAGTGCATGCTTAGCATGCACCGAGGTCCTGGGTTCAATCCCCAGTCCCTCCATTAAAATACTTAAGTAAATAAATAAGCCTAATTACTTCCTGCCAAAACAAAAAATTAACAATTAGTTCACTGTCAAGTTGGGATTCAAACCCAGGTCTGACCGACTGCAAACACATGCTCTTTCCAGTGTCCGCAATTTACATTTTCTTCCCATGCCAGCCGAGCGGGACCGAACAGAGCACGTGTATGCTGACCTGCTCGGGCTTCTTAGCTCTGAAGTGACTGCCAAGGCACATCACAGGTGGCACCACTGTCGCTGCTGCCCAGAAATAGCCCTCATCAGCCACCTCTTTTGGACTAATCTTTCCAGGTCAAACAAAATTCCAATTTGAAACACAAAGCTGAGTCCGGACTAGAGGCCTAACGCCTTGATGGTGGTAGAACAAGCCTCGGGGAGGAGGTTCACTGGGATCCAAGCCAAGCGTCCTTCTCTCTTGGTCTCTGTTTCTAAATCTATAAAGTGAGAGGTGCTTCAGCTGCTCTGCCCAACAGGGTAGCCACTAGCCACACGTGGCTACTTAAACTTCGATTTAAAAGAAACAAACTTAAAACCCACTGACTCAGTCGCTGTAGCTGCATTTCAAGGGCTCAACAGCCACGTGCAGCTGAGGATCACCAGAGCAGACAGTGTAGATACAGGAGATCTTCATTGTCCCAGAAAGTTCTATTCAACTGCACTGCTCTGGGTGAACCCCAAGATTCCTGGCAGGGCCAGCGCTGGAGTTTTGTGATTCCAGCTGAGTCAACTCCTCGGGGAACTTGAACTGAAATACTAGGAATACAGCCCTTCCAGGCAACCCAGGAACCCATCTCACGGGCTGCAGGCAGAGACCAGGGCCTGGAGCACATGGAATAGAAGCCAGATAAGAGGCCTTTTAAATAACACTCCTCTCCTGACCCACTCACTGAAGGGAAGACTAACTGTATTTATCTGAAAGTAAAGTATAAAATTTTTTTTAAAAATGGAATAATCAATAGAACCACTGTTACCACACTTGGGCATTTCCTACTATTTTTTTTAAAAATTATGCTCTTACTCTGAAATTATATATTCCATTGTTGTTTCCTTCCATTCTGTATCACAGGAATTCTCCTAAGTCATTTATTCTTCAATTGCTTTAGACTGCTGCAGATTTTGTCATATTAACAAAGTAAGGGTTTAAAAATAAGGTTTGTTTCCATCATGAAAGTAATACACATACATAAAGAATATGAGAAGTGTCCCCTGCCTCCCAAACACAACAGCTGCTGTCACACTGCTGTCCTCCTGGTTCTTTTTCATGCACGGAAGTTTTTAATTTAGTCATAATCACACTCTGCACACAATTCTGAATTACTTTATTCCACACGGCAACACATCAAAAGCATGTCGGCAGTCCCGCTGGTGGGAACTTCAGTATTTGCATGAGGATCCCTCAGGCAGGTCTGTCTTAATTCCCAGCATCCTTCACTCTTGTCAATAGCAGTACCATATGTCTTGGTAACTATTTTCCTGTCATTTGTAATTTTCCTTTGCAGATGAGACTTCTGGAGGGCTGGAGGCTAGAGAATGTCCAGCCTGTGGCAGTGCACATCCGGGTGAAAGAGATGATGCCGAAGGCAGGAGGGGCCGAAAGCCCCCCTCAGCTCATTTCCCTCACTCCCATCCATCTCCCTGGACACACGCACCCCTTCAGGGGCTTCCGGTACCTCTTAAATGCTGATGGAACCCTGTGACGTTGACCAAGTTTCCACTAAGCAATACAGTAGCCACTAACCTCGTGCTGTTAAGCTTAACTTAATCAAAGTGAATTACTTAAACGTCATTCATACGAAAAATTCAGTTCCTCCACTGCACCAGCCACATTTCAAGTGCTTCACAGCCATCTGTGGCTGGTTGCCACTCTCCTGGACGGCACAGGTACAGAACATTTCCTCCACCACCCAAAGTTCTGTTGGCCAATGGGGCTCTAGATTTCTCCCTTCCCAAACTTACCACTGGCCTAGAACTCTCCATGGGGGTTAAAGGAGCCAGCTGTCCTGAATCAATTCCCAGGTCTCTTCCACTCTAACTCGTTCTCTCCATCATTACTAACATTGCCAACGGTCAGCATTCAGCCCCCTCTGGATGGATTACTGCTCCATCCTGTCCTTGACCCTTGGCCTCTCATCCTGCCCTACTCTCAGCCACCCCAACAACAAGCTTCCAGCACAGTTCATCTGATCATGGGCCAGCCTCAGGGTGGATGGTGTTGATTCCCATCCTGGCATGCCCACGCTGTAGCTTTTACCCTTTAACTTTTGCAGTTCCCCCCCTGCCACGTGCTGTGTCCTTCCTAGCCTCAGGACCTTTGCACATGCTGTCCCCCCTGCCTTTCCTTCTTCACCGGTCTGTCTGTGGATATAACCTCTTCCAGGAAGCCTTCCCTGAACCCTTCCCCTCCTCGGTGCTCTCCCAACAGCCCGAGCACACAGCTGTCACAACCCCCGTTGGAATGGTTCCCTCATCTCCCCCAGTGCACTGCAGGCTCCTTCAGGGCAGGGCAGGAGTCAACTCCATCTCCCTCATGCCTAGCCAAGGGCTTGGCACACAGGAGGGGTTCTTCACTGTGCTGCGGAGTGGCATCTGGAGAGAAGGGTGTGGCAAAAGGACCAGCCCACCTGGCACTGCCCCAGGAAACTCTTCACTCAGGTGCTACTGTCTGAACCCTTTCCTTGGGCCCTACCCCACAGCTGGTGGGGGACCCAGAAGTATAGGACATGCCCTGTGCCCTTACAGGCTCACAAGAGATCTGCTGGGCTCAGCAAAACTGGGAGGTAAGTAAGTTTGCCCTCAACTGTGCCCCGTTCGCCTTGCAACCACGCTGCCTGCCCCCACTGGGGACTCTGGCTCCAGCCTTTCCCCTTGCCCACCTCACACATTCCTGGTTCTTAATGCTTTTCCTTGGGGCCATATTTTGGATTATAAAGTCATTTGGGCTAGCCTCACAGTGTCTCAGTCCCAAAGAGAGAATCCCAGACACAAAAGATTCTCCAGGAAAACACAGTGTGTATTTTATACGGAGGGACCCAAGTCCCCAGAGTCCCCTAGGGGATAGTGCTCCTGCCTGGGGCCACAGAGCAAATCTGCACTGCCCCAGGCTGAGTCCCTTTGGCTGCAAGGCAGCATTTGACCAGGCTGCCGCAGAAACAGGTGCTTATACGAGAGGCCACCTCCTCCTTTCTCCCTCTTGCTCCTGCCCACCCTCTAGGAAAGAAGCGTGGGCTAGAGCAAGGCTGGCAGGTGGCAGGGACATTTGGCTGCATGCTAATGGCCATCTAGCATCTGCAGCTAGATGGGTGCATGTCAGCACGACGCAGATTCGTTGCCAGGGGAATAGAATCAGGAGGGCAGCCAGCTCAGCTGGGAGGAGGGATGGGGTGGGGGAGGGGCGGGGCTGTGGCTACAGACACTGGCCCAGCTCCTGGGAGCCCCCACCACCTGTCCAGACACTGGAGGCTCCAAGGGCACTTTTCTCAGGCTTGTTTTTAAACAAAACAAAACAGAAAAACGTGTTTCACAGCCCCTGGGTGATGCTGCCTCTCTTCCGCAGGGCCAGAGGTGTCCAGGACATCCAGGCTGAAACAGACCATGAAGGCTTTACCATGTGTGGCTGAAGGAACCAATCCCAGGTCTGGTTCTCTACCCATCCAAACCCATCTCTCCAAGTTCATAAGCCCAAGTGACAAGGCCGTAGAGTACAGAGCTGCCCAGGCAGGGGCTTAGGGGCTCCACAGGTGCCCAGTGCCCCAGACCTGAAAGGGCCAAAGCAAAAAAGCAAAGCAGCAATAGCCACAAAGCAGGCCCCACGGAGGGAAACCAGCAGGCCCCCAGGGCCGCCACCTGGAGCATGCACATCTTCCCTGACTGCACAGCCTGCAGGGCCCCGAACATTCTAGAAAAGGGCTACAACAGCCTTTTCATACTGCACATATAGACAGCCCCAAACACTTCCCCAAGGTACCTCTGAAGTCTGACAACATAGCCTGGAACTCATTAATGGTCCAGGACACAGACTCTGACTCCAACGTCGGGTACAGTAAGCACGCCAAGCTGGCAGACCCAGACCCCAGGAAGGGAGGAAGTCCTTCTGAATCTCTTTTTTCCCCTGTCGGTTCTCCCCAACCCCATTCCCAGCTATTCTGATTGCATCATGGGTGCAATAGGCCAGGCTGGGAACCACACAAGACTTCCAAAGAAATAATTCTCCCTGCCCTGGCTTTGGGCGGGGGGCAGGGGGTAGTTTAGACCACATAGATAATTTCTGGACACACGTAAACCAAATAGACAAGAGACCACATTTCTATATGAATTTCTAGGGGAGAGCAGATGATCCTGACCAAGGACAATTCCCACAAAATCCTCTTAATTTATCCCTACAATTGAAGGGTTTTAGTTTACCTCGTGGCTTTGATTTCACAAGTTTGCATTAAATCTCTTCCTCTCTCTAACATTCTTTTAAAGTAGGGGGCAGGGAGCGGTAATGAAAAATGTTGGATAATGTTTAACACCCACCCAATAGCTACCCACATCCCAACTGTCCCCCGACAACTCTTCAGTCTGGGTCCTTTTTTTTTTTTTTTTTTTTCTTTTGTCGCCAGAATGGGGCAGAAAAGTTGGTGCTGGCGCCTTCGGCGATGAGGAGGTAGGGTGGTAGAAAGTGGACCCGGGGGACGCGGGGTGGGACCCGGCAGAACCAGCTCGGGTCCATTTTGGAATTCATTCTCAGAGAGGAAATGGCAGACTGGCTTCCTGGGCTCTAAAATCGCACTCTTCCCGAAGCCAACACAAGCAGGGTGGAAAGCCTCTCCAGATAAGGCGACATTTTAAGGCAAAAACGCTGCTCTTCTGGCAGCCTGGCCGCGTTCTCCGGGGGCTGTGGCGTGATGAGCGACCCCGGGCGGTTCGGGTCTCCCCGCAGCGTCCTCCCCCAGCCCCAGCGGCCGCAAGGTTCCCAGGCAACGGCATGGATGCGCCGGCCACCGTGCCGTTCCCGGGGCTGGGCCGATCTAGAGGTGGCGGCAGGAACGAGGGGCGCGGGAGACCCCTCAAGTGCCGGGTGACTCCAGGGTGGAGGGACAGAGAGGGCTGTCCGGCGCGGGGCTGGCTGTGCGCCCCTCCGCAGCGCGCCGCAGGGCCCTCCGGGGAGGAGGGAGGTGCGCGCAGGGCGCAGGGCGCCACCTCCGCATCCCCGGCTCCCGGCGAGGCCGCCCGCCCGAGACGGCCCCGAGGCCCCGGGCGCGCTGCGGCTCCAGGAGGGCGGGCGGGCGGCCAGCCCGCGCGGCGCCTTACCTGCGGCCACCCTAGCCGGGGCCAAGGGCAGGAGGCAGGCCAGCCAGAGCATGCGGCTGAGGCGCGGCCAGAGGGCCGGGGCCATGGCGGCGCCAGGAGCAGCCGGAGCGCAGAGACGACGCGGCTCGATTCGGCAGCGGCGGCAGCCGCTCCTGGGGCGCGCGGCGCGGGCTGTGCGGGGAGCAGCGGGCGCGGCGCTCGCTCGTCCTCGCCGCGGGACGCCGTGTCGCTGCGCGCCGCCGCCACCGCCCACAGCCCGCCGCGCCGACCCCTGCCCACGTCAGCAGCGTCGCGCCCCCTCCCCGCGCCCTCCCTCCTTTCGCCGCACCCCGCCTCTCCCCACCATCCTCCGCCTCCTCCCCAGTCCCCGCTCCTGCAGCCTGCGCCCCCTCCCTCCCTCCCCTCGCCGCACCCCTCCTCTCCCCTCGATCCCCACTCCCCTCCCGGGTCCCCGCTCCTTCAGTCTGTGCCCCCTCCCCTCCCTACGTCGGTGCCCGCGCCGGCGGCTCTGACTTAGCGTCCCCAGAGGCGCGCGCACCAATGCGGAACCTCCAACAGGCCCCTTTGGGCTCTTTCTCCAGGTGCCTTGCCCCTTCGTGACGCACACGACTTGGAGATGCGGCTCTTCATTCAAGAAGCACCGAACACCTGCTGTGTGCCAGGCACTGGGCAGTGGGCCTGAGAACACCTCGTGTCCCGGAGAGAGGGGCTTGAGTGCAGGTGCCCAGGTGCAGGAGCTGGGACCGATGCCTTTCTTCAGTTTACTCTCTCTGCATGTGCTGTAAAATGGGACTTGTGCTCATACCTGGGCCCACAGCGACATCGCTGTCACTGATGGCCTTGCGACACTCAGGCAACTGCGACGGAGACCACTCCTTGGACACTCCTTGGCCTAAGCAGACTATCTGCCATAACAGAATAGAGTGTCTTTTCTCCTAGAAGATAGCCTGGCTGATCTTAAAGACTGAACACCGGCAGCCTGGATCCTGGTCCCAGCTCTACCTCTACTGTATACTTGGCAAGGGATCTCCCCCCAGAGGGAGGGGTTTGGATGGCTCCTCCCACCTGGCGGGCACTGATGGGACCACGATTGCAGGACAAGCTGCATGGGAGTGAAGGCACCTTCAGGACAGCTGTGGGGTCCCCTGAGGATGAGCCCCACTGGCATCTCACTGTAATGGAGGCAGGAACAGATTTGAGTGAGTCCCCTTAGGAAAGTTACAAGTGTAACATTATTACATTGAATAGCTACAAGGGCCACAGATAGTCCGTCTCATTGATGTCACAGACGCCACCTGCAAGGCCACCCTGAAGCTGATGTTGATGTGACTGTGACCCCTCTTTGCCTAATTCTCCACAGGTTATCACCCCTCACCCCCAGGAACCCTCCCTCCTCTGGGCTCTCACAGCACCTGTCTTGATGTAAATTCTTGTCGCTGAAAATCTTTCTAAAGCAGGTTAGTCAGTCTCTTGGTCCTAGCAAGCTGGTATAATGAAATCTCCCTTTGGTAAGAGAAGGGCAACAGCCCTAGGGTTAATACTCCTACCATAAATCCTCATTGCCCTGCACGAGAAATGTAACTGGGGAATGGGGGCTACTGAGCTGATAAAAATCTCTCAGCTCTGGAGAGGCTTTTGGGGTTAAATCCTATGGTAGTTTGGAGGGGGCAAAACAGAGTTCAGGGTGATCTCTTTGTGGAATTATCGTGGCTCTGCTAGGGCAGCTGGAAGTTTTCAACCTCAGGACATGCAGTCACCCTGCTGAAACCCACAAGAGACCTCTGGAGGATTTATTAATTCATCATGGGGGAAGGTTCTTATCATAGGGTGGAACCCTTATGCCCAGCTTCCAAGAAGCCCAACAGGTGAAGCAAAGGGAAGCAGGGACTCCAGCACACCAGGGGACAGTGGAGGGAGGATGGCTTCTTGGTGGCTCTGGAAGGTGAGGCTGACGCCTTGTGCCCGACCCAGTCCAGGCAGAGACCACCTGTGCAGATTGCTCGTGCCCACCAGAGTGAACATTTTGGGGCTCCCTGAATTCTTTTTAGCTTTCCAGCTGATCCTGCCCTATCCATTCATACAGTATTATTCCAAACAGGGTACACATTTATATGCATGTTTATGAACTGAACCATGTCCCCTGAGAAATTCCAATGTTAAGGCATAACCCACAAAGTGACTGTATTTGGAGGGACACAGCACCTTTAAAGAGGTAATTAAGGCTAAATGAGGTCCTAAGGGTGGGGCCCTAATCCAATATGATTGGTGTCCTTATAAGAAGAGGAACAGACACCAGAGAGAACATGAAGAGGTCATGTGTGCACACAGTGAGACACTGGCTGCCTACAAGCCAAGAGAAGAGGTCTCAGAATGAAATCTACCTTGGTGGCACCTTGATCTTGGACTTATCAGCCTCGAGAACTGTGAGAAGTAAATTTTTGTTGCCTAAGTCACCTAGTTATTAATACTTTGTAATAGCACCTTGAGCAGACTAAGACAGCACCCAGTGGGCAATGGGAATACATTGGTGAAGAAAGACAGAAAAGGAGCTTACTGTCTAGGAGGGAAAACATGGTAAATGAGTAAATAAGTAATTTCAGATTCTAAAGAAAATTCCACTATTATGAGAGACAGTGGAGGGAGGAGGCAGTGGTGTTCTTACACTGGACCTTAAGAAAGGGCTCTCTGAGGAGATGACATCTGAGCTCATCAAGGACGACAAGGAGCCAGCTTTGTGCCTTTGAGGGAAGAACATTCCAGATAGGAGAATTAGCTTCAAAGGTCCTAGGTGGGCAGGAAGCACGGCGAGGCCATTGTGGCTGGAACACCAAGAATGAGGTTGGGAGGTGCACAGGGTCAAGGATTGAGGATAAGCTGAAAAGTCTTTGGAGGGTTTTAAGCAGAGGAGGGGCATGATCTAATTTATCTGATAGGGATGAAGTTGGCACTGTCCCCAACCTCTAATTCAGGAGATAGACAAGAAAACAGGCAAAAATCATAGCGGTGTGATGGGTACTTTCCTAGGAGAAGCTAAGGCTGTGGGAAAGTAGGAATTTCACCAATGTTACCCCTAGGCCTAACTGTAGGTCTTTATCACATGCAACTAAACTGAAACTTATTAAAGGATTTGTCTACTGCTGCTTTTTTTCTTCACCCTCCAAACAATATTAAACAACCTCGGTTAGCACACTGGTTCCGGCCCTCAGATTTTTCAACATTCCCAAACTTTAGACCTACTTTTTGGGGGTGGCGGTGGTAGGATCAAAGAGGATTTTGCTCACAAGTAGGCAGCTTCTCCCATGGGGGAAGCAGTGTTCAGACCCACTTGATTTCTCCTGGGGCAGAAATAATTGGTACTAAATACATCCACTTACAGTCCCAGCACTTCAGCAGAGGCTTGTTCTTGAGTGACATTAAACAAGAAAGGAGCATGTCTCTGAACAGGGCACCTTTCCTCCATGATATGCAGAAACTGCAAGCTGCTTATTACCAGGTGTGAAATGTACTGTCTGAGAAGGGAACACAAAGATTTTGGTGAGCTAGTGATGATGGAGGCAGGTGGGAGGGGCGTGGAGGAAGGAGGTAAGTACTGTCGGGAAGGGGCAGGAGGTGGAGCCAGGTCTTGGAGGTGGTAGAGGTAAGTCAGGTCATCACTTTCACGTTCTGTCCATCAACCACTCTTCATAGATGGAGCTGTAGGTGAGGCCGACAGTTCTTTTCTCTTCCAGGGCCTCTTGGTTCAGCCCACGCCACCTCACCTGGGCATCAGGGCCCAACTCTCCCCTCCGTTTCCTGGTTACTCTGGCCCAGGGCGGAAAAGCGGTCCTGTGCTGTCTAGCACCTGAGCAGGACGGCCACCTCCGGGCCAGAACACTAGGGCTTTCCTTTGCTTACAGGCTCTCCGTCTGTCTGCAGCCTTCGCCTTTCCAAAGACCCTCCTTACCTCCTCTCCCTCCCTGGGCTAAGAAAGACCCCAGGACCGGAGTCGGGGAGAAAACCCCGACCTGCCTGCCACGTTCAGTTCAGGGGTGGGCTCTTACCGGGCCCGACGGCCACCTGCTGAAGAAGCGTCTCGGGTGCCCAATGCCCCGCAGCAGCCCTCAAGCGTCCCTCCCCACCCTCCAGGCTCCTGCGAGGGGACTTCGTGTAGAAACAGAGAGTCCAACCAAAGCCTGCGTACCTGCCTTCCCCCTCCTCCCCGCCCGCGGCCCCGCCCACGCGGACGGAGGTTTAAAGGGCCGGGCAGGCCCACCCGGGCGTGACGCCCTTCGCCGCTCCCGCCGCCCGCCCAGGCCGCACCCATTTAGGGGCGGCGCGCCGGGGCCTAGTCCTCCCGCGGCCGGCGCGGCCTCTTTAAGCGGGGGCGGGACTGCGCGCGGCGGCGGCGGCGGCGGCGGCGGCGGCGGCGAGAGCTGAGCTGGGGGTCGCCGGCCGGGGCTGCAAGAGTCCGGCCGCCGACCGGACAGTCGGGGTAAGCACGGATAGGCGCGGGAGGACGGCGGAACGGCCCCGGGAAGCGCGCGCGGCGGCTCTGACGGATGGGGCCCGGGCACGGGGAGGCCTCTGCGGCGCGGCGGCTCCGCGGAGCAACGGAGGGAGGCTCCGGGCGCCCCGGGGTCCCCTCCTCAACCGGGGCCCAGTCCGGGCGGCGGGGGCCGACGGCGGCCCTCAGACCGCCGCCGCTGACTGGCCGGGCGGGGGAGCGCCGGGAGGCGGAGGGCCAGCGGCGCGGGAATTGGCCCTTGGCGCCCGCCGTAGCTCGGCCCGGGAGGCGGGCGCTGGGTGTCCGGCGACGGTGACAAAAGGAGGGAAGCCGAGGGCCGTTTGAGGCCGGGAAGATAGACCGTTGGGTCGGGGAGCCATCCCCCCGGAGGCGCTCCCGGCTGGCCTGGCACCTCTTGGCCTCCACGCAGGCACCTGGCTCTCCTGGCAGGGCGCGGAGAGAGAAGGTAGCGGCGGCGACAGCGCCCCCTCCGGTCCGGCGGCGCCGCCTCAGGCTGGGCTCGGCGCGGCGGGGCGGGGCGGCGCGGCGGGGCCGTTTGTCGGGAGCGGGCGCGGCGTCGGCTCCGGGCTTCCCACCAGGGCCGGGACGCGGGGCAGGACCGAAGCCAGGCCTGGACCTTCGGCCTTGGCGGTCTTGGAGCTGCTCTTCAGCACGCAGGAGGGACGGGATGTTTCCCCTCAGCCCCTCCTCCCCCAAGACCCTCCAGGCCCAGTCTGTCGAGGCCCCTGGAAGTGGGAGAGTTGACGCCTTCAGTGAAAAAGGCCCCTTCTTGGCCTTTAAAAAGTTTGTGCACGACCCGAAGTTTCTTAGGCAGTGCGAGGCCGTGACCCTGAGTCTTGTGTCTTCGGGGATGGGGATGCGGGGCCTGCGGTGTTCGGAGGTGAAAGAGGAGCCCGTAGTCGCTCATCAGCAGGGCTGATAGAAGCCCTCCCGTCTGTTTCCTTAGTGACTTTGCCTGCCCTGAGCCGGCGGAGCGGGGCTCCCGAGCGGGCTGGCTGCGCCAGGGCTGCGGGCGGGCGTCCTCTCTGCATCGGAGAAGTGCTTTTGGTGTCTCTAGAGAGTGGCCGGAAGGGGCTCTGGCGTCAGGGTGTCCCCATCACTTGGGGCAGAAGTGGAGTGTATCCGGTAGGCAGGGCCGTTGAAAGGCCTGCAGGAGAGTTATTGGTGTGTTTGCAGAAGAAAAAAAAATCAAGTCGTGAAACTGCCCCTTAGTGCAGAGTGAAATGAGACAGTTATTTACGAGGGGGAGGCGGGGCAAGTAGGTAAAAGCAATTTCACCCGGTTCTCTAGACACTTACCACGTTCTTAGAATAGAAAGCAAGTCTCCCTTTTTTTCAGCCTGGAGCTGCAGTTCTCAGTGTGGTCATCACCAAACCTGTTTGCAGTTCACTGAGTTGCTTTTTGAAGCATTTATTAATTCATTCAGGGAGCATTTTTGGAGTTCCTACTGTGTGCCAGGTGCAAACAAAATTTACAGCTTCCTGGCTCCCCACTGAGCCACAGTCTCTGGGTGGTGCTTGGACATCACCTTTGGCACCTGGTGATTTTACTGCACAGTGGAGTTTGAGAACCAGTCGTGGAAGGCGGAGGTGGTCCTGCCACAGTCAGCAGACCAACTCCAGCCTGATGGCTATTTTCACACAGCGCATGAACTAAGAATAGTTTTTACACTTTTTAATGGTTGGGGAAAAAACATCAAGAGAACAATAGTGTTTCACGAAACAATTCAAATGAAATGCAAATTTCAGTGTCCGTAAGTAAAGATTGGTGGATTACTGCTATGCTGGTTTAGGTACAGGTTGTCTGTGGCTGTTTTGTGGTTAGTGCAGAGCTCAGTAATTGTGGCAGAGACCACAAAGCCTGAAATATTTTACTATCTGACTCTTTAAAGAGGGTTTGTCGGCCCCTTGCTTAGGGAAAGATGGACAGGAAAGAACAGCATCTCTGTGTAAAAATCATGTTTAGAAGTTGATAGAAAGAATGGACTACAGTAACTTTTATTTTCTAAAAAGCAAAGGAAATAGCGTTTATTTTCTCTGAATTAATGCACAAGTGTTTAGAATAACTCAGGCATTTAGTCAGAATTTTCCAGAGATTGTGAGCTTGTACCCTTAAGTTCTCTAATCGTCTGCTTCTTTTTGTAGGCTGGGTGAACTCATGGGCATGATCCTTTTCTCTTGAGAAGCAAAACTAGCTCAAAAGAAAAATGGCATTTGTTGCAACACAAGGGGCCACAGTGGTGGACCAAACCACTCTGATGAAAAAATACCTTCAGTTTGTGGCAGCTCTCACGGATGTAAATACACGTGAGTTAATCCTTTTCATCATTAGGAAATGCATTGATGTGACTCCTTCATCTCAGTTCAAATGATGTGCACACTGAGATGAGGAGTAACATTGACTTTTATGCCCATTTCCCCTTCCTCTGCTTTGTGGAGAAGCAAAGTGATGAGCATTACTGGCTGGAGCCCCAAAGAGGCATGCATGTGTGTGTGTTGGGGGGTGGGTGTATCCGTATCCTTGTCTGTGCATGCACACGTGTGGCTGGGAGTACGAATGAGTGTGACTGGTTCTAGGGAACTAGTTATGTGCCTTCCTTTGGACCATGACAGTCAAACTGATAAGATCTGATTGCTTCTCTTAAATTATTAAATCCAGTGATTTTAGGAACAGCCTTAACATGATTTGCATTACCTGATGGTTTATTTGCTTTGCCATTTACAGCTGATGAAACAAAGTTAAAAATGATGCAAGAAGTCAGTGAAAATTTTGAGGTATGACCTTTATATTTTATGCTTTTCATTTTGAGATAAATATTCATACGTGCTTTTTCCTGTTGCTTCCCTGTCAGTCTTTTTACTAGTAACTTAAAAAGAATTATCTTTTCAAATGTAACTTGTATTTCAAAATTGAAGTTTGAGAATTTCTACAGTGTTGTCCAGCTTCTTCACACTAGTGACAGTGCACCCCCGTGTTGAATGTTGCTTTTGGTTATTTGACTTTTTTTCATTTAAAATATGGTAGCTATTTTGGGCATATGCTTTCAAAATACACTACACTCAAACTTATGTTGCAGATTTGTTATGTTCAGGAAGTAGATGTTATGTTACTGTGGAATGAGAGCTGGCTGTCAGTTTTGGCTCTCTTGCTTGTAACCTCTCTGACCTTGATCAGTTTCTCTCTTCTGGGCCTAATAGTCTGCAATTTTATATTTACACATAGGTCCCGCAGATTCTGTTCATTTTTCTTCGGTCAGTCTTTTTTCTCTTTGTTCTTTGATCTTCAGATTCACTGACTTTTTCTGTCATCTCCAGTCTGCTGGGATGTGAATATTTCAGTTTATTTGTATTTTTGTACTTTAAAATTTTAGTTATCTAGTTATATGGTACTTTCAGTTTTAGAATTTCCATTTGGTTCTTCTTTAGATTTCACTTCTCTGCAGGGATTCCCTGTCTTCATTTATTGAGACCATGTTTTCCTTTTATTCTTTGAACATATTTATAATAACTGCTTTGAAGTCTTTGCTAAGTATAACATTTGGGTTCTATAAGGGTTGATTTCTCTTGACTATAGGTGACATTATCTTGCTCCCTTGCACGTCTAGTAGTTTTTTGATTGTATATCAAACACTGCGTGTAAAATGCCCTCGAATCTGTTGTCTCCCTTGGAAGATTATTGATATTTTTACTGCAGTCAGCAGTTTGGCTGATGGCTGATCTCAGTGTACTTGTGTAGGCTTGGCTTTATGCTGTGGTAGGGAGGATCTGTGGGAAGCCCAAGGAGTTTCCAAGTCACTCTAACTTGGTAGGATTCAGCCTCCAAACCACATCTCCCTGTGGGTCTCATCAGATGTTGATTTTAGGCTTTGTTGGGACAGGTCTAAGTTAGGCCCTACTCCAGGGCACGGTGCTTCCACAGCCGAACATCCGAGGTGTTTTCGAGGTTAAGATCTTTGCACTGTGGTGAGGGTGCAGCGTCCTCTAACGTTGCTAGACCTCTGAAACCTCTCTTCGTCTTGCAGTCCTAAAGTCACCACTCCCTGGTAAGCCTCAGTTAGTCTTACCTTACCTTACGTGTAAGTGCAGCCCTGTCCACAGTCAGGGACTCATAGGGGACCATCCACACCCCATTCTATAGTTCCTTTTTCTCCGGGGCTTTGCCCTGCAAATTCCAGCCACTTCAGCTGCTGCCAACTCTGGTGTTTGCTCCTCAGCTCAGCAGGACAGTCCTGCTGTCACTGGGCTCCAGCTGGCTGAGCCCCAGTCCGGAAGATGAACCTGGCATAGAGCCGGCGTGGTCGTGGGGTGCAGCTTGTGAATTCCCCCTCTTCTGGAGATCGTGGCTGTTCCACACCGCCTCTCATCTAGCACCTGAAAAGTGTTCTCCCACAGTTTGTCCAACTTTATGGTCAGTCTGGTGCCAGTTAGTCTCATAGGCCGAAGAGAAAGTCACTTTTCTTGTTTTTAACTTGGGAATGATAAAACCTTTCTCACAGAGGTAATGAGATTAAGAACAATAGATAAATTGTTTCCTAGCCTCTGTCATGGTCGTTTGAATTCGTAAACATTAACTAAATGTTAGTGCGATTGAATCAAATATCCTATCTGTAGAAACAGTTGGTAGTTTTGTTTGGTAGGGGGACTTTTGTTTTGTTTTAAACAGATGTTTTCAAGGACTCATTGCCTTGAACTAAGCTGGAAAAAAAATCCTGAGATATTTAGAGACTGAGTTAAAGAGTTTTCTCTTCCACCCAAGCTGTTAATGCAAACTGTTAAAAAAAAAAAAAAAAACACTAAAAAAAGAGGTGGGAGGTAGAACAGGAAAGGCCTGCATTCTGTGTTTTATTGGAAGAACTGATGGGAGAGAACCACAGCCCTCAAAGGTTTATTTGAGAGGTTGGTACTGTGGAAGCTGCCTGTGAACCTGCGGGAACAGCACACGCCAGGCCTCTGCGTGTGGGCATGCGGCTCTGTGCCTTAAAGGTCTCACCCCTTTCTCTCCTGGTCAGTGTCGGGCAGTTAGCAAGTTGGTTCCTGGCTTTGGTCTCAGGTGCATTGATTAAATTAGCAGAATGAAACGTTAGTGAAGTAATATACTTGGGGCTTTTCCAAATAGTGACTTTTGAAATCTGTTTGATAGACATTTTCCTTAAATGAGATTCAGATAACCAAGTCCTTCAAAGAATTAAATGCCAGAATAACCATCTGTAGGTAATTATAAATTACCCCCACTACTACCCCAGAAAAAAGTGTTTAAATGAAGTGAGTGAAATTTAAAAAAGAATTCCCAATGGTTTCAGGAATCTTAAAAATTCGTTTCATTAACCACTTAGGGAGAAGATTCCAGGCTGAGTAGTTATCTATGGCCCACCTCTCAGGACAGAAAATAAAGAAACGTTCCAGTGAGAAATCATGTGAAAATTCATATGGATCTAAAAGCTGGGGGCTGAGTTGAAAAAATAATGCAGAATAACTGGGCAGTTTGTTGAATGACTCTTTTTTTATGGGAGAAACTTGAAACTCAGATGCTTGAAGGCTGTGGAATCGGCGGATGGTGTGGGCTTCTGTGCAGCTGAGCTTGATTTCTCAGTAACCTTGATAATGTTCCAGCATGACTCTTACCCCTCTTTTCCTTGAGTCCTTGAATGTGCGTGTTTGGTAAGAAGTCTTACGCTTTGGGGATGGAAGGTGACAGACACAGTTCCTGTCCCCAGTGGCTCACAGTCTTCTTGGGGAGAGGCTGTTGAGGTGCTGCACAGCTCCAGGGGCGCCCCCCGCACCGTGTGCTCTGGGAACAGCCCCTAGGACTGAGCGCTGGGTTGCCGGGAAGACTGGTACTCAGGTGTGCTGTCCGAGAATTGTGGTTCTTTCTTTGCTCCTGTGGCACCACACTCTTTCCTGCTTTTTGTCTGTCTCTTTCTTGGTTGGCGCCTCATGTAATAGACCACCCCATATCTTTATCTGCACCCCACATCAGGGTCTGGAGCCCCATATGCACTTAGCTACCCAGATTCCTCATCTCATTGTTTTCTCAGACTCATGATAGTAAAAGATTTAATTCCTTCCTCTTATACTCCCATCCCTACCAAGTTAAACTAAAAAAAGTTCAACATGTGCCTTTTACACTCATACTTTCTCATAATTTTGTGCCTTTGCGTGTGCTCTTAGAACCTTTCCCACTCTCTTGTGTGGTCCACTCCTACTGGCCTTTTAAAGGTTTTAGTGTCCCCAGCACTTCTTCAGGAAGGTGGTTTCTGCCATTGGTTCCATCCAGTAGTGTTATGTCCTATTGTTATGTTCCCTTAGCTGCCAGCACTTCCTCTGTCATTATTCTGTATTATCAGTTCTTTTCTTGATATCTGTCTTCCCCTGTCACACTACTGCCTCCCCTATCTCTGACAGCAGGAATTGTATCTACTTTATTCATCATTTTATCCCCAATGAGCACATGGTGGGAGCTCAGTACGTGTTTGTTGAAGGAGTAAGTGAGGCCTTACAAGGGGAAAAGAACTTGGGTGTTAGATACACTTAAGTTGAATTCACTCTCAAAACTTTCTGGCTGATAATCAAGAGGTGTTTTAACCTCTCTGAGCCTCTCTTTTTAATCTGTGAAATGGACAAAATACTTACCTTAGGGTCATGGTGGGCACTGAGCTAGGGAGAAGCAGCACAGTGTGTGTGCAGCCCCCGGGGGCTCTGTGAACAACAAGCCGCAGTTACTCAGCCTTTACCGGGGACGGTGCTGCAAGCTTCACGTGGTTACGCAAGGCAGGAAAAAATATCCTGCCTTAACAGATGGGGACATTGAGGAACAGAGGTTAAGTAACTGTCCCTCCCAGGTTTGCACTTCCCAAGTGAATTCCTGAAACTGCCCTATAGCCATTTTATTGTACGATCTTCTGGCTACAGTTTCATTTCCTGTTCTTTTAAAGTCAGTGCTGGGAGAAGCAGTTGATGAGGTAGATTATAATCTAATTCCTATCAACCTAACTAATAAACTAGATTTTTAGATTGGAAAAGGTATCAGTTTGTTTAGGCTCTTCATTTTCCAGATGAAGAAACTCAAGTCTAGAAGCCAGATGACTTTTCAGAGGTCTCTGTAGAGCGTGGCAGAGCCAACCGCAACAGGCTCCAAGTTGAACACGTTCCACAGCGTCAGTATTTCTAAGTTTACCGGTAAATTTTAGCATTTAGTTCTCTAGAATTGGATTTCAGAAACAACAATCATCCTAATTTATTTAAAACTATGTTATCACTAAAGCATCTGAAAGTATTAAAAATGTTGGCTCTGCTAAAATTTTTTTTGAGGTTATTATAATATGTGAATTTGAAATGAAAATATGTACGCAGACCTTAATGGGGTTTTCTTTTCTTTTTGCATAATTAGAATGTAACGTCATCTCCTCAGTATTCCACATTCCTTGAGCATATCATCCCTCGATTTCTTACATTTCTTCAAGATGGAGAAGTTCAGTTCCTTCAGGAGAAACCAGCCCAGGTAATCTGTTCAAAAATGTCAGTGAGAAACAAGGTGTCCTGCTGTAGGATTGCAAAGCACTTGGGAATTAAAGCAACTCAGAACATTTATGGTTCCCCTTAAAAATGAAAGAGGTTTTGTCAGATAAGGATAACTTTGTCCAAGGCCATTACTACCTCAGTTAAATTTCTTGGTTTTATTTCTACATGACCATCTCTTTCATAGTTGGAACTGTTCACATTTGCGGACCCGTGACACACCTGAGCTCTGTGTGTTAGTCACATCCGCGTCTGTGCACGAGGGGGGCGATGGTTTAGTGCCCCTCCCATACCTGTTGCCCAGCTCTAATCTTACTGTGCTCAGTTCTTACAACTCTGGTCCACTTTGCTTTATCTGTGTCCCCTGTCCACTCTTTGCACCTCCTCCTCACCTTGATCATTTTAAACACTCCCATCATATTTTTTTCCTAGAAATATTTTCAGCACTGATCTCTTAAAAATAACTTTAAAAATTACTAAGTACCAATGAGAGTTAATTGCAAAGTAAAGCATTTTTTTTGTGGTACCAGTTCAAGGTCTACCTATTTTTAGTTCTCAGCCTCATAGACAGAATCATGAAAGCTCAGCACAGCTTGGGATGTGATTAGTCCTTAGGCCCAGGGTACTTGGAGAGAACGTCACAGGAGCTAAACTGAGATCACAAAGTTCACTTTGTGTTTTGCTCTTTCTTCTTAAATCCATCCCCCACGCACACGTTGGTATCCGTCTGCTGGACAAAGATAAGGGGTGAAAGGGGGACAGTTTGGCTTACTTGGTTCGGTACACGGTTGTAGAAATAATGGAAGTATTGGTTTGTAGTGCTTTGGTTACATTTAAATAATTTACAAGGCTCTTTCTAAAATGGGCTCCATCATGTAGTCGGGTGGTCACCAGTGCTGGGTGTAGCTGTGTGACGCTTGTGGAATGGGGAAGAATTACCTTGGAACTCTTGGAAGGACTTGATGTTAACATTTTTATTTCTCTTCACCAGCAACTGCGAAAGCTAGTTCTTGAAATAATTCATAGAATACCAACCAATGAACATCTTCGTCCTCATACAAAAAATGTTTTGTCTGTGATGTTTCGCTTTCTGGAGGTAACTTTTGAGAATTCTTGTTATTTAGCCACATTCAAAACTTTGAATGATTTTCTTACTGTAAAATCCAGGGTTATACAGCCATTACCCTCTCACTGAAGTTCTGGCTCCCATGAGTAAACATTTTCTTGATGTCCATTTTCTCCCATTTTGCTGACCAATTACTAAGAAAGGTTAAATGAACATCATGTTTTTTGAGTCACTGGGAAAGTGACCAGACACAGTGGGAACCTTTGAAAGTGTGTCCGATGGCGGTCGACAGAGCACAGAGTTCACTGGCTCCGTGCGTCCGTCTGTGTGTCGGGCACAGTAGACACACAGTCAGAAAGGGTTGCTCAAGTTCTTGGGGTCAGTCCATCTGGTACCTGTTAAGCTAACCTCTCAATTGGTTTCCTTACTGTTCTTAGTCTTGATTTCTTAGTTCTCAGTCTTGATTTTCAGTTCTTAGTTTAGAATTCTGTCATGTTTCTGGACTCCGTGGGAAGAGGAGCTTTAGAAGAGGACAGAGGCGGGTTCAGACCTTGGCTCTGTTTTACTAGCTCTGTTACATCAGCCACATTGCTTACCTGCCCTGAGCCTTAGCTTCCTCGCAGGAAAGGTGTGGATGGTGCCCCAACTCGGTGCCCCAACTCAGACAGCATCTGTAAAGCGTCAGCACTGGGCCCAGTACGTGGTGGGTGCTCAGTCATTGTCCTTTGGCAATATTTTCAAGCAATGAAAAGTGTCTGTTGGGCCATTAAGACGTTAGTTCATGGTGTGACTTGCCACAAATGTGTTACTCATGTGTCAGAGTGTTACTCTCACAGAACCTACTGGTGGGACGCCCTTCAGCTGGTCCTTCCTGTCTGGGACAGCTGTGTTCTGTGGGTTTGTGAATTTTCAACAGATCAAATCTAAGTTGGTTGATGGAGGGTGTGTATGCAGAAAATATTTAGAAAATAGTCTTTAATGTTTAGATTAAAATAAGGTTTCAGAAATATAACTCTTAAATGCTTTTTTTTTTAGACAGAAAATGAAGAAAACGTTCTTATTTGTCTACGAATAATTATTGAACTACACAAACAATTCAGGCCACCCATCACACAAGAAGTAAGTGTTTATCCTGATAGCACTTTTAAAGTGTGCCGACCAGTCCCTTCTGCTCTGTGAATTATTTTACTTTGTTAGAGTTGACGCAGCACATGTTGCTTTCAGTCATGGAGGATACAACCAAAGTTAGGGGAAATCCTTTATCAGTTAAACAGTGACTATTTTCCTGAAAGTGTATATGAATATTTTGCTGAATCTGTTCAGTAGTTGAAATGTGTTCACTGGCCAAAGTGGCAGGGCTGTTTGGGTGGGTCTGGTGTTTAAAGTTTGAGATGCCGCAGGGCTCCATCACTGCTACACGAGGGTCAAGAGGTGGGTTTTGACGTCCGAGCTGGGCTTGACTCTCAGTGTGCAGTTCAGTAGCTGTGTGACACTGGGTAATCTCCGAGCCTTTTGAGGTTCTTCTGTAAAATGGGGGCAGTCACAATATGTCCTCAGAGATTGCTTGGAGAATTAAATATAAAAGTTAAAGTTATTAGCACAGGGATTGGCATCTGAATCTTCAGAGTAAGGCAGTCTGTGTTAGCCATAATTAAGATAATGTCTTCTCTGGTGATAACCTTGGCAAATACCTAGTGTAGATTATTGGGAATTAAAAGCCTAAAGACAATATAGAATTCCTTCCACCCTAAAAACCATATTTAGTGTCTTGGTGACTTCCTTTCCTTTTCCCCGCCTTGTCCATATGTATGTTTTTCTACATAATCGCAGTACTGCTGTGGGTGACTTTATATCCTGATTGTTTCCCTTCACATTACATGTAAGCATTTTCCTAAAATACTTCATGAAAAGGATTTTGTATAGTTACTTTTTAATGGATATATGATATTATTTCATATTTTTGGATATTTAAGGTATTCCAAAATATTTGTTTTATGACCATAACTAAATATCTGTTTACAGTTCCAATTATTTTGTAGACTGGGTTTGCAGACAGAATTACCAGATCAAAGGTGTTAATGTTTTAGTGCTTCTGGTGAATATTGTTACCTTGGTTTCCAGAAAGGCTTCTGCAGTTTAAGCTTCCCTCAGCAAGTGGGTGTCTCCCTGTTGTGGCCCTCCCTCCAGCATGGTGTGGGCTTACTTTTTGAAAGGCAAAAAGTGGCATTCATTATAATTTTCATTCCTTTGCTCTTCCTAAATTAGAAGGCTTGTTTTCTGTTTATCAGTCTTTTGTGGGTTCTTTTGTCTGTTTGTTCACATTCATTGCTTATTTGTATCTTGAGTGTGACTTTTTTTTTTACTTGTTTTATGAGTTCTTATATAGGAAGACTATTAGCATTTTTCTTATTTATTGTAAACATTTTCTGTTTATAAATATCTTACTTACACTGTCTTTTTTTAGATTCATCATTTTTTGGATTTTGTGAAACAGATTTACAAGGAGCTTCCGAAAGTAGTGGTATGCAGTTTTTAATATTATCTGGATTTATTATTTATATTTATTTCTCATCCCAAAGGGTTGAAGGAATGACTGTAGGGATGCTAGTTTTAGAATGGAGAATGTTAAGTGGTGATAAAAATATACGTTGATATATTAGCCACTTAAAAAAGGGGTTCTTTTGGTTTCACTGTTTAGATTAAATACTGTATTTTGACATAAAAGCAGGATATCCTTATTGTAGAAATTTTCCAAAAAAAAAAAAGAAATCCGTAATTATTCTCTCACTTGTAAGCAGCCATCTCCATTGATGTTCTGGGCTTCACTTTGTGCTCTGTGACGATGGTGGCGCTCACAGTCTTGAAGCCTTTGGGGGCAATGATGACTACTTTCAGCATTTTTTCTGTATCATTAAAATTTTTTCCTATATTGAAAGAACCGTTTCCAAGCAGTGCTACCAATATGACAGTGTATGGAGTGGAAGCGGAAAGACCCCTGCCTGTCCTGCTCTCATGTATCGGAAGGAATCACTGTTAGAGTTTTGAACATCCTCCGAGATCCTTCTTCTGGCGGTCATGGTTCTTAGTGACCTGTAGTTTTCTGTCATGCATGTACCTTGACCATCTCCCTGTTGCTGGTTTTCCAACCACTTTCAGTTCATTATTGTCACAAATAATGCTTTGGTAAAAATCATTGCATAAATCTGCTTATAGGTCAGAATTTCTATTTTAAAGATTTTTTAAGCTTAAATTTTTTAAAAAACTTACATTTTTCAATGTTAAAATTGACTTTTTGGTCTTTAAGGATTTTAACCTGCTGATAGGGTATAAAACTTAAAATGCGTTCTGAATTATCGTCACCGTTGTGTCAGCTACCATTTCCATCAGTCTTAGAGATACTTTTCATCGTAAGTCGTCTTTCTTCACCTGAAGCCCAAATCCCATTGAGAACTAAGGATGACAGCGAGGTCCTGACTTTTAAAAATGTCTTCTGTACTTCACTTCTGTTTAATATTTGATCTCTATTTAGGAGACTGTTTGGAAAGTGAATTCACTGGGGGCCAGCTCCTAGTTTCTTATCACTAGAGGGATGGGGTGCATCCATCCCGGCTCACTCGGGTAGTAATGTTATATAACATACGTTTCATCTTTTATCAGCCAGGGAACAAAAAGGAAAAAAATACTCAGGGCAACTTTGTTTTCTTTTGTTGGAGATGGAAAGTGTGTTCTCTGTCGTGTTATGTTTATGGTCCTGAAAGATGAGGACCCGAGCGCTGCGGGGTGGGTGCGCCGTGGGCTTGTAGGGCATTCATCGTCTTCCACCACGTCAGGTGTGCTTTATTGAGGGATGTTGTGTTTGAGTTTAGGAAAAATGACTTCTGTTCTTCTTGTGTAGAACCGCTACTTTGAGAACCCTCAGGTGATCCCTGAGAACACAGTCCCGCCCCCGGAAATGGTCGGGATGATCACAACAATCGCTGTGAAAGTCAGTCCTGAGCGGGAGGACAGCGAGACCAGAACGGTAATCTCTTTTAGTTGTTTGCTTTGTTTTTATCCCTGTCTCCTGTTCTTGGCAGAGGAGAATGAGGTATTGACTTTTTATACCACTTAAATTCTTTGCTTTTTCTCTTAAACACACAGAGGCATTTAAAATAAGCAAACAAATGTGTGTGGGCATGAGAGAGAGTCACTGATGGTGCTGTGCAGCCTTGAGGGGTGCAGGTGAACTGTTGCTCACCATTGATGCAAAGATGCAAAGATAAAATCTAGTGGAATCCAGAGCTGCCTGTTTGAAAGAGCAACTGACCAGGCCAGGGGGCCTCTGTTCCGTCCTGAGCTTTGATTCGCGAAAGTTCCTTTAAGCTACATACCATTTGTCAGTCAGTGCATTGCGGCCTGGGCTCTGGGGACAGAAGCTCTGGGATGATGCTCCAGCTCCACCACTTGCGTTCGGACTGTAGGAAAGTTCATGAACCTTTGTCTGTCCTTATTTGTGCTCTTATCTGAAAAATCCATCTCCTGGAGTTTTGTGACAGTGTTGCTGGTATTGCCTGCAGCTGCTGTGTTGTATTTGTAGCATCTGGCGCATGGGCAACATGTACTGAGCGTTCACCATGGCTGTGTTTTGTGATTGAGTCAAGACTATCATCTCTGTTTTAGTGAAATGATTTTTGCAGAATGTTTCCCTTTGTGCTGGGATAAACAGGAAACTGCATTTTGAATGAAGCTTTCATTCCTGTGCTCTTTCTGAATTAGAAGCTTGTTTTCTGTTTTTCAGTTTTTGTGTTTTTTTTTTTTTTTGCTTGTCTGTTCCTGTCCATTGCCCATTTGTATTTTGAGTCTGACATTTTCCTGACCTGTTAGAGTTTTTATATATTGAGACTCTTAAACTTTTTTATTTATTGTAAGCATTTTTCCTGTTTATAAATATCTTTGGATAAAACTAGGTAAACTTGTACTTTTTGCTGTTGTTCTTTTAAGTAAGCAAAAGAAAAGATTTAAATTAAAAAAAACATTTCTTAGATGATTTGAATCTCTAAGTTTTGACAAATTTTCCTGAGGTTTTTTACTACAGGTGACTACATTGTAAAGTATAAAATCCTTTAATATAAATAATAGTTCTATATACTTTGTTTTCAGAATAATTTTGTTCTTTCACAGATAACAGCAAAGATGTGTCAGTGTTTCCGCTTCCCTTTATTTCGATGGGGCGGTGCTTAGTAGCGGGACACTGATTGGGGCTGTTCTCAGTGCCACAGTGATAACCACAGTCTTGGTCTCTCTCTTACAGCATTCCATCATTCCAAGAGGATCTCTGTCTTTGAAAGTCTTGGCAGAATTGCCCATTATTGTTGTTTTAATGTATCAGGTATGCGTATTGCTTAGTAGTTTCTTGGGTTTGGGGCTTCTGGTTTTATGACAAAGTTTATGTCTAATTTTCCATGTCAAATAGATGTGTATGCTATGCATGTGCTAACTAATGCATCTTACAGTTTCTTTGGTATGCCAGATTATTTTGTTAAAAGCAGAGTGTAAAGGCATGAAAATCTGATATGTTTGCTTTTAGCTCTACAAACTGAATATCCACAATGTTGTTGCTGAATTTGTGCCCTTGATCATGAATACCATTGCAATTCAGGTATCTGCACAAGCCAGGTGAGATTTCTTTGGACAGTCGCATAGCTGGCTGCTGTAGTTCTTTATTAATTTTTTAGGGTGGGGGAGGTATTTGGTTTATTTATTTAGTTTTAGAGGCGGTACTGGGGATAGAACACAGAACCTCGTGTGTGCTAAGCATGTGCTCTATCACTTGAGCTGCACCCTCCCCCACACCATAGTTCTTTAATTCAAGAAAAAAAAAGCCTGCTGTTGTCATTTGTAAGACAGGACAATTTTGAGAGATTAAAATTTTGGTAAACTTACATGTATTTTTGGCTTTCTGAACTTACACTTCAATAATGATAGTAATGGTTATTTTGGGGAAAAAAAGTTATTTTGGTTCCTTATTTTGCAAAGATGACGTGTCTTTGGTGTCTTGTAAACTTAGAACTATCATTAGGCATTTCTATCCTCAGTACAGTAGTTAGAGCTTTGGGATAGTCCAGGCTTTCTCACCATCAAGTTCTTGCTGTTCCTTTCAGCATGAGTGCTAGAAAGTTCTTTACCCTCTTCATTCATCCTCACTCATCATCCTAATCACTAATGAGGCCAAACGTGTTCATCCTTTGAGGTCTCTCAGTGAAGCTTTTTCTCACATTTCATAGCATTCCTAGTAAGACCTTTATCACTTAACCTCTTGACTTGCAGCCTGTCTGGCTCGGAGTCAGTCGGGGGCAGGATCTGAGGGTGATCAGCTCTCACAGCCCTGTGGCCCCAGCCCGGGTCTCTCACTGAGCAGATAGGTGCCCTCAGCCGTCTTCTAGGGGAGCGGGTCAGTCTCTCGTTAGTTGGAGGGATTCAGGCTGTGGCTGCTGCCCAGTGGCCGGAGAACTGCCTGCTTTGTGCCTTCGAGGCCTTTGTGTTACTTGGAACTGCATAAAGGTATAGGCATGTTCACTGTTGCGCTGTGTAGAAATCACACTTTTTGGATTATTACAGGCTTTTAATTAATGTTAACATCACCTTAAAGAGTTGAGAGCTAATATTGTAAATTTTGGTCATTTCTCATCCAGGCAACATAAGCTTTACAACAAGGAGTTGTATGCTGATTTCATTGCTGCTCAGATTAAAACATTGTCATTTTTAGCTTACATCATCCGAATTTACCAGGTAAGTTCATCAGCTTTTGTTTTAAGTCAGGGTTATTGAGATATAATTTACATGCAGTAAAATTCACCTTTTGTAGATGTACATTTCTGTGAATTGACAAATGCATACAATTGGTAACCACCAGTACATCAGAATATAGAACATTTCCCTCATCCAGAAAATTCCTTTTATACATTTGTAGTCAATTTCCTTCTCCTACCTCCAGTCCCTGGCAAATACTGGTTTGTTTTCTGTCCCCATATTTTTGGCATTTTCAGAATGTCATCTAAATTAATCACTTGTTGGACAGTGTATGTACCCTTTTGAGTCTGGCTTCTTTTGCTTGACAGTAATGCTGAGGTTCATCCTTGTTACTTTATTGCTGATTTGTTACTTTTCCTTGGTGGTTAGTTGTCATAGTTTGTTCAGGCTGCCTTAACAAAATGCTGTATGTAGGTTAGGTGGCGTAGACAGCAAACTGTTCCGGAGCCTGGAAAGTCCAAGATCAAGGTTTCATTGGGGTTTGGTTTCTGGTGGGGCCTTTCTTCCTGGGTCACAGGGGCCACCTTCTCCCTCCCTGTGCCCTCCCATGGTGGGGAGGTGGTGGGGAGGTCTCTGTTTCTCTTTAATAAGGCTGCAGTCCTCTACTGGGTTAGGGCTCCACCCATATGACCTCATTCAGCCTGAGTTACCTCCAGACACAGTCATAATGGGGTATTAGGGCCTCAACAGATGAATTTGGGGGGCGATGGGTGGACACAGGCCAGGCCGCAGCTGTAATACTCCGTTGTATGGATGGATGTACCACGGTGTGTTTTTCCATTCACCAGTTGATGAACATTTGAGTCATTTGCATTTTTTTAGAGCTGTTTTATCAGGGTATAATTCATGTACCATAAATTCACCCTTTTAAAGTGTACAGGTCTGTGGGTTTTAGTTTATTCACAGATTTGTACACACCTCATCACTGCTTGGTTTTAGAGTAATTTCACCCCTAAAGGACACCAGCACTGATGAGCAGTCACTCCACTCTCCCCCATCCCCAGCCCCGGGCAGCCACTGATGTGCTTTCTGTGTTTGTAACTTCGCCTGCTTCATTTTTGGCTAAATAAAGCCACCATAAATATTTGTACACAGATTTTTGTGTGGATTATTTGGTTCACTGACTTTCGCTGTTGTTGAAAGTTGTGTGTTGTAGTAAATTATGTGGGGGAGATTGGAACTTAAAAAAGGCTTATCTAAAATGATTATCTAATAAAACTGTGATAAAGAAATTTTAGAAGCTTTTTGAGGAGCCTCTAGAGTAGTTTTTTTGTTGCTTTTTGTTTTTTTTCCCATTTGGAGCTGTGGTCTCCATACTTAAATCATAAGAACTTGAAGGAAAAAAGTGATGCCTTATCTTTCATTAGTCATACAGTTTTTTAAATAAAACTCTCATGGAGGTAATTCTTTTTTTTTAAAGTGAAAAAGAGTTGCATAAAATATTTAGTTGAAAAACAATGAGGAAAGCATTACCATTAGAGGAGTAAAAAAATTCAAAAGAATATGAAAGCAAACATATGCATGTATATGCATGACTGGGACATTGTGCTGTACACCAGAGAGTGACACATTGGAACTGATGGTACTTCAATTAAAAAAAATTCAAGACCTGGTAATTAACGTAATTTTAGTATTGCCACCAGAACCTAATTTCCACTGATCACAATGAACGGGTTTTATAACTTTTCTTCACTTTAGTGCTACTCAGAATCTTCATCTTTTAGCAAAATCGATCAACCACAAGGGAATGGTTAGATAAATTATGGTAGGTTCACATCTGAAATATGGTGAAGTTATTAACAATTAAGATGTGGATTTTTTTTTTCCGGTGGTAACTATTCTAACGTATGGAATAAATTTAGTCCTGAACTATTCTATAACAGTGCAGTTGTAATTGTTTTTATTCTAAACTACCTTTAAAAAGCATTTGTAGCCTTCCTTCCCCCAGCTCATTTTTTAATGTGTTTATGTACATAACTAAGAAAACATACTAAGAAAAGGAAACATTTGGCATAAAAAAAATCTGCATTATATACCCCTTGCTGTTTTAGTCAGCTTGAGTTACTGTGAATAACCTCCTAAAACACCTCAGAAGGCGATCGTGACTTCGCTTATTCTGAGTTGATTAAAGGTGTCTTTGGCGTCATCATTAACAACTGACATTGATGGATGACCAAGGAAAGAGTTTTGGTTTTTGAACTTAAGTGTTTATTTCTTCCTCCTCCCCCCTTAATGGTGAAGTAATGCAAATTCATTGTTGAAAGTTGGGAAAATGCAGAACAGCGACGAAGCCATCCGTAATCCCACTCCCTGTGTGAAGCCCACTGCCCCTCCTGCTGCCGCGCCCCCGCCCCGCCCGGCAGCGCGCGCGCACGCACGCGAGCCGCTGAGCCTCTGGGTGATCCCGTGTATTAGGCCGCTGACTTTATCAGGGTCCTTTTAGCTAAGCTTCGTCTTCCGGAATTTTTTAAAAGTTTAGGAAGCTTTAGTTTTTCTCAGCAGCTGCCTGTCAGTGTAGCTGTTATTTTCCTCTCGTTGTACAGGATTTGGTGACTAAATACTCCCAGCAAATGGTGAAGGGAATGTTGCAGTTACTCTCAAACTGCCCCGCAGAAACCGCTCACCTCAGGAAGGAGCTTCTGATTGCGGCGAAGCACATCCTCACCACCGAGCTGAGGAACCGTACGTCCGCCGCGCCTTGGAGCGCCTGCCTGCCACTGCGCGTGCGCGCGCCGCCGTCCTCGGGGCGGCCGGCGCACCCTGTCGTGCCGAGCCTCCGGCTCGCTGCGTGTTTCTGGCTCCATGTGTCCTTTCCTTCTTTACCGCTCTTTTAGGTGTACTTTTTCTCCTTTATCTGCCTCCTACCTCCCCCCTCTGCCTCCCCACCCACCTCTACTGTCTCTTCTCTCTCTGCCTCTCTTTTTTGCCTGCCACCGGGGTCCTCCCTTCATCTTCTTAGCGATTTCAGGATTTATGTGATAGTTTCCTCGGCATAGTTTACAGTCTGAGTATCTCTCGGTGCTGCTCTGCCTTCTGACTGCATGTCTTTTGACATTGCAAATAGCCATTTGCTCTCTTGACTCACAGCGGACAGTCTTTAAAAGATGAGCGGAAACATGCTTGCTTTCTCCGTGCTGTGAGAATGGTGGAAGAGCTCAGGCTGACTTCCTGTGTCCTGCCGTGTGAGCGGTGAGGACTTGGAGGTGCGCTGGCGAGTCGCATATACACGCAGGAGGTTTCTACTTGTTGACGTGTGGACAGATGAAAAACCTGTCCCATGTTTATCAGATAACCTCTGATCCACCACGCACAACCAGGCCTTCCTCTGAGGCCATAAAGCTCAGTTTTAGTTCTATTGACTCCACAAAGATTGTCAGCTTTCCAAGGTGCTTCTTTCCAAGGCTAGATCACGTTAGACTTGCTGAACTCAGCTTTTAGACGCTTCTTTCCTTTTTTTTAACGGAAAAAAGATGTTTTAGGATATTTTGAAGCTCATAGTAGTTCCTAGACTTAAACAGGTAACATTGTTGACATCTCTAAAAAGTTTTTATTGAAAGAAACATTTAAAGAATCGTATTAAACGTTACCCATATTATTACAAAATACAAAGAAATGTATGTATATAGTTAAAATGTACACATCTGCTACCAAATGTTAGATGAAAGCATTGAAGTGAAATACGTAAGTCACAATTCACTTAAGCTTACTTTTTTGGCATCTGAAATACCAGGTGCTGAGTCATCTGTGCTGATCCTGAGGAGCAGTCATTTGAAAAAACCTGGACTATTTAATAACCTGCCCGTTTCCCTAGAGATTCTGATTCTGGGTCATGAAGGGCTTCTGGAAGCCAGTGCCATGCCACTTACTTTCTTAACACTTCTTCACATGTTTTACTCACCCCTTGCCACCCCTCAGCCTGTGGTATCTGAGCCCTTTGCATCTTTCCTCTGGGCCTCCTTCCTTGGCCACCTCACCACACAGCCCGGCGTCCCCTCCTCTGACCTCAGAGGGCCTGCCGGTGGCCTCTCTCTTTTTTCTCCCTGAGCTGCCAGCTTTGGGAGGTACCATAGATGTGCACTGTGTCTCTCCAGTGTGTACGTGGCTTTTATATCTTTGATCCCCGGCAGCTATTTGCTGGCAAAGAATATACTATTTGCTATACTGTTTGCCACCCTGTGTGTGCACATCCTTAGAAACGTCGGTTGTCCCTGAGTGGAGACCTGCTGTTCCACCCCGTCAGGTTCTCAGACCTGCAGAAAAGCAGGAAGGAAGTTTGGTGATGGGTCTTTTTTTTGTTTATTTTCTTGACACTGACCGTGATCCCAACTGTGACTCTTACAGCACAAGGCTGCTGTGGTCCAGTAAAGCCAGCATCTTAGACTGAAATAGCATGTGTGCCTTTCTCCTCCCCACCTTTCCCAAATCTGGATTGCTCATTGGTGCAGACTGGCTACTATGAAAGTACTGTTAAGTGACTTCTTGCTTGCTTGGTTTAGTTGGTGATGTATGCAATGGATATTTGTGTTCCAGAGTTCATTCCGTGCATGGACAAGCTGTTTGATGAATCCATACTAATTGGTTCAGGATATACTGCTCGGGAGACTCTCAGGTATGATACGAAACTTCTGGTATCTGGTCGATTAAATGCAAGGGCCAGTGGATCCTGGCACTTCATGTTGTGAGCGTTTCAGCCAATGTTGGATTTAGAATTCCAGGAATTTTTGGAAACACCTTAGAACGTTGCTTTTTGTGCTTCAGCTTAATTAGAGTAGTTGTTTTGATTTAAATTGTATGTAAAACTATCGGACTAGCTTTAGTTTTTTTTTTTTTCTATGTAATAAATGTATCTTTTTATTTAAAAAGAGTATTTGGTAATCTAAGACAAAAGCAGAGAAAACCTTTTGGTCCTACACAAGAAGATCAGGTAACATGGCTAATAATTTGGACTATTTCCTTCCAGTTTTTATTTCTTATGCATTTTATAAAATGAATGTAGCTGCGACAACATTTATTTTTTCTAAAAGGGAGATTAATCATCCTTTACAATGTAAATGAATCAACAATTAGTAGTTTTTTGGTTCTAGTAAAGGAGGTGTGATGGATCTTCTGAAAAATACGCAGAATATTCTGAATATGTATCAACTGTTCACTGTGTTTTCTATATGAAATACTATTATAAAATATGACTTAGACGGTCTTTATAACTTGGGGTTGAACCCGTCTGTATGGATATTAGCTCAAAACCCTCCAGTGGTTCCTGTTGCCCTCAGACAAAACCCAGACTTGCCCGCAGCCATGACCCCAGCGGGGTGTGGCTCTGCTCTCCCTGTCTGACCAGCTGCGGCTGCGCGGCCTTGGCCGCTCCTTGGCTGCCCCAGGCAGTTCCCACTCGAGGCTTTGACCATCCTGTTTCCTCCAGCTGGAAATCTCCCTGGCTTTTTGCCTGAGATCCCTTTTTGTCCCTGAGGTCCCAGAGCCGATGTCACTGCAGAAGGGCTTCCCTTGGCCCCCAAGAGCAGTTCCCCTGCCCGTCTTGCTCCTGGTTCCTTTGTCCATCTCTCACAGCACTTAGCAACTTGCATAGTTTATCTCTTTACTCATTTATTTCCCCTCCTGTGAATAAGCTTCCTGAGGACAGGGGCTCTACTTGTGTCACCATGGCCTTCCTGGTGCCTTGCCAAGTGTCAGGTGCGTGGCAGGTGTCCGAACATTTAGTGAGTGAAAGTACTTGACAGCCCAAACGTCATTGGAGCTCTATTAAATGTCTGGTATATGAGGTATTAATTGACACGTACTGTTTATCTTTGAGCAACAGAACTCATTCAGTGCACTCATAATTGTTTTAACATCAAATTAACTAGATGTGCAAATAATAAACATGACGTGTATGAAGGTAACCTTTTTAAATTGGAAAGGAAAGATACAAGCAACAAGATTTGAGCCTTTTAATTTTGTAACTGGGAGGAAGTAACATGGGGGAACCTGGGACCACACAAAGCATGTCCCAGACAGTGGTGGTCCTGGGGCCGGTCATGGTAGAAAGGGCGGCCTGCAGACATGGCCTGGGGGGACGGTGAGACACTAACCAGCAGAGAGGTCTCTGCCCGCAGGCCCCTCGCCTACAGCACGCTGGCCGACCTCGTGCACCACGTCCGTCAGCACCTGCCCCTCAGTGACCTGTCCCTCGCTGTCCAGCTCTTTGCCAAGAACATTGATGACGAGTCCCTGCCCAGCAGCATCCAGACCATGTCCTGCAAGCTGCTGCTGAACCTGGTGGACTGCATCCGCTCCAAGAGCGAGCAGGAGAGCGGCAACGGGAGGGACGTGCTGATGCGGATGCTGGAGGTGCCGCCCCCCGCGCCCTCGTCCCGCTCCCCGCTCAGCTCATCCCGGTGCTTTACTGGCGAGATTGCCAAACTTGAGACCAGGTGTTTAGACCACCTGGGTTCAAATCCCCGCTCCCCCATCAACCAGCCAAGGGTCCTTGGGTGGGACGCTTCACCTTGCACTGGTCTGCTTGTCTTCTAAGCAGGGTCATCACAGTGTCTACCTCATAGTGTGCTTGTGAGAGAGAAATAAGATAATGCTCCTGGCAAGTAATCACAAGAGGTATTTTCTGGGCCACTGTAGCACAGTGCTAAGTTATCTGTGCACGTCTCTGGGGAGATACCCAGTGCTGCCTGGATCCAGGGGTAAGGTGTGATTCCCGAGGCCAGTGTGCGATGGTGTGGACCATGGAGCACCCTGGGTCACATCCAGGCCCTGCTCATAGGCCAGTCACTCAGCTCTGAGCGGATGCTTCACGGGTGAAATGGAGACAGTGAGACTTGCTGTAGTGAGTGTGGGGGAAAAGCAAACCAACTTTAGCAGGTGGTTGTGGAGAGTTGGTTTTCTGTCTTCTGAAATGTTGTCGGCCTGTTGAAGAGGAGTGATTTTTGTCCCCCTCCACTTTCTCTTCCTGACAGGTTTTTGTTCTCAAGTTCCACACCATTGCGCGGTACCAGCTGTCTGCCATTTTTAAGAAGTGCAAGCCCCAGTCGGAACTCGGAGCCGTGGAGGCAGCTCTGCCCGGGGTGCCCACTGCCCCCACAGCCCCGGGCCCCGCCCCCTCCCCAGCCCCGGTGCCCACCCCAGCCCCGCCCCCGACCCCAACCCCCGCCACCCCGGTGACCCCAGCCCCTGTGCCTCCCTTTGAGAAGCAAGGAGAAAAGGATAAGGAGGACAAGCAGACGTTCCAGGTCACAGACTGCCGGAGTTTGGTGAAAACCTTGGTCTGTGGTGTCAAGACAATCACGTGGGGCATAACGTCCTGTAAAGCTCCTGGTGGTAATTCCACTCTTGGTTATTCAGACAAATGATGTTTTTCGTAGAGTGGGTTTTATTCGCACTCACTTACCATGCTGTCTCTTTTCCAGAAGCTCAGTTCATTCCCAACAAGCAGTTACAGCCCAAAGAGACTCAGATCTACATAAAACTGGTGAAGTACGCGATGCAGGCTTTAGATATCTATCAGGTAAGGCTGTGCCCTCAGGCCAGGCTCTGGGTGTGGAAAATACCTCTTAGCAGCAGGATGCCAGTGATGCAAGGGTCTTAGCAATCTCGTTTGGATGGGGCGGTTCCTTCCCGGGTTTGCTCTTGTCCACAGGGCTGCGTTTATGGTGAGACTTCTTTTAAGTGTCAGTGCATGTTGGGGGGGGGGGCGGTGGTGTAAAGGGAATGCAAAAGAAACAAGGTTTACATTTACGAAATTTGTTTCTGTTTTGAACACATAATGAAGTTTTTTTAAATTATTTTCCAAAATTAACGTGAGAATAGAGAATTTAAAAGAACTTAGGGGGCAGGGGGGCATTTATTGTCTAATTCAGGCACTCTGTTCTACATGTGCAGCTGTTCTAATTATGCAATTATGTAATATTCAGAGATGTTTGGTTTTAATCCCTGTGGATTTTTCCCCCCATGCTAGGTCCAGATAGCAGGAAACGGACAGACATACATTCGGGTAGCAAACTGCCAGACCGTTCGAATGAAGGAGGAGAAGGAGGTCTTGGAGCACTTTGCTGGTGTCTTCACAATGATGAATCCCTTAACGTTCAAAGAAATCTTCCAGACTACAGTCCCTTATATGGTGGAAAGAATCTCAAAAAATTATGCTCTTCAGGTACGAAGTTCCTTCCTTATGTTCTTTCAGCACTGGCTCTCAACTTCTTTATGTGTTGAATACTTGGTATTCCTTTTATTTTCCAAGTAATGTGCCTAAGGATGCTGCCTGTAGAGCAAAATTTAGAGAAATATTAGGCTGCAGTAAAAAAAAAAAATTTCAAAGGATCAAGATGCTTTGGACTAGTTCCTCTCATAGTAAAAATTAAATGTGTTAGATGTAGGCTCTTGGTAGTTGATGGTGAACTTGATAAAATGGCAGATTAAGTACTTAAAGTGGACTGCTCCACTCAGCGCTCAGTAAATCTTATTTTTTCCCTTTGGTGGATAATTAATTTCTTGGAGTGTCTGATACAGACTTGATTTTGTGTTTTTGGAAAGGTCATTACTTTTCTTGAGGCTGCTTTAGAAAAGGGATTATTTTTGTCACACACGTTTCTTGTGTTGCCAGATTGTTGCCAATTCTTTCTTGGCAAATCCTACTACCTCTGCTCTGTTCGCTACAATTCTGGTGGAATATCTCCTGGACCGCTTGCCAGAAATGGGCTCCAACGTGGAGCTGTCCAACCTGTACCTCAAGCTGTTTAAATTGGTCTTTGGCTCCGTCTCCCTCTTCGCAGCGGAAAATGAACAAATGCTGAAGGTAAACTCACTTAGCCCCAGGCCGTGCTTTGTGTTGGTTTTGCTGCTGTTGTAGCTTTTTAATTTCTTTCCATTTGGAACAGAAACTGCAGTGGCTCTTTTTATATTTGTAAATATTTTAATATTGAATTAATAAGTATATATATAGCACGTCAGGGCCAAGTGTGAAAAACATTTCACGTATTTCTACAGCAGAGCTCAATCTATGTATCTGCTGACCTAAATGAACCCTCAAGAACTCTCATAGTGGGCAGGGGGTTGTCGTTAGCTCTGCCACGACTGATTTCCTTTTTCAATAAACTCACTTCTTATGTGGGTCACACAAGTGAGACACAGGAGCACATCGAGCTCATTATTATTTTTTTAATTGAATGATACAAAAGAATCCAGGAAGACAAGATGTCTTAGCTCTCAAATCCAATGCGAAACCATCAGCTGCGTAACAGTTCCCATCACCGTCAGCCACCGTCCACAGCACACCTTCTCTGAGGCAGCACATAATAAACACCCCATTTCAGGACTGTTCATTTTTCAACTTTAAATCAAGACTTCTAATCAGTTGTGTCCCTTTATTAAGATCATCTGGGAGGAATGTGTCTCCTGACATATTTATACATGATTGATCCTATATGTATAAATTTTCCTCATCAGTAATTTGATTCTAGCAACTGGCAGAAGGCTGTGCATGGTTACGTGACCCACTAAAGGCAGCAGTGGGTATAAATACCTTATAAATATTCTCTTCCACTTATGGCAGAACAATTTCTGTAGAAGGTTGAATATTAACATCAGTCATGTCTGAAGAGAGGTGTTTTCCCATAGGGGAGAATCCGAGAGTGGAAACCGGATCCGTTTTTCCTGAACTAAATATATGGATGGTTAGAAAAAGCACCAGTAATGTGTGCTTTTATGTGAAGTTTACTCTGGTTTTCTCAGTTGTATAGTAATTAGTTATCAACAGTCTTTACTTTACTTTTGTGTTAGTATAAAAAGAAAGTAGTCAGATTTTTTAAATGATACGAAATGTTTAATTATAATTTTTGTCTACATTATTTGGTATCTTCAGATAATTCAGTTTTTGCCACTATTAGGGACAACCATGTAGAACAACCACCACCAAAAAACAGAACAAAACCTAATCGATTAGTCAAACCTAAGGATGAGATGTTGGAATATCATTCAAAAAGATACTCAAAGAACGATTTCTTGAAACATTTTGTTGCGAGACTAATACAGATAGTTGATTTATCTGTGAAAGAAATGCACCATGCCATACACAGTGACAGACTAGCCTGTCAGTGACTGCGCAGTTCATAGTCCATAGTTCACCTTAAATACACCTGCAGAAGAGTTCACATCAGACTCAACCTGTTACAGGTCAAATCTAGGATTTTAAGTACAAGATAAAAAGCTGATCTGGCTTACAATGTTGATTAAAGTTACTCTGAGCTAATGAAGTGTTTTTTTATGAAAGAAATACCGTATGAAAACATTTTTTGACCAAGTTTTCCAAAGCATAATAATCTCAGATGTCTTTTGAGGCTCTTCCAGACTTTGCATGTGTAGTACTTGATTGTGAAGTTTCAGTTCCTTTCAGTTGCTTTTTGTGTTTTGATAGTTAGGAAACAGGCTTCTTTCATCTTGTTTGATTGTTGAGTCTCATGCAAGAGTGACTGTGTTCACAAGACCTGCGGAGCTCACAGACCTCTGGTTCCTGCTGCAAAGCGTCTTCTTGGCATCATGTACCTACATAGTGAGATAGGAGCCTATTAAATACTTCTTTCACAGCCAGACTGGTGGTGGAAACCAACATATATTTTAAGATAAATTAATTTGAGTCAAATACAGGTTGGAAAGTTCTTGTTTTGTTGTTCCCTTTAGAATAAGTTCATCAGAATTACCTTCCATTCCTGTTTTTTTTTTTTTTTTTTTTTTTTTTACAGCGAACCCGCTCACTTAGAGCCTGTTAACCTGCCTTTTCTCCATCCTGCAGCCTCACCTGCACAAGATTGTGAACAGCTCAATGGAGCTGGCCCAGACTGCCAAAGAGCCCTATAACTACTTCCTGCTGCTTCGGGCCCTGTTCCGCTCCATCGGGGGAGGTAGCCATGATCTCCTGTATCAGGAATTTTTGCCTCTCCTACCAAACCTCCTGCAAGGTCAGAGCTGTGGTTTTGGTGACCTGTTAGTCTGGTGCATGTGCATGGGTCTGGCTGCCCTTGGTTGCTGGGGTTCATCCCCTACACCTGGTGGAGGGTCATTGTGAGGGGATGTACATGTGTGTCCCTTGCTGTGTGTGTGTGTGTGTGGCCGTCCCGGTGTCCCGCTCTCTTTAAAGGCAGTGGATCTTTAAAGGAATGAGTTCTTCTTCCTTCTCAGAGTTGAATGGGGAGCTAGAAGGTTTTAGTTACGCCAGTTAGAACTTTGTAGCATTTGGTAAGCAAATCTAGAAAGTGGTTTCTAGTGGTTTAGTAAGATCAGGGATCTCTAGATTGAAAGAAAAGCAGAACAAAAGGGAAAAAGCAAGTTATAAAGCTAATATAAGCTTCATATAAAATATATAGAAATATATTGTTATTTATTTATTTTAACAGAGGTACTGGGGTTTGATCCCAGGACTTTGTGCATGCTAAGCACACACTCTACCACTGAGCTATACCCTCCCTGTTAAAATGTAATTATTATTATTTAAGTTTAATTTTTATGGGGTAGGAAATTAGGTTTATTTATTTATTTTTAATGGAGGGACTCAGGATTGAAACCAGGACCTCCTGCATGTTAAGCAGGCACTCCACCCCTGAGCTATACCCTCCCCTCCAGAATGCTTTCATTCCTGTGTAATTAAGATGCTTTCAAGGTGTGTAGCTCAAGGGGATCTTGAGTCCAGTGAAAGATTACAGGTGTGGGCAGATTAGAAACACCGTCCCAGGAATTTTTTTGTAAAGGTGAACTCTCAGTAAGGAGTTCAATCTGTTGTATTTTCTTTATAAATCCTTTAAGAAGAAGCATTTACAAGATAATTTGCCCAGGAGGTAGCTGGGAAATACCTGACCATGTTGACTGTGATGCGGCCCGAGTCCCCCAGGCCAGGTGCTTAAGGCGGCTTGCAGTCCAGCTCTGTTGTGTGCATTTGGCCCCGCCTCCCGTCTTCCCCTCTGCTCCGACCAGTCTGGTTCCCCTCCCTGCACTCCCCCAGGCTTGTTTCTCCCAGCTGGTTTTGTTCATGTGGGTCCCCTCCTGGGAGCTTAGCCCTGCCTCGTCCACCTTCTTCGGATTCTAAATCTGTGCTGCTACTCTGACGCCTTCCCGGACAACTCCTCTCTCTTCAGCCTGAACTGCCTGGGACGCACCTTGTTCGGGGGCCACTGTTACTTTTCTCCTTCCAGCTGGTCTCTGAGGTTCCATGGGCAGGTCCCGATCAGACATGTCTCACTTAGGAAGGAGCTCAGTAAATACTCAGTCACCCTTGGGAAGAATAGGGAGATTGACTTTATGAGAGGAAAGCTCCTCTCCATTTATAGAAAACAAAAGTGGATTTTAAAAAATGTTTATTTTAGAGCATAGACATCAACTGTGGTTTATGGGAAGCCTGAAAAAACATGCAGGTGGTAAATCGCAAACTTGAGATGGACGTGTCGTCTTGGAGTCTTTTGTCTTTAGACTGGGCTCCTTAATAGAATAACACGTTTTTCCAAGCGTTGATGTATAACACTGATCAGTCCTTAATTTAATCAACGTTAAGTCATTACTAGAAATTACAACTTCAGTTATAATGTATACTAATTACTTGCAGCCTGCTGTTGTCACTATGAACGTGACAGGCAGAAGGGGTCATGGGTACATTTACAGAATAGATTTAGTAAATATAGTAATTGTGAGGCATAGAAAGCGTTCTGTCATCGGGTTGACACGCACCTAAAAAGGTGGACCAGTTACTCTGTACCATCCTAGCCTGTACTGCGCTGTACGCGCTGTAACTTCGCGTGTGTCTGGGAGGCTGCGCCCTCTGACGGCCCCCACCGCTGTGTGCAGGGCTGAACATGCTGCAGAGCGGCCTGCACAAGCAGCACATGAAGGACCTCTTCGTGGAGCTGTGCCTCACCGTGCCCGTGCGGCTCAGCTCTCTCCTGCCCTACCTGCCCATGTTAATGGACCCCTTGGTGTCGGCTCTCAATGGGTCCCAGACGTTGGTCAGCCAAGGCCTCAGGACTCTGGAGCTGTGTGTGGACAACCTGCAGCCCGACTTCCTCTACGACCACATCCAGCCTGTGCGCGCAGAGCTCATGCAGGTAAGTCTGCGTCCTCGGACTGCCAGCAGAGGGCGCCGGGGGCTCCCGCATCTGAGTTGTCATGAGGATTTCAGGCTGTCAGTTTCAGAAGTGACAGCCAGTGTTGAGCTCTCCCTGCCCAGTGGTGGGCTTCCTGCAAGATGAACTGGTGTAGCTTTCAACTTGCTTTGTGAGTCTTCTGACTTATGAAAGATACAAAGAAATACTGCAGGTATCGTGTGAATACTTGTTAGGCTGACCTTTTCAGAGGGTGCTGTGGTGCCACGTTCTTGTGAGGTCGATGGCTTGTGAAAGCAGGAGTTCAATGGCTGCTCTTGCTTCCAGGGAGAGCCCTTCTTTATCCGGGAGAGATCTTGAGTTGCCCAGTACAGAGATGCAAACGCCTCAGCACAGGCTAGCTGTGTGGCCCCCCCCCCCCCAAAGGAAACAGCAGATAAGAAAGGAGGTGGTTTTGAAACCATTTTGTATTTTCTGGTCGTGAAAGTTCATTGTCATATATCAGGTGTTTCCTTCATGTTTTGTTGATGTCACTGATCTGTAATGTGGTTGGTAATTGTTAGAGGTTCAGGCTGCCCCTTCAGTATAGAGTATTTGGCCCCAGGTGGGGATCCGAATGGCAGCTTTCTGCGACGGGCACTCAGTAACTCCTAAAGTCCTGGAGTCTCTGGACAGTGGATTGGAGACTGCAGACTGGCCTTACCTGACAGTCCTTAAACTTAGCTCTTGGGCTCCATCTGGGTGGGAGAAGATGGCCTAGGGCTTGGGTTGGAGCTCCAAGTCCAAGACCAGTCATTTGGAGGTGTGTGTGGCTCTTGGGCCTGAGCAGTACTGCTGGCTCTGAAAGGCAGACCATGGGCCCGACAGGAGCCTGGGTGAGCGTCACGTGGCAGGTTCTCGGGCCCCTGGCCACTCTGTGGGGCAGACAGCCCAAGGGGGAGACACAGTCGGGGCTGCTGCTTGATTCTGGGGGCACAGTAACCCTGCCTTCTGGACAAGTGGCACAGTACCATCCACCAGTGAAACCCCACGAGCACAGGGAGATGGGCTGCCCCTCCTGGGGAGGTAAGCAGAAGCCCCCTCTCCTGAGGATCATGAGCTTTGGGTTGGCCAGGTGGAGGGCGAGGAGGTGACCAATCTTGGGCTACATATCTCAACAGTCAGGAAGAGGGGAAGCTTCTTTGGACCTACAGGAACATAAAAGAAGCTGGAATTTTGCTTTAAAGAGAGTTCCAAGATTTTACGTTGCCTGTCGCTAGACGCTAATACCTGGCATTGTAATAGAAGGTGATATAAGAAAATAGATTTAAATGGTGAGCTATGGTAATTTTCAGGGCTATGACGGTTCAAATGAAAAAAATGTGGAAAAACTGACAGGAGTTTTTGGAACAGTTGAGTGCTTCTGCTTCATACACCGTGAGTGCAGGTTCACAGTGACTCAGTTTTCCTCTGAGGCAGGTCTGTTTATGCTCCCTGTTCTCCAACTTTGCCACCCTATCTAATGTCAGGTTCGAAATGTACAAGATAGTTTACATATCATGTTCGAACATTACAAAGCCTGACAATAGAAGTAAAAACCTGAGAATGCACCATCTGATCGAAGGTCAAAAACTTTACCAGCATTTTGCGTTTTCCTCTCTGCTCCTCCATCCCATTTTGTATATTTGCCCAAGCAATAATACATTGTTTAGTTTTCTTGCCTTTGAGCTCTGCACTATTTATGATACGCTACCATTTGCATTCCAGGAGTGTTAAAAATCACTTACACATGCGTTTTCTGTAAAGGCATACAGTTTCTCTGGAAAGATACACAAGACTAGTAACATTGGTTCCCCGAGAAGGGAGCTGTGTGTTTGGAGGACGGAAGAGTTTTCACCATAGAGTCTTTCATGAATTTTGAGTTGTGATTTGTGAACCCTAGGAGTGCGTTGCCTCAGAGGGTTTTGATGAAAGCCTGTTGATTTTTAGGCTTTATGGCGCACGTTACGCAATCCTGCTGACAGCATTTCTCACGTGGCCTATCGCGTCCTTGGTAAATTTGGTGGCAGCAACAGGAAGATGTTGAAGGAATCCCAGAAGCTGCACTATGTCGTGACTGAAGTTCAAGGCCCCAGTATCACAGTGGAGTTTTCGGACTGTAAAGCATCTCTCCAGCTCCCAATGGAGAAGGTAAATTTGGGAGTCTCTGGGAGTTTCTTAAAGATATTGTTCAGTTTCATTTTAAGACCTTTAATTTCTCTTTGAAAACATGGAAATAAAATGTGCTTTTGGGGAGGGAATTTCTAACTCAAGGAACAGCAAGGTTTATCGGGGCCCAGCTAGTTCGGCATGGGGTTCCCATCAGGCCAGGAGCCAGTGGGCAGCGTTGCCCTGGGGACTTTGCGCCCTTGAGCCTCTTCCCTGATGCCCCCCCCTCCCCGCACTTAGTCTGATGCCCAAGGGCTGTACCTCAAGTGTCATTTAGAACCAAGTTAATCCTGATCCTGTCTCATCCCCGTCACTCCCCAGTACCAGCTCTTCTGTTCTCTGTCCAGACACGGTTCCTTAGCCCGCTGGGGTCTCTCCGAGCACCAGTGGATTTACACCACAAAGCCCCGCCTTTGGCGTACTTCACCGTCCTGTTCTCTGGGGGGCAGGTAGTTGGCTTGTAGGTTACATTGATTCTTAAAAATAACACTTCTCAAATTACCCCTCCGTGACTTATTGCTCAGTCCTGAGCAGATCAGAGGCCGCAGGGGAGCTCAGACTTGCAGGCTGGGGGCAACGACGTGAGGAGCCCTTGTCACCTGTGCTGTGCTGCCTAGCCGGGTCTGGGGGCAGGGCCTCTGTCCCTGTCAGCCCTCTGCTTTCTCACACGGGGCTGGGATACATCTGTAATCATCAGCGCGGATTAGGTCTTTGATTTATAGGCATGTGATTGTCTTTAACATTAGTATCTTAGCTGTTAAAGGCTTCAGATGATTTTTTTGTGATTGTTCCTCCCCTGCCTTCCTGGTCAGCCTAGTGAATAGGATACAACGTGTATGTAACTGTGTAGGGTTTCTGAAAAAATGACGTAAACTCTTATGTTTTAAGGAGAGAATTTAGTAAAAGCTTAGGAAAGCCATCTTTTAGTTTTGAATTGAGATGCCTCAGATCTAGGTTAATCCAGCAGATTTACCACAGGAGACCTTCTCAGTGCACTGAATTTCTGGAGTCTCCTGTTGGCTATTTAAGCAAGAAATCAGCTGATTCCATGTGACATTCAGTTTGAACCATGCAGTTCTTATGTTGTAACATTTCATCGCCATCTGGGGAGGTTTCCTTGTGAGTACCCATCCACCTGTCTGCAGGCCCCTCTGTCCGCAGGCCCGCCTGTCTGCAGGCCCACCGTGCTCTCGCCCAGAGGAAGTGTGCATCCGGTTCTTCAGGGCGCTGCATGTGCTTTCAGCGAAATGTTTTCAAAATCATGTGATTTCAGGACAAACTCCAGTGTTTGTGTTTCTTTGCTGTAGGCCATCGAAACAGCCCTCGACTGCCTGAAGAGCGCCAACACCGAGCCCTACTACCGGCGGCAGGCATGGGAGGTGATCAGGTGCTTCCTGGTGGCCATGATGAGCCTCGAGGACAACAAGCACGCGCTCTACCAGCTCCTGGCGCACCCCAAGTACGTCGCACCCTCCCTCTGTGCCAGCGCGCACAGTGTCTTGCTGCAGGAAATTCGGGATGGAGAGGACCTCCCAGCTTTCTTAATGTTATCAGCATGTTCCTTTAAGTCAGGAAAATGGCCTATTATTTGCCCAGCAATGCTTCTCTTGGCTTTTAGAGAAGATGGAGAGAACTTGGGTGCTCGAGAGTTAGGGTTTCTCAGTCGTGATCTCCCTCTGTCATTGCGTCTTCCGTTAGAGTGTGAGCTTCAGGAATCAAGGTCACGTCCTTTCCCTTTGGCTCATGGTCACATCCACAGCGCTGGCCACATGATAGCTGTTCAGGGATCTTGGGCTTTTCCGTCCGCAGTGAGCCTTTCATTCCCCGAGTCTCTGTCTTGCAGTGTTTGTATTTTGCTCTTATTCTTTAAGGGTGTGTGACCTTTATGTAATGACCTTTTCTGATGATATGTGTATATCATCTTTCTGTGTTATGTTTCAGGGAAGAGGTTTTTCCTCTGTATCTTCACATTTCTCACAGCATCGAAGATAATGCCAGCTATATAGTAGGTGGTCAGTTGTTAAAAGGGCTTTGGAGAGAGAGCAGTCAAAGATAGCCAGGTACTCAGGAAAGTCAGGCAACATGAGTATGAGCCCCAGAACCAACAGAAAGTAGAAATAGACCTGCACAGACTTCGGGTATGAGGATCGCCTCAGTGAGGTTATAACTGAGCTTTTGCTATGTTTAAAATAAATGAAAGACAAACTTGAAAGTCCTCCAAGAAGTTACAAACCTTGCCCAAGCAGATTAAAGGAAAAAAGGCACAAAGAGAATCTTTAGCTGAGAGATGAGTCAAAAGAGATTATCCAGAATGTGTACAGAGAGAGAAAAAGATGAAAAATTCGAAAGAGAGAGAACGAGTGTGACGAATAGTGTGAAGCAGAACAGTTGGTTTGAAGTCCCACAGGGAGAGGAGAGAAAAGGAGGCAGATAGTACTTGACGCTGTGGCTGGGAATTTCCCAGGACTGAAGATAAAAAAACACCAGTGCACAGATTCAGAATGATTGGTGACTTTAAAGCAGGATGAAAAAAGAAATCCTCACATGCACGCATCAAGTGAAACAACTACATATCAGAAATAAGGAGAAAATCTTGAAAGCTAACAGAACAAAAAAGATAGATTACCCTCGAATGAATGATAGCTTGGCAGCTGTGAAAGCCACTGGACAGTGGAATAAGTCTCCAGTCTGGAAGAAGACAGCTGCCAGCCTAGAATCATATATCCAGTGAATATAACTCACAAATGAGGGTGAAATAGAAATGTTTTCAAATAAAAGAGAAATCTCCCCCCAGCAGATCCTCACTCAGGTGGAATGAAAGTTCCCCAGCGGAAGATCTGAAACAGGAGCAGGAATGAAGAAAAAACAAAATGGTGATAGGTTGACACATGTACTTTGGGTGCAGCTAAGGCTATATTTAGAGAGAAACTTGTAGCCTTGAAAATCATTGTAGACTGGAAACAATCCAGACGTCTGTCATCTGGTAAGCAGATAAGCAAACTGTGTGTGTGGATACAGTGAAATCTCTGGAGTAGCAAGGACTGAGCCACTGACACATGTTCCAGCATAAACCGATCGCCTCCAGCACCAGGCTAAGGGAGAGAAGCCAGACCCAGGGCTGCATGCTGTATGATTCCATTTATGTGAAATTCTAGGAAGGACAAAGCTGTAGAGACAGAAAGCAGCTCAGTGGTTTCCCTGGGTGTGGGGATGGAGATTGTCTTCTGGGGATGACAAGTTTAAAATTGGATTGTGGTAATGGTGGCACAACTATATAAATCTACTAAGACTCACTGAACTGTAAAAGTGAAATGAATACTATAGTGTGTAAATTATACTCCATAAATAATCATAATCATAATAGAAAAGAATAAATGTTAAAGAGCTAAATGCTTATTTCAAAAGTCAGATAAAGTGTAACAGGAGAACAGAAGAAATGAACAAAAGAAGAAAACATGCAAAGAGTAGTTCAATAAATCCAAAAGTTGGTTGCTTGAAAGAGGAATGAAATTGAAACACCTCTGACAAGACTGACTTAGAGGAAGGAAGAGAAGACAGGAATAACCCATGTCAAATAAAACAGGCAAGGGCACTCCAGACATTTCAGACATTTAAAAAAAAAAAAAAAAACAGCAAAAGTTCAATGGAATACATAAATTCATAGAAAAATAAAAAGGCCTCTGTCTTATGATGTGGATATTTTGAAGCATACAGACCAATTACTTTGTAGACAATCCCTAGGTGGGTTTGTCTTTGTCCTCATGGTTTGGTTCCAGCTGTGCATGTCTAGTAGAAACTCCTAGGAGTGTTCTCTTGACCCACTGACTACAAACTTTCATGATGAAGTTTGTCATGTTTGAGTCCAAGTGTTGCTGAAATCCAAGCAGGGCCCATCTGAACAAGGGGAAAGCGGGCCCGCTGAAAAGAAGTAAGTTGTAGTGGACTCCTCAGCTCAGGACTTCGGTGCTGTAACGATGGCTTTAATTTTTGTCTTTCAGCTTTACAGAAAAGACTATCCCCAACGTCATCATATCGCACCGCTACAAAGCGCAAGACACACCAGCTCGGAAGACGTTTGAGCAGGCTCTGACCGGGGCGTTCATGTCTGCTGTCATCAAGGATCTCCGGCCCAGCGCCCTGCCCTTTGTGGCCAGCCTGATTCGCCACTACACGATGGTGGCGGTGGCCCAGCAGTGCGGTGAGTGGGCAGGGGACACGGTGCTGTGAGTTCTTCAGGGCATGTCAGAGGTTCGGTGGGACGTTGTGTTTCAGAGAAGCTGAGTTTGGCTGACCTGCTTTTCGCTTACGTTCCGTAGTTTTCCACTTATTCTATGACAGAGATAGTTGGTGTTTCAGCATTGGGTGCTGTAGCAGCTTGTAAACTGTTACCAAGGTTCATCTATAAAGTACGCCCGGTTTAATATTTCGTCCCTTTGGTTTTCGTGAGAAACGGGGGCTGAGTACTTTTGGACCCTCTGCGTGTAGGACGGGGACAGTTTGTGTCACACTCAGTGCTGGTGCCCTCTCCATGGCGAGGTTCCCCAGACCCTATCGCCCCACCCAGCCCCATCACCTGCTCGCCGCCCCTCAGCCGGCTCCCCCGTCTCCCGGGCTGTGCTTCCTCTGCTCCTGGCACGGTCCTCCATGCCCTTCCCCTGCCTGGGAGCTCCTCGCCTCTGCTTCAGGGCTTCTCGGGCCCTGGGTGGTGAAGGACCAATGTTTTTGTCTCTGTTTTTATTTCTAATTCATTACCAACTGGTAATTTTGGAAAAGACGATAAAAATGTCACCGCACTGCCAACAGCTGTCTAAGGTTCTGAGCACTTAATCTCAGTTTTGCAGCTCCTCCCAGACCAGTGCCAGGCAGTGGGCTTGCACGCCTGCGCGACACTTGTGTCCTTAGAGCCCCTCCCCTGGATCGACAGGCAGCTTTCTCCAAATGCTGCAGAGCACTGGCCGCTTTTAACTCTTCCTGGCCCTAGCAGCCAGCGCCATACAGTTTAACACGTGGTTGTTTCTCAGTGTTCCCGGCAGACCTGTAAGCTTCTTGGTGATGTCCTCGTGCCGGGTGCCTGCTGGGCGAGAGTTCGTCGTCGCCAGTGGATTGCTCTGTACGTGCGACGCTGTAGCCGGAGGCTGTTGCTTTTTATTGTCCCTTGTCTGTCAGGAGCGTCCAGAGCATCACCTGTCGTCATTCCTGTGCTGTGCCCCCTGACCTCGTCAGCGTCTTTTTAGAGGACACCACATTTTAAACTTCTGTGGTTCTCATTTTAAACTAGTCCATCTCTGAAATGTGATTAAGAAAATCTTAAAATAATACAATGTGTCACGGAAAACATTCTGAAAAATAGCCTGTGTGCACGTCAGGCCGCTTAGTTTACAGGTAGTTGTAGTTTAGCAGAAGTTGGTCTCAAGTACCAGGGCTTTTTACTAAATTCCTAACCTCAAGAGCAAAACAAGGTGGTTGTCCGTGTGAGGGGCAGGAATGTCCGTGTCGCTGAACCCGACCTCCTCACATGCCCTTGCCTGTCCTCGCAGGTCCCTTCTTGCTCCCGTGCTACCAGGTGGGCAGCCAGCCCAGCACCGCCATGTTTCACAGTGAAGAAAACGGGTCAAAAGGAATGGACCCCCTGGTTCTCATTGACGCCATAGCCATTTGTATGGCGTACGAGGAAAAGGAACTTTGCAAGATTGGGGAGGTGGCCCTGGCTGTCATATTTGACGTTGCGAGTATCATCCTGGGCTCAAAGGAGCGGGTAAGGAGGGACTGACGGTCTGTTCTGGGGGTGTCTTCTGGTAGGCAGTCGTCGTGGGAGCGGCCCGCACTCATGCCGCATGGTGGGCGCGTGTCTCCCCAGGCCTGCCAGCTGCCCCTCTTCTCCTACATCGTGGAGCGCCTGTGCGCCTGCTGCTACGAGCAGGCCTGGTACGCAAAGCTGGGGGGCGTGGTGTCCATTAAGTTCCTCATGGAGCGGCTGCCTCTCACATGGGTCCTGCAGAACCAGCAGACGTTCCTCAAAGCGCTTCTCTTTGTCATGATGGACCTGACTGGAGAGGTAGGTGGCGGGTGGCCGCAGACCTGACCTGCTGCTTCAGGAAGCGGATCTGCCTGGAGAACAGCTGAGACAGTTCCACACATATGCTCTCCTAGAAGCTTAGATTTCATTACAGTGTCTTTAATAAAAGGACAGACCAGAGCCCTCAGGCTTTCGTCCTCTGGGTATCTAAATACCTGTCTGTCTTGATGAAGAGCAGCCACAGGCCAGAGTACGTGACACTGTACGTCCGTGAAGGGGAATGCTCCGCAGCCTGGCCGAGGGTCGGGTGGTGCACGTGCTGCAGGAGCGTCTGTGGGCCTTGCGCTCCTCATGAGCATGTGACACAGACAGACAGAAGATGGCGGGGAGTGCTTCCATCTGTGTGGTAGACACAAGGGTCAGCTCTGGACCCACGCTTTCTTTCCTACATGACAAACAGATTACCCACAAGCAGGCGATCAGCTACTGAAGTACCGCCTCGACAATGGGAAGCAGTCTTGTTAAATTAGCGGAGGGGCGTGGACCCGCGGTGACAGTGTCTGTGGCAGACAGGTGTGCAGGAGGCATGGGTGCTGTGGCAGCATCACCCCTTACGTGCTAAGGAGTCCCCGGCCCACAGGTTTCCAACGGGGCGGTCGCCATGGCCAAGACCACCCTGGAGCAGCTTCTGATGAGGTGCGCAACACCCCTGAAGGACGAGGAGAGAGCCGAGGAGATCGTGGCGGCCCAGGAGAAGTCCTTCCACCACGTGACCCATGACCTGGTTCGAGAAGTCACTTCTCCAAACTCCACTGTGAGAAAACAGGCTATGCATTCACTGCAGGTACTGGCCCAGGTCACCGGGAAAAGCGTCACAGTGATAATGGAACCCCACAAAGAGGTGAGATTTCCAGTACTGGCACTAGGGTAACTTGAGCAAAACTTTTTGAGACTTTTTTTTCCCTTTAAATTTGGGTTGTCAATGACATGGAATTTATAATTTTGTGTCCAGTAAACAAAGTGCTATTGCACTTGGTCTTTTTGACCTTGATATGCAAATGGCAGTGTGCTCGCCTTAACGTCTCTCAGTAGTTGTCAGTGTCGGGAGAGTAGAAGGCTGGCGTCCTGGGTCTGCAGGGCACGACCTGCTAGTCTTGTTCTTGCTTTGGGGTTTGTTTTAAGACGGGTGGCTGCACCTGTAGGAATGAAATGTATCCGACGTATCCACCCGTGACCCAGTGCCAGCACGTGAAACACGTCCTCCTGCCCTAACTAGAGGTCATCTCTAATAACCTTTGACCCCCGCTTAGGGTTTTCCAGTTGGTAATTGGTGTAGAATATAGTAATGAGAGCTGTTTGCTTTTGAAGGGGCAGCTGGTCAGTGGTGCTTCCTCCCTGCCTCCCCCAGGTCCTCCAGGACATGGTCCCACCTAAGAAGCACTTGCTCCGGCACCAGCCCGCCAATGCTCAGATTGGCCTGATGGAGGGAAACACGTTCTGCACCACCCTGCAGCCCCGGCTCTTCACAATGGACCTGAACGTGGTGGAGCACAAGGTGTTCTACACAGAGGTAGGGGGTGGAGGTGCGGCATGGTGTGGGTGGTGGTGACGTGCATCTGGTAAGCTGTCTCTGTGCATGGAGACTGGTCAGGCAGCATTCAGAGGAGGCCCGGGCCATGACCCCAGGTGACCAGCCACAGCCTGGCTCAGCCCTCGGCCCAGGTACGTCACATCTGGGACTGGGGAGAAGGCAGACATGGTGACTGGAGATGTCAGTAAAACGTGGGTGTTTTCTGAGTCCTGTGAACTCCGTTAGCCCTCCGCAGGGAGCCTTGCACTTTAGGACCTTAGAGTTGTATTCCAGAGATAAGACCGTTACCGTCTACTTCATTTTATAAATTTTTTTAATTGAGGGGAGGTTATTAGGTTGATTTATTTTATTTTTTAATGGAGGTACTGGGGATAAAACCCAGGACCTCATACATGCTAGGCATGCCCTCTACCACTGGGCTATACCCTCCCTCCCATACCATCTTACTTCAGTCACTCTCGTATCTGCTGGCGCCCAGAGTAAGACTGCACAGAGCAAGTGGCAGATTATTGAATCTCTCAGTCACCTACACACACCATGCACTGAGAACTAACTTCACGTGAAGGCCCTTCCCCAGCTCTGGCAGCACCCCACGAAGTGTGCGCACTGAATGTTCTTATTCTGAAGGTGCAGAAACTGGGCCTAGGCTTGTTGCGCACCTGAAGTCGCAGAGCAGGGCAGCTACAGGGCTGAGGCTGGAGCCACAGCTGTTGTTTCAGAGCCAGGTTCCCGGTCACTGCACTGCCCTGCTGGGGTCTCATTGTGTTTAGTGGACTTGACTTGCCCCTTGACCCAGGATGACGGGCAGTGGCAGGGGGCACCTCACAAGTATTTGTCACAAAAACATTACAGTGTGGGGCGATACTAGACAGTGATAAGTAGAAACTAAATATAGATACAGTCAAATTACAAGCATTAATTCTCAGAATCAATAATGGTCTGGTGATCCGTGCCAATTTGGAATTTTTACAAGACATGAAACATACTTCCGGAGGCCTTGTCAGAGTAAACTGAGGCCGACGTCATAGGAAGCAGATTCTTCCTTATCCACACTAAGTCTGAATTTCCAATTATGAAAAATTTACCTCTTGATTTTTTTTTTAAGTCATGTGTTTTTGCTTGAACGTAAGGTCATCTGATGACGTGTTCTGGCTTTAACGTCGCGTACCTCATTGTATCCTTTGTGTGAGAGCCGTTGCTCATGAGGCCTGGGCGGGGGCACTGCCCTTGGGTGCCGTCCAGGCAGACGTGTCTAACCTGTGTGGAAAACTCCACGTGGAATTTAAGACCAGAACCTGGTTGTGTCGAGTGATAAAATCTTGGGGAATTAAACTGGTTTTGAAAGTGTTTGTCAGGGCACCAGCTGCAGTAGAACATGTGAGGATCTTTTGGGGAAATAGAAACTCTTGAGATTTAGGGTCAGTAGATTTGGGGTCGGACCCAAGACTTCTGCTGCCTAAAAACTTCCCAAGTGATTCTGGTGTGTGGCCACATTTGGAAGTCTGGCTGTCTGCTTAATGACCCGACATTCACCCCCTCTCTAGACGTAGACGTCTTGTCTGCAGCACGTGTGTACACAAACACGTTTCTCCACAAGGAGAGTGTTGTTGAAGGGCATGCAGTGACATGGTTTCCTCTGGGCCGTGGGACAGGGTGGGCAGCCTGAAGTGCTTTTCCTATATGTCCTTTTCTGCGGTTTTAAGTCTTTCACTAGGTAGGAATCGTTAAGGGAAAAAAGGGTAAAATTCTATACTGTTTTTCCAGGATGTCAGTAGAAGGGGGACGTAGTAATAGAATACCATATATGATATTTTAGATATGAGATTACAAAAAATGCGTATCGGCCTGGTTAAGTGTCTGGAAGGAGACCCACTGGAATGTCTGAGTGACGTTATTCTGGAGCCTTTCCTTCCTTCTTACGCTTTAAAAAGACAAAGTGTTGCTGCTCAGACACTTGAATTCCAGCACATGTGTTTCTTGAGCACTGGCCCAAGGCCTTGGGGAGCGGCTCTGAATAGGGAGGAGTTGTATCTGCCATCGTGGAATTTGCACTTAGATAAAGTGATCGTCTGTTAAAATAAAAACATTAAACAAAAACATTAAAATAAAAACATGGTATCAGAGCGGGTGAGAAAATATCAAAGAATTTATTTCACTAATGAGCTTGACTGAGTTTTGCTTTAGAATAAGGAAGCTCAGTCACACTTTGATACTTAAATGCTTTAGGATTTGAGTATAGTTTGTCAGTTGTTAATTGCGTCATGTGGATGGCAGATTGTTGTGTTCTGTTATTTGCAAGATGATTCTGTCTTCACAGTAAGAGCAGGCTAAATTAAGTTGTTCTGTCTTTCACAGCTCTTGAATTTGTGCGAGGCTGAAGATTCAGCTTTGACAAAGCTGCCCTGTTATAAAAGCCTTCCGTCTCTTGTACCTTTACGAATTGCAGCGTTAAGTAAGTTCATATAAATCTGGGACAAGTTACTGGGTACAGAAGCGAAGGAGGCAGGTGGGGGTTACAGCTCAGTGGTAGAGCGCATACTTAGCATACACGAGGTCCTGGGTTCAATCCCCAGTACCTCCGTTAAGGGGGAAAAAAGTGAAGGGAGACAGTGGCCTTTTTTTGTTGTCTATAACTTTTTTGACTTTTTATGGTCTTTTTAAAGCGAAATAAAATTTTGTTTTTATCAAACTACATAATGGTACGTCAATGGATTATATAGATTGCTGAGATTTAAATTATTTTTTACTATCTAATAAACTAGATGTTGCCCTATAGTAATCCTCTTTACCCTGTGGCTCTTTTTCAAGAACTGTGTATGTCTCTGAAGTATGTGCATCTCCAGTATTCTGCTCTAAGAGAGTTGTCATACCATTCACATCTTTCCATTTTCATCTGACTCAGTGTTTAGATCTTTTTAGACTTCTTAATGATTCAGAAGCATTTGAGAATCCTGCTGCCTCTCAGTTTTCATTAAGAATGTCAGTTATCGTTGTTCAGCACAGGAATTGTACATTATTTAGGAGAATATACTAGATCAGTGCTCACCCTCTTACTTAGAAACAGTCATTTCCCCTTGTTTGGTAAATAAAAACCCAGTGCAAGTTGTTCGGTTGACTTTGTCTCTTGTTGGTTTTTATACACTTAATAAAATATTGTCAGAATCCTTGGATGAGAGGTGGAGGAGCTGAGGGGCAGACCACAGTCCTCGAGCTGGAGAAGGGGCTGGGGTGTGCAGACGCAGCGAGCCGGGGTGAGGGAGGGATGTCCCGCAGCTCCCGGTGGGGCTCCTCTCCTCGGGGGCCTCGTGCCTTCCTGTCAGCCCACATGGGCAGTGCTCTTGCTGGAATGTTATTCCAGAACCAACATTTGACATACAGGCCTGAGGCGTGTCCTCTTGCCTAAGAATATTTGCATTTTCAAAGCTTTTAACCCCCCAAGTTGGGAGGAGACCCCCAATTAGACGCAGGCAGTGGAGAGACGCCGGGCTGCGTTCCCTTCTTCCCAGAGGCTGAGACCGCGCCTTCTGTGTTAACTCCGCCTACGTCTGCTCACAGGTCAGCCCTGCGCTCACCTGTGAGGACGTCCCTGGGCAGGGGGGTCATGAGGACCCCCTTCCACCCTGCTGCCCCTCGCGCCCCTCTTCATCCCACCTGGTCAGTATGGTTGATCGTGGCTTCCGGGCAGGCTATTGCTGCCTTGGGTGAGAGTGTTCATTCGTAGGTAAAAATTACGAGCCTCTACGTAGAAGACAGCGCATCTTTTGTCTTTCTTGAGGCCAGATCCTAGGAAAGAAGTGCAGCGACTCGTGTGTGTTGGTTGGTAAGAGACTTTAGACAGGGAAGATGTTCCTGTGTCTTTCAGGTTAATAACGAAAATGTATTGATTTCTCTCCCTAAAGATGCGCTTGCTGCCTGCAATTATCTCCCTCAGTCCAGAGAGAAGATCATTGCTGCTCTCTTCAAAGCCCTTAATTCAACCAACAGTGAGCTTCAGGAGGCCGGAGAAGCCTGTATGAGAAAGGTGAGCTGGGATGGGTGGGTGTGAGTCCCGCCTTGAGTTCTTCCTGTTTACCTTGTCCATCTGCCTGGAAGTCTGTCCGTGGTCAGTGTACCCTGGATTGTAACAGCGTCTCTACCTGTTTCATTGACGGAGCCCTCTAAAAATTAAACAGTAGTGACTAGTCTTCCTCGTTTCATCATAAACTTCTGTACTATATGGTTGATATTCTGTTTTCCCAAGGAAGGCAAAAACTTGCTGCTAATGTTAAAAAGGAGTTCTGTTCTGTTATGAAGCGTCTTCTGTGATCTGTTTCCCTTGTGAACAGTTTTTAGAAGGCGCTACCATAGAAGTAGATCAGATCCACACGCACATGCGGCCCCTGCTGATGATGCTGGGGGACTACCGGAGCTTGACGCTGAACGTCGTGCACCGCCTGACCTCGGTGACCAGGCTCTTCCCGAACTCCTTCAACGACAAGTTCTGTGATCAGATGATGGTGAGCCGGATGCGTGTGACGTATTCTGTGAGGAAGCTGAAAAGTTAAATTATGTTTTAAAATGAGTAACACATTTACACAGTTTAAAACTCAAAAGGTGTAAAAGGAGATGTTGTGAGAATTACCAACCCCTCCGTCCCTGTCCTCTCCCAGGACATGGCCAGAGTTAAGTCCTCCGGCCCCCTAGTCCCTCTGCCAGGGCACGTCCAGAGCTGAGACTCCCGGGCTCCTTCTGGGGGCGTCTTGCATCAAGTGGGGTGTGTGTCTGTTCTTTCAGTTCCCGCAGAGGGAAGTGTCAGAGACACCTGCTTCTTACTTCTTCCACTTACCCTCCCATCACTTCACATCAGCCTGTGAAGTGCTTCTTCATTCTGTTTTCTGGCTACATAATTCCTCAGTGTGTGGTCCTGCTGTAACTTACTGAGCCGTTCCTCACTGACGAGCGTCTGGATTCTTCCCAGTCTTTGGCTGTTATAGACAGTGCTACAGTGAAAAAGTTGTAAGGGCTTCAGCAGTCCTTTGTTCTTTTACAATTACCAAGGGAATAAGGGAACAATAAAAGATCAGTTTGACAGTGTTAAACTTGAAGTGTACATAGATGGAGGGTTTCAGCTGTTTATTTTATATTCTATAAATAAGCATTGGTAATTTACTAACTTACAGTTTCTGCAAATATGCGTTTTTTATGCAGCTTTTTGCCTCACACGCTGGTTTCTTCGTACCACAGACACCCAAAAGATGAACCCAGTAGTATTATGACTGGTCCTAAATCTTTTTAAGTGATGCTCTAACAGTGGAGTGTGGATGAGAAACAATATATATACATAAGTGAATATTCCAAATTGAAGGGCTATTTCCCTTTAAGCTTCCGTGTGTAATACACATACATACCAACAGTTTACATGCATACGCAGATGCATAAGCGTGGTTAAAGTAAATGAAGTTACATCACTTCCTAATCGGAGCACATCAGACGCATGCTGTATCTTATCTCTTATCAGTACTTTCCTGCATGACACCTGTGCATCTCCTTTTACTCCTAGTCTTTTTCCTTCTGTTGGCTGTCGTTTCTTGCTGCCTTTGCATGCCTGCCTGAAGCAACTTTCTCTGTCTTTTTGTGGGGTTGTTTTTGTGTGTGTTTCTCTACTCCTCTCTAACCCTTCAGATCTGCTGTGAGCTGGAAATTCATTCCCAGTGTTGTCCAAATTTTTTTGGACAGTGTGAGCAGAACTGCCTCAGTCTATAGTTTCTGGCTAAGGCCAAGAGTCTTTTTCCCTAAAATAAAGTACCTGTGTTTTGTGTTTCTGATTTGTTCAGGGTATTTTTTTTTTCCTCCCCCTCCTCTGGCATTATAGCCACGTTGTGAGTGGTTTCACTCCTCTGAAAGCAGAGGGTGTTGCTGGACTTGGGTAGGGAATGACTGAAGCTGCCCTGTATTCGGCCTTCTCATCTGAGTCCTGCTGGGACCCATCAACGTCCAATAGTACTTTTGCATCTGTGGCGGTGGTCTTCCCGGCATACCCCCCCGTGCCTGCCGCTGGCTCTGCCAGGTTTGTCCTTTCTGACTCATTCTTCAGAACTGTGCTCAGTCACTGAGCCTTTGCTTTCCCTCATATGATATGCTTTTGGATGAACAGCCCAAGTCTTCAGCATAATTTTAAGAGATAGGACACCTTACTGTGTAGGGTGGGTGTGCATAAAAGCAACCCTGAGCATTGTTTTTTCTTAACAAGTTCAACTGCTTGACATTGGATCTTGAAGTCTCTCATGTGGCTAGTTGTTTAGGATATCTCCTTACTGAGCTAAAAGTGAGTTTTATAGACCAGTTAGCATTCCTGTTTTCCTTCTGGGGACTCTGAAAGCAGCTGGCTGTTACCTGCACCTATAAATTTGTTACTTTCGTATCTTTGGTATAAAAGCTATTCCCTTAAGATAGAGGTTTTGTGAATATCCATTCTGGTGGTATCTTTTGAGGAATTTTACTGGCAAAACATGGTTAGCTTAATGTATTTAGTCTCTTTCAAGAAATGTGTATTGTCTTAGTTCCTCATAGTGTGTTCCTTGGAACACTGGCCCTGCAAGATGTAGGGTTTCTGTGAAAGACAGTTCATTAACTAACTGTTCCTGTCTTGAAGTTTTACAGGGTCTGTAGACACTGAAGTCTCAGAGAAAGGTGTCTGGATGTGTTTAAACCATCTGTCCCTCAGCCTGTTTGACCATGGAGTCCTTTTTAAAGTAGCTTGTTAACTTCCCGCAGGGCAGCATTTTGAAGGGCAGGCTCAGACAGTGGAGGATGATGAAGATAGTTCTGTTATTTGGGTGCCCCTGTTGTGGTTTTAGCTTAGGCTCCGAGTGCTTGTCACCAGGTTTTGCTGGATACCCTGGACAGGAGCCTGGCTGCCCCGTGCCCGGCTCAGGCCCAAGCTACTCTGGGCTCAGGGGTCTCTCCTGTGTGCCTGCTGCACAGCGGTCTTCTCACAGGACGTCTGCCCCCATTCTGCACAGAAGGGCATTGCCACCTGTCCGTGCCGCAGGAGCCGTGCTCATCTCAGCAGCCCAACTCCCGGGGTGCCCTTGGGCGCCCCAGTCCTTAGCTGCAGTGGCCACCTTTCTGGTGTCCCTCCTTTTCTCTGCCTGGAGCACTCTGCCCTGGTGCTTCTGGCCCATCGGCCTCAGCAGGGCCCTCCCTGACCTCCTCGCTCCTCCTCTAAAGCCAGATCCTGTTACTCTTCCCCATCCTTAGCATAGATGTCCTTCCCCACAGGAGGCATCTGTGTCCCCTTGCTTCCCCCGCTGGAGCCTGAGCGCCCCGAGGACGGGGGCAATGTCGGCTTGTTCACTTCTCTGCCCTGACACCGAGCGTGGTGCCAGCTCAGGGCAGCACTCGGAATAGCTGTGACGAAGCAGCATTAGGAAAAGTCCCTGTATTGGAGTGGCCAGGTTTCAGGACTTTTCTGCTGTATCGGGGAAAATTCAGCTTTTCTGTTTATAGAGCATAAACAGATACCGATTATTCTCATCACTAGTTTGATGGCAGGGCTATTTCAATTAATAGAAACACTACCATCCTCACAATAAATAGAGTGGAAATGAATGATTACATATGAGTTTTCACCTAAGGACAGCATTTTGGAATTGAGGTGCTCCTGTTGTCAAGAAAAAATGTCTTAAGAATGTCTTTTCTCAACAGCAACATCTGCGCAAGTGGATGGAAGTGGTGGTCCTCACCCACAAAGGGGGCCAGAGGAGCGACGGAAACGTGAGTGACTTGTTTGTCTCTGGGAGGGCAGCCCGCCTGCCCTGCTGCTGCCAGCGCTTGTGTTGGGCGGGGCTTTTAGTTTAAATACCGGTCAGAAATCTAGTCTTATGTGACATAGTCCATGTAAATTGTTACACATATTTTGTTAACATTACTTTTTGCTTTGATTTTTCTTAATTGTTGAACATATTCCTTTTCATGTTTCTTTAAAATCTTCCTATTGTTCACTTTAATATAACGTTTTTGTTGATGAGAATTCCGGGAAGCTGGAAATGTTAGTATTTCAATTTTATTAGTTTTTCTTTAAAGTGAATGAAGTGTGCTTTCTAGACTCTTGGCAGCTCCTGTTCGCACAGGGATGCAGCCCTCACTGCTGTTTTCCATTGCTTTCCGTCATCATCGCCTCATAAGCCGAGTAGAGGTTTGGGGACTTAATGAAGCGTGGAGGAAAGTGTAGTGAAGCACCACGTAACTGGGCGTGTGTGTGCTCTGGGTCTGGATCCCCCGCCCCAGTTGCTGGCCGGAAGTCAAACAGCCAGCTCTTCAAAACACTTTTTTTTTTTCACGGTTTTGAGGGAAAACCACTTTCGTTAAATCTTCTTAAGTATCCAGTGTTGGTCACTAAAGACTTTGTCTCTTCAAAATGAATGGTTCTTGCTGTTTTGAATCTAATCTTATTTGTACACGTTAATATTCTTTTAAAATATTTTTTAAGTTGATGATTGTCCTCTCAGTGGGATTGTGTTTGCCATAAGTTCCTGTTACGCCCAGTGAAACTGTGCAGCAGTACCCCGATGGGGGATTCCTAGAGCTCTGCAGAGGCGTACCTAACGTGGCTCTCGGTCCTCCTTTGCCTGCTTGTTGGATGCTCTGTTTCATCCCAACTTGGATTTTATTTATTTGTTTTGGCTTTATTATGCTTTGTTTTAACCATTCTGTGTCAAGGTGTTTTGTTTACATAAGTCTTGTTCCTCCTGCTTCTAAACAGCCAACTAAGCAAACTAAACCAGGATTTTAAACTTTTTTTAGGAACGTTAAACAATCCATGATCTCTTACTTAGGGAAAAAATCAGGAAATCTTCATGGGGGAGAGCAGAGTGTATTTTAACAGCCTAAGCTCTTGGGAGTAGGTGCAGGTGCCTCTGCTTTTCCTCCCTATCTCTCATCCATTGGGTATTTTTGCTGTAAATTTTGTATTTGTTTTTACAATTAGCTGTTAATTCTCTGAAGCAGATAGCTTGTTCTAGAATAAACATTAAAAAACCTGGAGGGTAGATGAATGACTTCCATTTGTTCAAAAAGATCCCATAAATTTTACAGCAACTAATTTGGGCTGGGGGTGCAGTCGCATGGGGGTGGGCCGCGGGTACTGGGAAGTCCTTGGGCCCCTGCTGAAGCATGTTGATCAGTGTGTGAGTGTGTGCCCTGAGCAGCCTGGGGACGTCTGGCTGCATGAGAGAGGCTGCAGGTATGAACTCGGGAGCCATGGTGTTTGGGGGTCCAAGGCCGTGTGGCCACGGCTTCTTGGCCTCAGCCCAGGGCCAAGCCACCTTTCCGCTCTTAAGCTCTGATCATTTTTCACAGATGCTCCACAGGATTAGAAACAGGTCTTAAAAAGTAGTTTTCTTTTTATTTGGCTGGATCCCCAAATAACATTGCCCAATTGGAAAACCGTAACAGAGGACACGTTAAAAGTTGAATAAAAATAAATAAAAGCTCCCTAGAACATCGATACCCCCGACGATCAGAGCTTTACATTGTTACCACCTTTGGGAAGGTTTACCTGTTCGGCATTGAACTTACAGGGGAGAACTCATGACCACCTTTTATGCCAACGCACACGCACACACGCACAGCTTCCCCTCAAAGGATAACCCAGGTATCTGTCTGGTGGCTGGTGTCATGGCCTGTGGGTTCTTCTGGGTGTGTGAGCCCCAAACATGCCTAACTGATGAACTGATGGGGATTAAGCCCTCTTCCAACTTTAGCTGGGAAAGAAGGTTTTTTAAAATGTCTTAGCACTTCACATAAAATATTGAATTACTCACTCTGAACAAAACAAGTTTTTAAAATGTATTTGCATATGTCAGGGTATTACAGTTTCTCCCCCTAGACCAGAATTCCAAAACTCCTGTTACTATAAATTTGATTCAGGGAAGAATGTGCCCCATGTGACATCATCAGAGGGGCTGTTTTGACATCTGAAGGGTGGAAGGTGTGTTTTTTGCTGTTGAGCGTTGTTAATTAATGTGTGCTTTCTGATAATTGTGTCTTTATTGTCTTGTTTACCCCAGTAACCCTTACTGTGTATGAGTATGTGGGAAGTTCTGTGTAAATAACATAAATAGAAAAAAGATGATTTTCCTCCCCATCCTCAGGAAAGCATTTCAGAGTGCGGGAGATGTTCCTTGTCTCCATTCTGTCAGTTTGAGGTGAGAACAACCTATTAAAAGTCAGTTTATGACTTGCAATGTGAAGAACAGTTTATTTTTTCTTTTCTTTTCTTTTTTTTTTTACCTTTCGTTGCCTTTTTTCATGCTGTCATTTCTGTTTTGGTTCAGCCTGCCGTGGAAGGGGTAGAGGTGAGAATCTCAGCGGAGGCGCAGGAGGGGCTGTTGTCGTACTTGGTTCTGCTGTGGCTTGTGGTTCTGTGCTGGACGGAGTGTGTCGTGCCTTTGAGTGCAGTGAGCCGTACTGTCTGTCTGTGGCAGAGTCGTACCAGTACCATTGCTGTGAACTGTCCGGGGGCCACGCATGTTTTCTATTAGGATGTTTTTAAGCAAGATTCTAAGTTCTTTGGTTTTCTATCTGCTAGAATTGCAATATCTCAACATTTAAGATTCAGTTGGATTTTGCTCTCATAATGTTTGTATGAGCTCACGCATCTAACAGCCTCTTGAGAGGAAACGCCACGAGGGATACATTGTCCCTGCGAGAAACTGGGAGGAGTCCTGCTTCCTTTCACACTGCTAACTGGCCAGCTCCCTCAAAGTGCAGGCCTCCCTGCCCTCCCCGCGCCCAGACCCCGGGGTGTCGCTCACGCCCACCACACTGATGTGGTCACGACACCGTGACTTTGGACAGCCCAGCTCTGAGTTTTCCTTCTTCCGTAAAATGGGGATGGTAATCTCTGTCATTCCTGCCTTTCGGTGGTGGCGTGCAGGCCAGAAGAGGTTTCATGACAGTGCTTTGAAAATGAAAACCCTTAATGTGAAAGTACCATTATTAGAATGTTATTCTAATTTCAGGATAGAACTTACTGTGTCTGAAAACTTGGAAACACTGTAGATGAGAACTCCAGAGGTGGCGTGGGGCAACACTGAGCTGGTTTTTCTCACTTTCCAGCCATCTCACTGTTTTGCCTTTTGGCTTAAAGAGGCATTTTGAGCAGTGTCTCAATTGCTGCTGGGATGTGGTCCCGCATGACTGGAGTTCATCATCCCCGTTTTACTGTGTTCCCTTAGAGTAATGGCTGTCCTGTTACTGCCACCCAGGGTGGTACCCAGGGAGCCTTCTCTCCCTGTGGCCCGAGTGGCAGACACAAAACTGGAAACTGAAACTGGGAAAGGAAAGTTGGGGTGACACTCAAGAGTGATTGACCGCTGAGCTGTTAGCACATTACAAGTGCAAAATTCTTGGCATTTCACATATTTTCATATGATTCTGTAAAGCAGTTTGCCAGCTTTATTTTAGGCCTGGTTGACAAATTCTTAGTACCAGTCTGTTATTTATTTACATTGATAATTAATATCCAGGGTAAATACTTTAAATATTTTTTGAGAACTTTCTGTGTGCTACGTTTTGAGGACAAAATGAGTCTGTGCCCTCAGAACTTAGGACATTGGGCCGACCCCATGCTTTCATGGCAGCATGAGGGAATCCTGCCACTCTCATGGCCCCCAGGTGTGATCACCTCCCACCTCGGGGGGCCTGACTCGGCAGCCCCAAAAGGTCACTTCCAACACTTGTCAGTGTGCGTGAAAACAAACAGCACAATCACCCAGACGTACACAGTCCGCTCCCTTCCCGCTCCGTTGAGCGATAAACTCTGAAGGCCAAGGGCAGGTAGTCTCCTTAGGCCAGAGCTGTCACCTGAGATCGGTAAGTTGTGGCTTTTACGTGTTAACTCTTGGCTTCTGTTGGCCAGCCTTGCCAGTGTAGCTAGAGCCCAGTAGGGTCTGTAGTCATGTTAGTATCTCTAGCTAGCAGGATTAATTGGCCTATTTTATAATTCCTGGTTTTTTTCACTAGGAAATGAAAATTTGTTCGGCAATCATAAACCTTTTTCATCTGATCCCAGCTGCCCCTCAGACTCTGGTCAAGCCTTTGTTAGAGGTTGTGATGAAGACAGAGCGTGCTATGCTGATCGAGGTAATGGTTAAGCTCAGGACCGGTTCTTCTTCCTCCGTCTCTTGGTTATAATGTTTTCACTTGGTCTTAATCTAACAGTGTGAAGAGGTTAGGTATTAGCATTGGCTCGTGGTTAGCACCCTCCAGTTACACGGGGGAGAAGTGCACAGTCCCTACCGTGTGAGGTCAGTGGAGCAGAGGAGCCTCACACCCCCGGAAGACGCGGTTGCCCCACGTGTTTTCCAGGCCGGCAGTCCATTCAGAGAGCCTCTGATCAAGTTCCTGACTCGCCACCCCTCGCAGACGGTGGAGCTGTTCATGATGGAAGCAACGCTCAACGACCCCCAGTGGAGCCGGATGTTCATGGTCAGAGCTCGGGCTGGAGTCGGGTCCCTGCCCAAGTTCTCTCCAGCCTGAAATTCCTATTTCACTGTCCAGTGTCCTGGCTTTGTTTTTCTCTGGCATATTTGAGTATTAGAAACATCATTGTGCATGTGAGAAGCTCAAGTCCAGGAGTCCCTCTGTGTAGGACTTCTGTGGTGGGGACGAGTGGGTGAGCTGCTAGGCCTGTGAAACCCGTGAGGGATGATGACTGTCTAAGAAGCATGTTTTTTGAAGGCTGCTTACAGTGATGTTTTCTTTTTCTTTTCTTTTTCTTGTTTTTTTTTCTTTTTAGCCTGCCTACAGAGATTTAGAAAGAACCTTGGAGTTTATATTGTCTAAACCTTTTGTGGGTTTTGATTAGCTTAAAACAACTGTTTTGCTTTGTTTTCAGAGTTTTTTAAAACACAAAGACGCCAGACCCCTGCGAGATGTGCTCGCGGCCAACCCCAACCGATTCATCACGCTGCTGCTGCCCGGGGGCACCCAGCCCGCTGTGCGCCCCGGCTCGCCCAGCACCAGCACCCTGCGCCTGGACCTGCAGTTCCAGGCCATCAAGGTAGCGCATCCCCTTCTTTAGACTCCTGATGCCTGAGACGTGTAGTCGAGGCACAGCGACAATCCTGTCAGTGTCCTCATAGTCTCTTCTTCGACAGATCATCAGTATTATAGTTAAAAACGACGACTCGTGGCTGGCCAATCAGCACTCTCTGGTGAGCCAGCTGAGACGCGTGTGGGTCAGTGACACCTTCCAGGAAAGACACCGGAAGGAGAACATGGCTGCCACAAACTGGAAGGAGCCCAAGCTGCTGGCCTACTGTCTGCTCAATTACTGCAAGTGGGTGCCCCGTGTGCTCTGCGCCAGGACCTGCTCCTGTCACCCCATGAGCTAACCGGGGCTTCTTCCCGGATCACGTGGCTGGGCTCACCAGACATGCAGTCAGATGGGTGGTCGGGAGTGGGCTGGAACTTCGAGCTGCTTAGAAGGCAAGTAGACGTCATGTGTAGTTAGGAAATTGGCTGTCATTTAACTCGCCTCCGTATTTTGACCCTTCAGGAGGAACTATGGGGACATAGAGTTGCTGTTCCAGCTGCTCCGGGCCTTCACTGGTCGTTTCCTCTGCAACATGACGTTCTTAAAAGAGTACATGGAGGAGGAGATTCCCAAAAATTACAGCATCGCTCAGAAGCGTGCCCTGTTTTTTCGCTTTGTGGACTTCAGTGACCCCAACTTTGGAGATGAACTGAAAGCCAAGGTGGGTCCCACTGTTACGCAGAAGCCACGGCGTTTAAGCTCATTTTCTAGGGAGCCAAGGGCACTGCTTGTGTCCCGCAGTGTCTCTGCTGATGCCGAAACAGTGGTCTGGGCTGTTCACGAGGAACTGCCATTGTCGAGAAACATAAGGCAGATCCAGCATGGCCAGTAGTTTGTTAGTTCGCTGGTTTATAGAACAACTTATTTGAGGCGAGAGAATTAAACCAGGCCACTGTCTCTTTTTCTCAAGTTTTTAACTTCCCTTTCTAGTTGCCCTGGGAATAAAAGTCGAGATGAGGAGCTGCACCCTTGATTGAGTCCTAACCCCGAGGGCGGCGTGGCCAGGCAGCCTGTCCTGCTGCCTAGTTAGGGGGAGAGCACGGCTTGGCTTTCCTTCTCCTTCATTCTTAAATTTTTTTGTAGGTTCTGCAGCATATCTTGAATCCTGCTTTCTTATACAGCTTTGAGAAGGGGGAAGGAGAGCAGCTCTTAGGACCTCCCAACCCAGAGGGCGACAACCCGGAAAGTATCACCAGTGTGTTTATAACCAAGGTGACGTCACTAACCGTGCACTGGCGTGAAAAGTGACTTGGGATCCCGGTGTGTGTTTGTGTGTGTGTGTGAGGGAGAGGGAGAGAGATGGGTTCATTAAAATAGGCTTATTTCCCTAGGGCTTTTTTTTTTCTTGGTTGTATTAATTTACAGCAGAGCATTTTAATTCTTAACTAGTGAATTTATTAAGGCAGCCTCACTTTGGAATGTACTTCTCCACAGTAATAGATGCAGTGAGAAACAATATCTCAGTGAAAATTCAGAGGCCACAGGTGTTTTGTAAAAACCTTTATTGCTGGTCAGTCGAGTTTTCACCCAGTGACAGTGTTAGGCTGGATCCAGTTGCCTCTGTGCCGCTTTGCTGCCAAGGTAATGAAGCGTCGTGTGGCAGTGGCAATGTCTGAAATTGGCTTGGGTCCCAGCATTTTTACAGCAGTGTTTCTGGTTTGCATGAGAGAGGTTTCTGGAACGAAGTGTTTCTTACGTGCCTCGGCTGTCCTGTGCGGGGAGGTGTGGTGCAGGGCCGTGAGCCGTTGGCGTTCCCCGCCTGCAGCATCACCGCTCTCGGGAAGGACTGTCGTTTCCTACTGCCCTGACCTGCTGTTCACCTGGGCAGGTTGCTGGTCCGTATGGGGCCTTTGTCCCCTAAAACAAGACTCCTTCTTGCAGCTTTGACCCCACACCCACCCTCCCGAGGGAATGAGAGCTGAGCGCATGGAGTTATTTTTGGTCCGCATATTGATGTTTGCCTTATTCTGGGCAGCTCTGGGGAGATGGTGGCCCAGATGTGGCCCCTTCCCTTGTGCTGCCTTCTCTGGACTGTGTCCTCTGGGTCAACTGCACAAGTGAGGAGGTGGGATTTTGAGTGTCAATGAGGATAAATGGCGCTGGGGAGGCTGGAGCCCCTGAGGAAGGCAGGGGTCGCCGTGAAGCAGCAAATCCAGGGAAGAGAGGACTTAGAGGCTGGAGCGACCCTGATGAAAACACAGTCGTGATGGGAGACGTCAGTACCGTGGGTCTGTTGATAGGCAGAAGGTGGTCAGGGTACTTGAATGGTGCAGTCAGAATGCCTGATCCAGGAGAGACATGTAGACACTCCTCAGAGTGTACCTTTTTTCTTGCAGCCATGAAACACACAGAGAAGTCTTCCTTTTCTACCTTGAGCCCCTTTGCCCACTGCATTCTGACTTCTAAACCTACCCCTTTTTTCAACATTTAAATACATTTAGTGGGTTTCTAACTGTATACAATGAAGGAAAATAGATGTGACATGATCAGTTCATCGTTGTAAAGCCGAATATTCTATATAAAGAGAGAGACCGGGACGTGCATTTTGTAAGGTTTAAATGTGCCGTGTGACCTTGGAAGTAGCACAGGCCAGGCAGACACGCGTCCTCTCTGCTGGTCCTCGGCAGGTCCTGGACCCCGAGAAGCAGGCGGACATGCTGGACTCGCTGCGGATCTACCTGCTGCAGTACGCCACGCTGCTGGTGGAGCACGCCCCGCACCACATCCACGACAACAACAAGAACCGCAACAGCAAGCTGCGCCGCCTCATGACCTTCGCGTGGCCCTGCCTGCTGTCCAAGGCCTGCGTGGACCCCGCCTGCAAGTACAGCGGACACTTGCTCCTGGCCCACATCATCGCCAAGTTTGCCATACACAAAAAGATTGTCCTGCAGGTACCTGGCCGGCTGCCTCCCGGCCTCCCGATGTGGACATGTGTCTGCACGTGTACACGTCGCTCCCTCATGCAGGCCCGGCCTCTCCTTCCCTATTGATCGTCTTTCCCAGTACGTTTAAAAATGCCATCTTTCTGTCACTGTGAAACCTCCTGTGGTGATCCATTCCCACCCCTCCCTCCCCAGTTCCTGCTCGGCCCGCTGCTTCCCTGCAGCCTTGCTTTCAAAACCATAGGGTGTCTCCCTCATCCACCTGACACTCCTCTACCCGTTACATGAAAATGTTTTGCTCCAGGGCCCCAGCTCACTGCTTAGCTAAAGACAGCGGGCACTTGTGAACTGTCATCTCCTAACCCCTGTCGGAGCTGATCTCAAGCACATCTTCCCTGTATCTCTCAGTGGGTTAGGCTCTGATGTCAGGCAGCTCCTGGTTTTGAGTTTTGTTTCTTTCACTCATGAATTCACAACCCCGGCCGAGTTCTTGTCTCTGTGTAAGAATTAAACATACTAGTACACTTGAGCACTCAGCCGTGTGTCCCATGATGCGCCTGGTAGGTGGTGGGTCTTGTCCCATCCTCTGAGTCATTCTCGATTGTCTCCTCTGACCACTCCCTCTTGTGAACTCCTCTGGGCCAGGACCCGGGGGCCATCTGTGAGGCCTTGTCATTCTCCCCAGCGAGCAGGCTTGGGCAGGGCCTGCTGCACCCAGCACCCTTCCTATCCCCTCCACCTCGGTGCCAGTCAGCTGGTCTGTGTTCCCGTGATCTCCCTTTCCTCAGGCCTTCACCTCTCACTTGAACTATTGCAGGACTGCTTCTGAGGGTGGTCCCCTTCACTCCGTTTTCCTTACAGAGCCGGTGTGAAAAGATTTGTGTCCCTCAGTTAATTCCCGCTCATTATTTTGGAGGAGCTGGTCTTAATCATCTCTGTATGCTCCACCGTAGTCCAGCACGAGCACGTAGTAGGTGCTCAAAAAATATCAGCAAGAGCATATTCATTGATCAAAACTTAACAAGAGAGGAAGTAACTACATCTAATGAGAGAGCCCAAAGGACTTTTTTAAAAATTATTGTACAGAACTATCATGTCTTGGTTCTAAGCGAGTGTGTTTATTTTGTTTTCTAAAGCTTTCATTCTTATGTAAGAATTTCTTCCATGTTTTAGGTTTTTCACAGCCTTCTCAAGGCCCATGCAATGGAAGCCCGAGCCATTGTCAGACAGGCGATGGCGATCCTGACCCCGGCGGTGCCGGCCAGGATGGAGGACGGGCACCAGATGCTGACCCACTGGACCAGGAAGATCATTGTGGAGGAGGGGCACACGGTCCCTCAGCTGGTTCACATTTTGCATTTGATAGTGCAGCATTTTAAGGTGTGTAAGCACCACTGCGGATGGAGGTGGATTGCTTCAATACCAGGCCGTTTGCAGGCATTTGCTTTGAAGTTTTGCCAGTCTTTCATTTTCTGTAGCAGTGGTCACGATTCTTTTAGTGAAGGTGGTTCTGACCCATTGATGACTCTGTGCGTGTGCGGCCTTACCACCACGGAAATGGCTGTAGTTTAGAGAACGTGGCCCCGATATATGCTTCTTTCTGTCCAAGGCTGCATTTTTCTTGTAGATTCAGTTGACCTTTGAACAACAGGGGTTTGAACTGTGTGGGTCCACTTATATGCAGGTTTATACAGTAAATACCTACTAGTTGGTTGAATCTGTGGGTGCAGAACCAGAGATACAGAGGGCCGACTGTAAAATTATTTTTGTGTTTTCTACTGTGTGGAGGGTGGGCACCCCAACCCCTTTTGTTCAAGGGTTGTCTGCTCAGTTAACAGTGAATACAGAGGAGTTGTTACTTTAAGGTGGGAGGTAGACATGTTTAACTCTGGACTTCAGTAGCTTGGCTTGAAGGAGCCTGTGGCACCTCTTTATATAATCAAATTGCCCAGTTTGTTGGATTTATTTATATGTAAATATTTCTTACATAAACAGTTGAGTTGAAAGCTAATATTTTCACAGCCAGCTCTTTTAGAATTGGGAATTTGCCTCTTGGCATGACTAAACTTTTAAGACATTAAATCTGAAGTTTGATACCTATGACTAAACTTGCCTACCTAAAGAGAAGTCAGGGTTTCGGCATTTTTAGAGATGGTACTAAAAGGCTGAACGGCACTATTATGTGGGGATGCAGTGGGGGCAGGTGGGAGGGGTAACCACACTTCCACACACGGCGGGTAGTGTGACTTCCCTGCTGCGGTTGTGGTTCGGAGTCATTGAACGGGGGGGGGGGGGTTGCTGGGGTTGGCACGGGGGGGCGGGGGGTGTGCGTGCGCGCGCGTGCGTGCTGGGGCCGTGCCGTGTCCTGGCGTGACGCTGGCCCCCCGCCTGCAGGTGTACTACCCGGTGCGGCACCACCTGGTGCAGCACATGGTCAGCGCCATGCAGAGGCTGGGCTTCACGCCCAGCGTCACCATAGAGCAGAGGAGGCTGGCCGTGGACCTGTCCGAGGTCGTCATCAAGTGGGAACTGCAGAGGATCAAGGACCAGCAGGTGGGGGTCAGCCCGCTCGTGTCGCCCCTGCCTGTTCCCTGCGCTTCTCCTGAGAGATCAGTCAGTAATGTCCAGGGTGTTGTGTTTCCTGATTCAGCCTGATTCAGATATGGACCCAAATTCAAGTGGAGAGGGAGTCAATTCTGTCTCATCTTCCATTAAAAGAGGGCTGTCGGTGGATTCTGCGCAGGAGGTGAAACGCTTCAGGACGGCCACAGGGGCCATCAGCGCGGTGAGACCATGCGTGCATGTGTGTGCCTTCCTGCACGGGCTCCATGCTTCCTTGTGGGGTTTGTTCGTTTAGCCAACAGACTTTGACTGTGGGCAGGTGCCCAGCACCATGCCAGCCGGATGGCTGGGAAAGGCTGTGCCATCAGATAGCCACCCCATGACGTTACTCCCTCGGTGTTTCCCAAGTCCCCAGGCACGTTTCCCTGCGCTTACCCGGTACCGCACAGATCGGAGTTGTGACTGAGTACATACGCCCACAAGGCGTCCAGTATTTAAAGTGAGAGTGTGTCCTCCTGTGTCTGGAGGGCAGCCACCAGGAGAGCCCTGGCTGCTCACTCTGCCCTCACCCCTGTCCAGGTGACGGCCCGGAACTGTGCTGCCCACCCTGCACTGTCCCCGAAGCCTGTGTGCCCTGCATCCACCCTGTGCTCAGATTGGAAACCCGGCCCCGTCCGCCGTTTGCCCGTTTGCTCCTCTTCACGTCTCTGGTCGAGAGCCAGTCCTGTCAGCCCGGCCACGAGTAGCCAGCCTCTTCTCCCGTCTCTGCCCCTCCACCATGGTCCCCACCCCCAACACCATCTCTCACCCAAACAGTGAGGCCACCTCCCAGGACCTCCCACTCCTTTCACTTTTATCCCTCGTGGCCACCGATTCACAAAGCGGAGTGCCAACCCCTTTCTTCTCGAAGTTCAAGTTGAGGAAGCTGGGTGAAGGGCACGTGACCTCTACTGTTTTTCTACTTCTTGTGAATATTATAATCATTTCAAAATAAAAGCTTAAGGCAGAGAGGGTACAGCTCAGTGGTAGAGTGCGTGCTTAGCATGCACAAGGTCCTGGGTTCAGTCCCTAGTCTCTCCACATAAATAAATAAATCAAATTACCCCCCCCCCAAAAACCCCCAAATTTAAGAAATTAAGTCAGACTGCCTTTCCCCTCACTAAGCCCTTCCTCCCCTTGACCTTGACCATGGCCTCCAAGGCCCTGCTGGTGGCCTAGCTGCCCTGCACCTTGTGCTCAGGCTCCAGCCACTCAGGCCTTTCTGGAAACACCCATGCCCTTTGCTCGTTTAGAGCTTGACAACTGGCTCTTTTCTCTCTCCCTTGGAGCAGTTTCTTCTCCCCTCTTCTGAAGGCTGGCGGCCTCTACCTGGGTGTCAGCACTCCTTGCTGCCCAGCAGTCCTGGAGCACAGGACCCAGGACTTTCTTTGTGGCCGCTTTGTTTCTCCGTTTTCTGCGGAGACCACACCTGCCTGGGGTGTCCCTTGTGCCGGAGCGGGGCCCGCGCGCTGGGGGCGGGCCGCACGGCTGAGAGCTCTCCTCCTGCCACCTCCAGGTGTTCGGGCGGAGCCAGTCCCTGCCAGGCGCAGACTCCCTTCTCGCCAAGCCCATCGACAAGCAGCACACGGACACCGTGGTGAACTTCCTCATCCGGGTGGCCTGTCAGGTGCAGTATCTGCACATCTTAGGTTCGCGATTCTTCTAAGCCAGGGCTGTCTGGTAGACACCAGTGAGTCTATCCATGACAGTCAAAAAGGGAACAGATGGACCAAGGTCTGAGAGCAAGTTTTGTCCCTTTCACATCCAATTCCATTTGTTTCATGGCACACTAATATTTCTGAAATCTGCTGGTGTCTTATAGTTGATAGGATTTTGAAAAACATTTTTTCTTTCAGCAGTGATAAAATAATGGTATATCCTATAATAGTATTCTGGTATTGGAGAAGCATGGCAGTTCAGTGTTCTTGGGCAAATTATTTGACTTCCAAGTTGCCCATCTCTTAAAGGTGTTGGGATGATCCACCCTGTATAAGTTAGGGCAGTGCTTACTAATTTAAATGCGTCAAAACTTGCATTTATTTACCACCATTCATATCAGTATGTATTTTCATGGTGGTGTTGGGAATCCATTGCTGAAACTTCTCAAAAAACATTAAATGGAATTTTCCTTACTAAGTAGTTTTTATAAATATTAAACAAAATAGTATAGCTTGCAGCACTATTGAGGATCTTCAAGTGCTGGAAACAATCTACTCCTGAACTGTTCAGTCGATGCTTGCTTGTGGGCTGCAGCGTGTGGGGCACAGCTGGGGAGGCCCAGTGGGGAGGTGCTGATCCATTAATCGCACAAATCCCCGCTGCAGGGGGCGGGGTCCAGGGGGAGCAGAGACAGCTGAATTGAGTCTGATAGGAGAGGAGGTGGCTGTGAGGTGGAGCACTGGGATGGGAGGGTGTGGAGCCCGGGCGGACAAGAATGTGCACGTAGATGCAGTGAACCTTGGGCTTGAATTTGAGTGAATTTCCAGGTTAATGACAACACCAACACTGCGGGGTCTCCTGGGGAGGTGCTGTCCCGCCGGTGTGTGACTCTCTTAAAGACGGCCTTGCGACCGGACATGTGGTCCAAGTCGGAGCTCAAACTGCAGTGGTTCGACAAGCTGCTGATGAGCGTGGTAGGTGCAGGGGTCCTCGGGACGGGGGGCCACAACCACCTCCTCTTCTGGCTGCTAATGAAGAGGAGGGAGTGTCACTCACTGAAATTGGTTTTAAAATGGCAGCCCTCACCTCTAGCCTCAGGTAGAGTTAGGAATTTTGAAGACGTGATGGTTCTCTTGCCTTTCACAGGCACATTTCTTAAACTGACCTGCCAGCTGGCTTGGAATATGCACTTTTAACTGATTTACACAACAACCTTTAAAAGAAACTTGGAAGTTTTAAAAATAGATTGAATGATGGGTATGGCACTGTATAGTCAGGTAATAAGAGAAAGCCCCCAAATACTGATTGTTTGGTGGGTTTTCTGTTGTTTTTGTTTCTGTAAAACTACAAAATCCTGTAATTTTCTTGGAGGTTGCAAAAGCTGTTCTCTTGCCTTACCCATTTAATCAGTAGGACATGTTCAGTATGTCTAGTTCTACAGTGAAATTTGAAAATTTATTGTCTCGGAATTATAAAACCTACTGTGAGCATTTGTTACTTTGTGCTGCAGAGATGAGCATTCTTGCTCAGCTTTTTGAAAGGTTACAAAGGATACTGTGTCACAAAAGCAGTAGGGTGGTAGGCCCCCAAGATCTGCAGCACGTGCTTTGATTATAGCGTGGTGCTTAACTTCTAGATTATCTGCAGATTTACTTTCTTTTTCTTTTTGAAAGATCAGATTGCTTTCCTATCAAATGTAGTCCCAGTTCAGCCAAGCTCAGCCAGTTGATAGGCTGATGTTTCCATGGAGCAGTGTCATGCTCACAGGGACTCTGCCTTTCCCATAATCTCTAGTAAGTGGGAGGTGTTCCCTCTGACCCACGGTGCACACATAGTGCACCTGCAAAGTACGTGCGTGTCTGCCACAGAAGTAAGCGTGCAAAGCCATGCCTAAATCCTCACTGCACGCCATGTGCTCTGTTAGCGTCATTTGTTTCTTTCTTTTTTTTTTTTTTTTTTTAATACTGACATTTTTTAGATTGATTTCAAGATGTAGTTTCAAAGATACATCCCTTTGGAAGGATATTTGTATTTTAACTAAAAACATGCCTGGTGAAAACAAAAATCATTGCAATAATTGCCTTTTTAAATCAGATTTCAGTGCTTTCCAAAATTTTAGTATCATCTAGTATTGAATATTAATTTTTTTCAAGAGCTTTTAAAATGAAGTTCTACTGAGTATTTAAAGCAAATTTGTTAAAAGGGACATTATGTAATCCTGCTGTATTAATAAAATAGGGTGGTAATTTATACGTCTGACATGTTCCTTCTTCAGTGGTTCTTGTTTCATTTCTTAGTACTTAACTGGCACGTAGTTTTAGTTTTGCCTGATTGATGTTCCTGTGACTCACTGTACTGTTGACTTCATCTGTGTGTGGCCTGTGTTCTCCACTCCAGGAGCAGCCTAATCAAGTGAACTACGGAAACATCTGCACGGGGCTGGAGGTGCTGAGTTTCCTGCTAACCGTTCTCCAGTCTCCAGCCATCCTTAGCAGCTTCAAACCCCTGCAGCGTGGAATCGCTGCCTGTATGACGTGCGGAAACACCAAAGTCTTACGCGCCGTCCACAGCCTTCTCTCCCGCCTCATGAGTATTTTCCCAACCGAACCAAGTACGTGACCTTTTCCATTGGGGCCTGTCCTTGCAAGCGGATGGCTGGGCCCAGAGCCTGTTCCTGGGGATGCACGCCCTCCACGTACCACCCGGGCGTGTTATCACCCCACTCTTGTTTCTACCTTCAGACTCTTTTTAAATAGTAGCAGTCTTCACATTTTGTGTCTGCTTTGGAAGTGCAGTTTTTCATCAGCCAAACATTACTCTTTCCTTAAGGTATTAAAAGGAAGTTAGGTTGAAGTGTTTGTCAAGTGTTGAATGGTTGACCAGATAGAATTTTGGTGTATTATAAGCAGGTGTGTTTAGAGTGTGTTCAGGTTAGGCTTGGTGGGATGAAAGGTTGTCCCTGAGCTCTGTAAAGTGGGAACCACACGTCCTGCAGTGAGAGCGGTGCCCATGCCGGTCACCATAGGCCCCAGGCCACCAGAGTTCAGTCGCTGGTGTGAGGAAAGCCTGGGCGGGTCTGGGAGCCCAGACTGCAGAGCCCAGGCCCTCACTTCTGTTCCAGGCACGTCCAGTGTGGCCTCCAAGTATGAGGAGCTGGAGTGTCTCTATGCAGCAGTGGGGAAGGTCGTCTATGAAGGGCTCACCAGCTACGAGAAGGCCGCCAACGCAAACCCTTCCCAGCTCTTTGGTGAGTGTGTGTCCATCGTGGTTTTCCCAGCGGTGGTTCGGCCTGGCATCCATCTCCCTGCGGTCGATGGACGAGCTTTCCTTCTGAGGAAGGCGCAGGGTGTTGGGAGGAGCTTGGAGCTGACGCGTTGTTGAGGGTGCCTGTGGGTGGCCGTGTGCACACAAGGCCACAGTGCTCTGTGGTCTTGGAGGTGACTGACCCCCACCCTGCCCAGCATCGGAGCTTCCTGGGTTCTTCCCACCTTGGCCTCAGATGAGAGTGGAATTGCCCCGAGGTGCTTGCATCCTGCTGACCCAGTTTTATACTGAACCCAGAGATGCTCCTATGCAGATATAAATATGTCTTTCACGACACGTTCACCTGCCGTTAAGCCACACATGAGACAAGAACTAGTCCCCGTCTACTTGGCAAGTCTCTGGCTACCCTGGGAGAAACGAAATTGGTTTCTTGGGTAATTAGGACAACTGGATGGCTCCGATGTCCAGGTCACCAGAACTCAAACGTGTAGTCACCTCTGCTTTTTGTGAAACTCACCTCTTGGGGAGGATCAGACTTTGGGTTGGCAAATTTGAACATTTTTTTCTCCTTTGTTACATGTTCTTTGTGTAAAATTTTGAAACTATCAAATGAAGGAGAACTGAAAGTACGTATAAGCCTCTGTGCTTAGTGGCTTACTCATTCTAAACATTTCGATGTGTGTGTTTTTTTATACACGTTTATAAGTACACACACAGGTAGCCTTTGTTATGCAAACACTTGTTTCCGAATTTGCCAACTGAATACACTATTTTTTAATTAATTTCTTGCTCTCCAAACTCCTGCTGCTTGCTCTCTGAAATTCAGGAGCCAGATGAACTGAATTCACATGGTATCCCATTCTGGAACCAGATAGATTTGAATAGTGAGGCAAGTGGGATCGCATGGTGTCCAGCTCAGTATAGCGTGAACGTCTTGTTAATTCTCCAGAGGACTGTCTTTGAAAGGAGCTGCCTTCCGCAGTGGCCCCGGCTCCCTCTGTGAGGATGGCAGCAGGCCAGGCGCAGGCCCTGGGCTAGTGGGCTCCATCCCCTCCCTGTGCTAGACCCGGGTTACACCCTGGGCTCGTTACTGCCTCTGCTCAGCAGAGGAGGGTGCAGCAGCTGAAACGGCCAGAATCTACCCCCATGTTCATCGTCGTCAAATTTCCTGGGTTACCTGTCATGGGACCAGACTGGTCATACATTTCTGTACAGGGGAACGAGGGGATAGGAAGGGGAGGGGTCATCAGTGCCCTAGCCTCAGGTTGTTCAGGGGTCAACCGAGCAAGTGTTTCCATGGTGTGTGCAGCTGACAGCCCGGGGACCAGGGCTGCCGACCCCTGCGCAGTTGGAAATCTCTGTATGAGTTACGTTTGACCCTCTGCATGTGACGTACCCGTGCTTCCTCCGAGTCCCAGTGCCTCCTCCTCAGGGCCATCCAGCCGCAGGGTGTATGGTATTTACTGTTGGAAAAAGCCGTGTGAGTGGACTCGCGCAGCCCAAACCTGTGTCATTCAAGGGTCAGCTGTAATGCTGACATTTGGGGTTAGCCTCTGCTTTTATCAGAAATGACACTTTTTTGTCAGCACGTTTTTAAAATGTTTTAAATAGTACATTTTTGTTATTTACTTTAAAAGACTTTGCTTGAGAGACAGCTGGCACTTTTTGCCTTTCAGGGACCCTCATGATCCTCAAGTCTGCCTGCAGCAACAACCCGAGCTACATAGACAGGCTGATCTCGGTCTTCATGCGCTCCCTGCAGAAGATGGTCCGCGAGCACCTGAACCCACAGGCCGCCTCGGGAAGTGCTGAAGCCACCTCAGGTGACAGGCGTGGTCCCCCGAGTCCTTCCCCGGGACTTCAGCACCTTAGCGGTGCCAGCCGTGTGATTGGATTCTAAAGCTAGCACAAATGCCTGTTTATTTGTGCAGTTCATTATCATTTGTTCTTAACAAAGAGAGTTTCTGAACATTTCACTTAAAACCAAAATCAAACTCATTTTTAAAATGAACTGCTTTTAAAATCTGTTAATGAAGGAACTTTCGAATAGGTGCACGCTTTATGTGGAACGTTCACCACTGTATGAGAGCTATCTAATGATCTTGCTGGAAATCAGAGATTGCTTAAACAGAGCTATTATTTCTGAAGAAGGATTAAGTCGTGGGTTGCAGACCTGAGTGGTGTGAGCTCAGGGGTCTGGGTGCTGAGTTGGTGTGGGGCGGGGAGCTGTGGCTATCACCTCTGCTGGACGCCCCTCAGAGCACGAGTGCCATGCATGTGGCTTTGGGACTTGGCTGTGCCCTGGGGCTGCCTGCATGGGCCCCATCAGCTTCATCGTCCCCTGCTCCGTGGGGAGGCTCTTCCGCGGCCACCCTTGCAACGTGGAGCACCGAGAAAGTGATGAGGCACTTCAAATCCCAGCGCTCCGCTGGCTGGAGAAGATACCTGGGGGAGGAAGTACGCAGAATCCAGCGCGCCACCCATGCGGCGGCTGCCTGCCCGTTGAGGAGGGCTTGTAGAGACTGGGGTGTGTTCTGTCTCCGCACGAGCAGGGACCAGCGAGCTGGTGATGCTGAGCCTGGAGCTGGTGAAAACACGCCTGGCCGTGATGAGCATGGAGATGCGGAAGAACTTCATTCAGGCCGTCCTGACCTCCCTCATCGAGAAATCCCCCGACGCCAAAGTCCTCCGGGCCGTGGTTAAAATCGTGGAAGAATGGGTGAAAAATAATTCCCCGATGGCAGCCAATCAGGTGAGCAGGGAGGGCTGGGCGGCCCTGTCGGAGCCCCTCTGCAGGTTCTCAAGCAAAACCTTTTTTCATGCCCTGTTTGCATTGAGGGGATCTTTTTTTAAGGTGGACTTTTCTCACTGTGCTTAGCAGGTTTTAAACAGAAACTTGAGATAACGGGTCACTTATCTTAATGTTTTATTCCTGTTAAAATGTTAAACCTTACTTGTTAGTTTTGGTGGCGAAGGTAAGCCAATAAATAGTAATTGCAGTGAGGTGCTTGCAACTTCTGATTTGTCTTGAAGTTTAGTTCTTTCTCTCCAAAGCGAGCTGTAGCCTCTCCCAGGAAAGTCAGGTTGGCCCCTGTCTTGATCTTACGCATAAAAGAACCATCTTTGGTTTTTCTGTTCAGAAACGACCCTGTCTTCTTTCACCTGACAAAATTGTAGGAGCTTAAAAATTAATACAGCAGATGGCTGAAAGACTTTGAGCATGTCTTTTCTTAAGTAGACGTAATTGAGCTTTTCCTTTTAAAAAACAAACTTGTGCAGACGCCTACACTCCGGGAGAAGTCCATTTTGCTTGTGAAAATGATGACCTACATAGAAAAACGTTTTCCAGAAGACCTTGAGTTAAATGCCCAGTTTTTAGACCTCGTTAACTACGTCTACAGGTAATCACAGCAGTTAACCAGATGTTGTGCGTCGGTCCCTCATGTGTTCTCTGACCAGCCAGTGACGTGCCTGTAATTTTCTCATCGTACCTAAATTTTAAATGTTCATTTAAATACTGAATCACAAAGAATGTGTCGGCATCACTGAGCCTTTTTCTCCAATACTGCGTCAGCTCGTGATTTGGGACACGCTTGGCCTTCATGGTGGCAGTCTGGGGGTTGGCATCCACTTGCCCTCTGCCCCTTCTCATGGCTCTGCTCTCTCGGTGTCACTCCCCCGATTACAGGGACGAGACGCTGTCTGGCAGTGAGCTGACTGCAAAACTGGAACCTGCCTTTCTCTCTGGGCTGCGTTGTGCACAGCCACTCATCAGGGCCAAGTTTTTCGAGGTTTTCGACAACTCTATGAAGCGGCGCGTCTATGAGCGACTGCTCTACGTGACCTGTTCCCAGAATTGGGAGGCCATGGGGAGCCACTTCTGGATCAAGCAGTGCATTGAGGTAGGGCGAGCAGCTCAGCTCATGTGGCCGGGAGGTGCCCGCATGCAAGGTGGGTTAGGAACCTCCCCCCGAGAGCCGCCTTTGATCTCTAGGAGGCAAGGAAAGACTCACAGCTGGAAGGTGGCGCCACGGCTCTGCCCCTTGGGCGAGGGCGAGGGGTGCTGCGGGCCGGGGCCGTCTCAGGGGGCGGCACGTCGGAGGTCTCCCGTGTTTCTCACGGGGTCTGGTGAGACTGCTCACTTTCTTGTTTGCTTCCTTCATTCTTGGGCTGAATCCCCAACTTGCTGCACCAGGCAGCCTGGCTTCCCCGCAGCAGGTGCCTCAGCTGTGCTAGGGCGACTGGCGCCAGGTGACTGTGTCTTGTGGATGGACGGCAGTGCAGTTCTCCTTGAGGGAAATGAGAGCTTGTTAACGATTTCCACGGGTGCTGAACGTGTTTCCAGAGCTGCAGGTGCTAATGGTAACACAGTGGGCAGAGGCCCCGGACTGATGCTTCATTCATTCAGGAGGCCTGTTGATTGCGGTCAGGCGGCAGGCCCTGGTCAGGTGGGAACAAAGATGGAAAAGACACTGGACTGTAGGGACAGGGCTGGTGGAAGCGCACAGCCAGGAACCCGCTGTCCCTCCCGTCCTCTGTCCTGTGTGTCTGGTCCATCACCAGCTGTTACCCACGCGAGACCACTGGCTTTTCTCCCTGCCCCTGTCTCTCTCCCTCTCTTAGCCGTTGCCATCCCTCACAAAGATGACGGGACCATGTCCTCGGCGTTCGCCCACCTTTCCTCCGGCCCACCGGGGTGGTTCTGGCAGAGTAAAGCAGACTATCCCTCCTTGCTGTTGGGCCAGGCACAAGAGCTACCCTCCAGGACACGGTCTCTCTGGCCCCCGTGTGCCCGGGCCTTCGCTCCTCTCTCCAGCCCTGTACTGTTCCTCTGCCCCTCTCTCATTAGTGTCCCCTGCTGGCCTTTCCACCTGTGCCACATTCCTGACCCCCTTGCCCAAGCGGGCACCCTTGTATTCTCTGTCACTCTGCCCGTGCCTGGGCTGTGTCCTCACAGGGAGTTTGTGTCTGTTCATGTTTCGATGTTGGTCTCTTCCTTCTCTCCGAAACTTCAGCCTCACCAGGGCAGGGGCACCGTCGCTGTGAAGTTGACAAGTGAACATCCAGGTCCTTGCACAGCACCTCGTGGGTGTTCAGTAAATAGTTGCCAAAAGAGTGCAGGAGAGGCTTGGTCAGGACAGCGTGGGCAAGGCCGGGGCTGTGGGTACAGTCACGGGTAGGGGGTGCTGTGTTTTGGAGATCTCGTGAGCCCCACCCAGGGGCTTGCGCGGGCCCTGCAGGCTGTGGGAGGGGCGCCACGGTCTGCAGTGTGGGGGAGGATGGGTCTGAGTAGGGTGCATCGGGGTGAGTGAGGATGTTGTGTCCAGGCAGGAGGTGAGACTGGCAGGACGTGGTGATGAGGTAGGGGCAGAGCGGGAAGGAGAAGTGGGTGTGTGAAGCGAGGGTATCCGTGCTTCCTGCGTAGGGTCGGGGGGTGGTACTCTGAGGCAGCAGAAGAGGCATCCTGACTGGTCGGGGAAGGAGGCGTCGAGTGTGCCTGGACGCAGGGTCAGAGGTGCCTGAGCGGGGATCCCGTCTAAGCCGGGGAGGGGTGTGGAGCCTACTGGGCGGGGGCCATCACTGCGCGAGGTGTTGACCGGGGTCTGTCCACACCTGCTTGTGGGCCGTGTGTCAGGTCTCCCTTCTCTCCTTCACCCCCTCCAGCTCCTCCTGGCCGTGTGTGAGAAGAGCACGCCCATCGGCACCAGCTGCCAAGGGGCGATGCTCCCGTCCATCACCAACGTCATCAACCTGGCCGACAGCCACGACCGGGCGGCCTTCGCCATGGTCACGCACGTCAAGCAGGAGCCCCGGGAGCGGGAGAGCAGCGAGTCCAAGGAGGAGGTACCACGGGGCCGCTGGGCCGCCTTTCACAGTGGGATTCCCATTTCTGCTGAAGGATTTACGTCAGCCGTGGGTCTTATTAGGACAGGAGCGATGTGTCAAAGCCTGCCTCCCGCTGAAAGCTCTGAATGTGGTGCCTGTGTTCAGTTAGATTGTCTTCCCTTTTTTTCATGTTGAGGTATAACTGACATGCATCACGTTAGTTGCAGGTGTGCAACGTAATGATTTGATGCTGGAATACACTGAAATGATCTCCACGGTGTCTACCTTCCATCACCACACATGGTTACAGAATTTTTTTCTTATGACAAGAAATTTTAAGATTTGTTCTCAGCAGCTTTCCGATACACAGCACCGCGTTACTGTCTGTGGGCACACGCGGTGCGTTGCATCCCCGTGGCTTATTAATTTTGTAACTGGAAGTTTGTACCTTTTGATTCCTTTCACTCATTTCACTCACTGCCCCCCAACCCCCAAAAGCCCCTGCCTTTGACAACTGCCAGTCTTCTCTGTCTTCGACCTTGTGTGTGTGTGTGATTGTGTGTGTGTGTTTAGATTCACATATAAGTGAGATCGTATGATCTGTCTGTCTGACTTACGTCACTTAGTACAGTGCTCCCAAGGTCCATCCACGTTGTCACAAATGGCAAGGTTTCAGTCTCTTCTATGATTGAATAATACGCCATTGTTTACACACACACACAATCCATTCATCTGTTGATGGACACAGATTACTTCCATTCAGTCAGGTTTGTTTAAGGTAGAGTTGAGAAGCATCTTGTGTTCACTTTGAGAGGTCACTTTATATCGGCTCCTGCTGCTCAGCTCGGGGTATTTTACTGTTCGGTGACTTCTCTCTGCAAGTTAGCAGTAGCCCATGTTGTGTCACAGAGCACCGCCCTGGGGTGGGACGCCTGTTGTAAAGGAACCGTGGCTCTAGCTGGCTCCACACGCAGCCTGCCGGGAGTCTCCCCGTCTCCGCCCAGTCCTGGCTGGAGCAGCTGTGAGGCCAAGAACTAACTGACCAGCAAGGCTGAGGCCTTTTTCCAGCTGCTTCTCAGTCCTCCATGTGGCTGACACTACCCAAGGCACAGATCCTTAAACTGTTTCTTTTGGGTTGTTGGCCCTTGGAAGCCTGGTCTGTCTGGAGCGTTGGGTTTTAGAAGACAGCCCCCCAGTATTGAAGGAGGAGGGACCCTCTTTGCTTTAAAAGGGGTAGTTTGTACCCTCTGTTATATGTAAGGTATCTACTTGTTTTACTAACAAGGTGTAAAATTTTTTTGCCAGCACTTAGCACTTGCTAAGTACTAGATCATTTGGTGACATGATGTTTTTTCTTTCTGTAACCCCCCTGTGTGAAATAAATTGCCAACTTGGAGGTGATTCTTCTGCATTTTCAGGGGCACACATCAAATGGTTGATGACTTGACTTGGAGCCTAGTCTGACGATTGGATTTTGACTCTGACTTCCCAGAAACTTCAGACAGAAATAAGACTTACTCTTTTTGGGGAATGACTTGTATAAAACACTGTGTCGCCAAGATTCTGTGTGTTGACCCCAACAATGTTCTTATGTGCAAGGCAGCCAGGCAGCTATATTGCATTTTGAGGAATGGCAGGCTGTAATTCCTAATAACTTTATTATTTTTACTGTTTAAAGTTGTACTTTCTAAAAAATTTTGCTCTCCATAACCCACATATGAAAGCAAAACGTTGACATTTTTACAGTGTCATGTAAGAAAGAAAGGGGTAGGGCTGGTGTAGTTTAATCTAGTTGTTTATTTTAGAATTTAGGATTTTTTAAGTAATTATAAATTTCCAGGAAACTAAAATCTTACTTGCCAAAAATGTAAGGAGTTTGTAAGAGTTACGGTTTTTGACTTTCTTTACGATGTGACCCTTTGTTTTTGCGTGTGTATTTTTGTTTTTTAGGATGTGGAGATAGATATTGAACTAGCTCCTGGAGATCAGACCAGCACACCCAAGACCAAAGAACTCTCTGAAAAGGACATTGGAAACCAGCTGCACATGTTAACCAACCGACACGACAAATTCCTTGACACGCTCCGCGAAGTGAAGGTCTGTGCAGATCTGGGGGGGTAGTTGTGGTCTCCCCTCCCCCCAGCATTCTGAACAGTCCATGAACCTGTGGGACTCCCCGTTCACGGCTCGAGATGCGCATTTCTGTTGGTGGGTCTGTGGTCACTGAGTGCTTTGGCCTCTGCTAAATTGACTTGGAGCCAAGAGGCACCTGACACCCTGACTGGGATGAAGGGAGCAGCCACATGTGCTCAGGCAGGCTCGTTCCTCACGGTCTTCTTCACGGGGCAGCCTGAGTAGCAGACAAAGAGTATTCTTCACTTTAGTGTTTCCACCCGTTTTCCTTGGTTTGTGCATTTGTCATAGAGACGTGATTCCCGTCTTGGGGCTGCTGTTGGGTAAAAGGCACAGCGTAACCGTGGTGCGTGCGTCTCTGGCCCTGTCTCCATCTTGGGGTGCCAGGGCCCGCGGTGGGCTGGCGAGCATGTGCCCAAGCCCCTCTGCGCCAGCTGCTTGAGGCCGTGTAGGGAGGTGGGCATCCGGGAAGCAGCTAGAAACCTGGCTGTTGAGAAGCAGTGTCTGCAGCAGATTCTTGTCAAAAGCAACAAAGCTGTGGACAAAAATCAAATGCATCTGTGGACGTGGTAGGTCCTGGGGGCCCTCGTTCCCACCCCGTTCCCACCTCGGCCCACTCACAGGGTGTTCTGGGCCAGACTGGTCCAGTCACTTCCATCTCTGGTCCACTGTCAGGTTCAGAGACTCTGAACTGTCACGGTTCTTGATTTGTTCTCAGAATTATTCCTGTTGGCAAATCACGTAGCTCGTATGTGTGTTTCTCCTGTTTCCCCTACATATTTTCAGTAGCCTCTGCTTTGAAGGCACTTATATGCCTCTCGTCTGCATTTGTAGCACCAGCATCTTGTTCGTGCTTCTTGGACGTGGAGGAATCAGTAATAATAGGAAATGCCCTTGAAAGTTAAAAAACGTAGGCACATTGTTGGTGAGCCCCTCACCCACGCCCATGCTCAGCTGCTCAGCTCACCAGGGGTTCTGGTGCTCAGAATCTGTGTTTCACTTTGCCCTGACGTTTGTTTGGGTCAGTTTGGGAGCAGAGGGGCATCTATCTGGTGGAGTGTGGGACCGCAGTGTCCCCCGGCACAGACGTGAGAGGCACCTGCACGGCAGGAGTTTGAGTGCGCGTAGGCCCGGCTACACCAGTCTGTTCTCCCCGCAGACCGGAGCGCTGCTCAGCGCCTTCGTCCAGCTGTGCCACATTTCTACCACCCTGGCAGAAAAGACATGGGTCCAGCTTTTTCCCAGATTGTGGAAAATTCTGTCTGACAGGCAGCAGCATGTGAGTATATTTCATAAATCCTCTTTTGAAAACTGTAGTGTTTGCTTTTAATAAGTATTTGTGAGAAAAAGTGATCTTAAATTTCAAAGAATGAGGAAACTACTCTTACTTAAAAGTGAATTATCAGAAATAGCCCAGATGCCATGTGAGAGAGTAGGCATGCTGATTTTTGAACAAGGGCCCAAGTCACCGCGCTGCTTGGTTTCAGGCGCTGGCTGGGGAGATCAGTCCGTTCCTGTGCAGTGGCAGTCACCAGGTGCAGCGGGATTGTCAGCCCAGCGCCCTGAACTGCTTCGTGGAAGCCATGTCCCAGTGTGTCCCCCCCATTCCCATCCGACCCTGCGTCCTGAAGTACTTGGGAAAAACCCACAACCTCTGGTTCCGGTCCACGCTGATGCTAGAGCACCAGGCCTTTGAAAAAGGTCTGAGCCTGCAGATTAAGCCGAAGCAAACGACGGAGTTTTATGAGCAGGAGAGCATAACTCCACCTCAGCAGGTGAGGCCTCACTGCTTTTGTCGATCACGTCTTCCTTGTCAGTGACTTCGCGTTTTCGATTTCGTTGTAAATCGTGGTACCGTGAAGTTGCTTTGCTGGGAAGAATGGTTTTGTCATGGGCACTCAGACACCGGCGTCTGTGTCCTCAGGAGATCCTGGACTCCCTCGCCGAGCTGTACTCCTTGTTACAAGAGGAGGACATGTGGGCGGGTCTGTGGCAGAAGCGCTGCAGGTACTCGGAGACGGCAACCGCCATCGCCTACGAGCAGCACGGCTTCTTCGAGCAGGTAGCGCTGCCGGCGGGTGCGGGGGCGGCCGCGGGAAGGCCGCTGCTGGCCGCGCTTTGCTGTCGCGTCCTCAAGTCAGGTCACACTCAAATAGAAGTTTGCTGTTTATTGGGAGCATTTATTTATCCTACACATAGAGGCTCTTTGATCGAGGTCTCAGTTTAAGAGAAATGTGCATATGTGACATGAACATTTTTAGAGCTCTGTCCTGAATCCCTTACTGTCAGCTGCTCACGTGAATGCGTTTTATTTGCAGTCCTTGGTCCTGAGGGAAGGGTAGGTAGGTTGTGTCTAGTGTAAGACTAACCTTGTACCGGTCCTTTTGCTGCAGTAGGGTCACTGTCACAGGTGCAGTCACCGCCCTGTGTGGGACACTGAGCACAGACACTCCAGCAGCAAAGGCACGGGCTGTGGCCCCTCCTTTCATTACCACCGAGGATGGAGAGTGAATGTGGGTCTGGGCAGAGTCTGCTCCTTCCCTTCTGTGCGGGGAACTGTGCACCTGCCTCCTCCCACTCTCCTGTGTTCTGAGTGAAGAATTTGGGGTGCCAGGTGACCTGAGAGAAGAGCATGAGACACTCCTAGGTCTGGGATCCGGCTTGTCCTCAGTCACTGGGCAGTGGTCATACAGAGGTTCTGGTTAAACAGCCGTGTGAAAGCATTATTAACTTTTTTAGGCACAAGAATCCTATGAAAAGGCAATGGATAAAGCCAAAAAAGAACATGAGAGGAGTAATGCATCTCCCGCTATTTTCCCAGAGTACCAGCTTTGGGAGGACCACTGGATTCGGTAAGCTGAACGTGATGTGTTCAAAGGTCAGCTAAGGGGACCAGTGAAAAGTCTCCAGTGTACTCTCACGAGTATTTTTAAAAGGGATCTTTGCTACTTTCTTTATGGCCCCAAAGGAAAGAACAAACAAAAATCTGCGCATAGCTGTCAAGTCTTGAGTCACTGAGAGTGTGCTGGAGAAACAGTAAAACGAGCTCAGATTCCAGGGCTCTGAGCTCCCTGCTGTGGGCAGGGGGCAGGGGGGCTCTCACTGCCTCAGGGGAGTGGTTTCCTGGGGCACGTCAGCATCCCGCAGAAGCCTCCCTTCTTTGTGTGGGCAGCAGTTTCTTTTTCCTTCTGTGGATTGGAAGTGAATGGCTAGATCCTGTCTTCTGCCCTTTCTGAGTCTGTGTGGTAACTGAGTTGGTCCCGAATCCATGGTCTCTAGGTGCTCCAAGGAGTTGAACCAGTGGGAAGCCCTGACAGAATACGGCCAGTCCAAAGGTCACATCAACCCTTACCTCGTCCTGGAGTGTGCTTGGCGGGTGTCCAACTGGACCGCCATGAAGGAGGCCTTGGTGCAGGTGAGACGTTCCTCCTGCCTCCCAGGGACACATCCACTCTCAGGTTGTAGTCTCTGCAGCCACATGGGTCTCTTCGGCCAAAGTCATGAACCTCTGGAGATTTCCCTTCACTCGCAGCAAGCTGGGTATTTTGGCAGATGAAAGATAGCCTCACTTTCTCTTTCTGGTTTATTTCACTTAGAATGACCATCTCCAGAGCCATCCACATTGCTGCAAATGGCGTTATTTTATTATTTTTATGGCTGAGTAGTATTCCACTGTATAAATATACCACACCTTCTTTATCTAATCATCTGTCGACGAACATTTAGGTTGTTTCCGTGTCTTGGCTATTGTGAATAATGCTGCTGTGAACATTGGGGTGCAGGTATCTTTTTGAATTAAGGTTTCCTCTGGATATATGCCCAGGGGTGGGATTGCTGGATCATAGACTTACCATATTTTTAGTCTTTTGAGGAGTCTCCATACTGTTTTCCACAGTGGCTGCACCAAACTGCATTCCCACCGACAGTGTAGGAGGGTTCCCCTTTTCTCCACAGCCTCTCCAGCATTTATCACTTGTGGACTTCTGAATGATGGCCATTCTGACTAGTGTGAGGTGATACCTGATTATAGTTTTGATTTGCATCTCTGATAATTAGCAATATTGGACATTTTTTCATATGCCTATGGCTGTTTGTGTTCATTGGAGAATTGCTTGTTTAGTTCTTCTGCCCATTTTTTTGGTTTGGGTTGTTTGTTTTTTTCTTGTTAAGTCATATGAGCTGGAAATTAAGCCCTTGTCAGTCTCATCTTTTGCAAATATTTTCTCCCTTTCTGTAGGTTGTCTTTTTGTTTTGCTTATGGTTTCCTTTGCTGTGCAAAAGTTTGTAAGTTTAATTAGGTCCCATTTGTTTATTTTTGCTTATATTTCTATTGCTTGGGTAGACTGCTCTAGGAGAACATTGCTGAGATGTATGTCAGATAATGTTTTGCCTGTGTTTTCTTCTAGGAGGTTTATTGTGTCTTGTCTTATGTTTAAGTCTTTGATCCATTTTGAGTTTATTTTTGTGTGTGGTGTGAGGGAGTGTGCTAACTTCATTGATTTCCATGCTTCTGTCCAGTTTTCCCAACACCATTTGCTGAAGAGACTGTCTTTATTCCATTGTATGTTCTTGCCTCCTTTGTCAAAGATTAATTGACCCAAAGTTTGTGGGTTCATTTCTGGGCTCTCTATTCTGTTCCATTGATCCATAAGTCTGTTTTTATACCAATACCAATACATGCTGTTTTGATTACTGTAACTCTGTAGTATTGTCTGAAGTCTGGGAGGGTTATTCCTCCAGCTTCATTCTTTTTCTTTAGTAATGCCTTAGCAATTCTGGGTCTTTTGTGATTCCATATAAATTTTAGTATGATTTGTTCTAGTTCTGTGAAAAATGTCCTGGGTAATTTGATAGGGATCGCATTAAATCTGTAGATTGCTTTGGGTAGTATGGCCATTTTGACAATATTAATTCTTCTAATCCAAGAACATGAGATATCTTTCCATTTCTTTCAGTCATCTTTAATTTTCTTAGTCAGCAATTTGTAGTTCTCCACATGTAAGTCTTTCACTTCTTTAGTCAGATTTATTCCTAAGTGTTTAATTTTTTTGGATGCAGTTTTAAAAGGGATTATTTCTTTACTTTCCTCTTCTGATGTTTCATTGTTAGTATAAAGAAATGCTACTGATTTCTGTATGTTGATCTTGTATGACAGTAAAATTTTTGAATGTTCACTCACATTTTTATAAACCTGAATTGCTGCTTTCTGTCTACTTCCTTATATAATATGGAACAAGTTAGGTCAGTTTCCCAGGATAACAATGTGACTTGGAGATGATTTAAAAGATGAGCACATATTTAATAATTTGAAAATTCACTTGCTGACTTTGTTGATCAGTTTCCCCCTTTTTGGAAATACCAGTGACCTTAAAGCAAGGAGCTTGTGGCATGCCTTTGTAGCTGGAGAGATTGGCCACTCACTGGGATTTGGAAAAGGAGAGTATCCCGAAGAAATCTAAATGCAAGCTTCTCAGAAAAAAATGTGTCTGTTTATAGCTTAATTTCTGTTTTTTGCTTTGTATAATCGGCTGCACAAAAATTGACTTCACTTTTTGACTGTCACCACTGAGACAGTGGTATACCTGTTGCTTCCTATGTAATGTTCTTTCACCACCAGGTAGAAGTGAGTTGTCCAAAGGAGATGGCTTGGAAGGTCAACATGTACCGTGGGTACCTGGCTATCTGCCACCCCGAGGAGCAGCAGCTCAGCTTCATCGAGCGCCTGGTGGAAATGGCCAGCAGCCTGGCCATCCGCGAGTGGCGGCGGCTGCCCCACGTGGTGTCCCACGTGCACACGCCTCTTCTTCAGGTGGGTACAGTGCCCTCGTGGGAGCACAGCCTCATGGGCCCGTCAGTGGAGCACCTCCTGTCCAGGCTTAGGTCTGTAAGCTGAGCAGGCCGGAAGAGAGGGAACTCCTTCCACTTGTCCTTTCCCATTTAAAATCGTCCTCAGAGAAAGGAAGGCTAGAGTCAAAATGGAGAGAACTGAAATGATGCTTCTCAGTTTGGGAGCTTCCATGGGATCTAAGCAACAGACCATTCTCAGAAGTGATTCTGACGATTTTCACTTTTGCTTTAGAAATGTTCTGTAATGCCCACCGCACAGCATCAGCGTGACGCCCCTGTCCAGCCCAGAAAGCCTCTCATCCTCTGAGGCTCTTACAGCTGCAGTTAGACTGTGCCTTGGCTTCTTCCCTTGTGTATCGTCTTCCCTGCTTCTGAGTTCGTTCAGCCACGCAAGCCATTCAGTGGCTCAAATCTAAAGGCCTACCCTCCCGCGGCCCCTTGTGCACGCTGCCCCGCTCCACGGGACGTGTTTTCCCCCCGACCCAGCCCCTGCGTACACGCGCACACACTCCAGGGGCTCTGCCAGCTTTTTTCCTCTTACCTGGTGCCTCACCTGGAGCAGCTTCCAGGGTTATTCAGTGAGTAAAACTGTAGGCTGATGTTGTAACAGAAGTTCAGGAAGGTCATACTTCCCCTGCTTTAAAGAATAGTTTTGAGACTTTAACTGGTAAATTCGTTTTTATAGTTAGTGTATAAATAGGCTTTTTTAAGTTATGTAGTTGTTTATTAATATACTTAGATTATCTTGTCTTCTTCATAGTGAACCAGAAGTTCATTGAAGCAATTAGTCTCTTACTTTGTTTCGATGCTTTTCATTTCTGTATCTGTTATTTGTGGCTTTTGCTCAAGGTGTGCACTAATGTTACTTTGCAGGTGTGTAACGTCTCTAATCTAGGTTACTAAAACAGTCTAAAGCTTTGTATTTAAAGAGGACTTTTTCCTTCATATCCTAAAAGTGCAAAGGTGGGTCGCATGTTGTAGCTATTAGGAAGAAAGTTACTACATTGAACACAGGAAAAAGGTGTCAATTCAAGAAATATTCATTATGAATGACTGAGTATTATTATGATTGAATGACTGAGTAGCATTGTGAATGAATAACAGTTATGAATAACTAAGTAGAAATTATTACATAGTTACATATTCAAAGCATGGAGTATAAAATGTAGTATTTCAGACAATCTTGATTCAAGTATTCTGGAAGTGATTAAAGGCACTTGCGTATCTGTTCCACTGCTTTGGTCATGGCTGATCCTCAGTAAATATCTTTGATTAGCTTGGTTATAAAGCTGACTGCATTTAGAGATGGTTCCCACCTCCCCGTTAAAGTCAAACAGAAGAGTACCGAGTACTGAACTTAGCGCTGTTTGAGACATTCACACAATTTAAAAACATATTCTGGCTCAATGGAGCATGTAGCTGGAGGGAGATGATGACACATCCATAAGAAGCAAAATTTAAAGGAAGAGGGAGTCTGTGACTCAGGGCCACACGGCAGCACAGGAAAGAAGCACAGGGTTTAGAGAAGGGAAAACCCCTGTGGGAGGGGAAGGTGGGACCTGACGGGTAGAGTTTGAATAGGCTCAGAGCTGTGGCCGGGGCATCCCGTAAGGAGGTGGAGCCGGCAGCACACTTGGGGTTTAAAGGGTGGTGAACTGGACAGATCTGTAGGGATGTGATGGAAGATGCATGTATCAGCCCCAGGAGTCATTAGAACTGTGTCCTAAGATGCTCACTATGGCTCTGAGGGTCACACGTTAATGGAAGGAAAGCTTGAAGGCCGAGGGTGAGGTTGTTCTGGTCTGACATTGATAGAGCCACACTTGGCTGGTGGCAAAGGGGGTGGAAAAGAGGGTTGTTGGGGTGAGGTGGGGCGGGCGGTGTATACACCTTTGCCCTCCCAGTCCCCGGCTTCACAGCACCTGCGGAGTTCAGGGGAGCCTGAGAGCGGCGTCTGAGGTGTGGGTAAGTCAGGTGTGGCATCCGAGGCATCTGAAGAAGCCCCATGCTTCCTGCAGTAACTGAGCCGTGGGGCTTCCCAGCAGTCAGGCTCCTGATGGACTCTGGCTGGTTCCCTCGCTCACCCTCACCCAGCGCTCACTGTCGGCTCTTCACACTGGTCCCCTGCAGGCAGCGCAGCAGATCATTGAACTTCAGGAAGCTGCACAGATAAACGCAGGCTTGCAGCCTAGCAACCTGGGGAGGAACAACAGCCTGCACGACATGAAGACGGTGGTGAAGACCTGGAGGAACCGGCTGCCTATCGTGTCGGACGACTTGTCCCACTGGAGCAGCGTCTTCATGTGGAGGCAGCATCATTACCAGGGTAAACCTACCTGGTCCGGCATGCATTCATCATGTAATTTTCCAGACACCCCACTGTTCTGGTTTCATGTCTTGGTTGTGTTTTGTTTTTTCCCTTTTACCAGATTTTCTATTTTTTGGCAGGTATGGTAGATGGTGGTTGGTATGACGAGGGTAAGGAGGAAGGGGGTGAAGGTGGGAGGAAGTCCCCGTCCCTGTTGCCTTTTTCCAGCCAGAACAGACTTGCTGGACACTGCCTGTTGCAGGGGGCGCAGGCCCATGGGGTCGGAGCTGTGGGTTGTGGCCCTCTGTGTTTTGAAGCCCCCCGAGGAAGAGCTGCTCTCAGGTGGCAGTGAGCGGCCTTCCCAGTTTCCCTGATCCTCGCTGCTCCTCCCCTAAACCTGTCAGGCGTCTGTTGAGAGCCACCTTCGTGTTTTAGTTAGCCAGGATGCTAGCGCTCAGCTTGGTAATTGGTGCTTCTTGTATCTTACTTTTGATGCAGAATACAGGGAAAAGTAATGAGGATTTATCACAGAGCTTCCCATTTTCATAAGCCATGTGTTTGTTTTTCATTTTTTACTTAAGCCTTAGTTGTGGAACACTTTGAACGGCATTTGACTTGGGCTGAGAACCCATTTCTTTGCTCTCTAGCTATTGTAACTGCGTATGAGAATAGTTCTCAGCATGATCCAAGCTCAAATAACGCTATGCTGGGGGTTCACGCATCGGCTTCAGCAATCATCCAGTATGGGAAAATCGCCCGCAAGCAGGGACTGGTCAATGTGGCTCTGGACATACTAAGTCGCATTCATACGATTCCAACCGTTCCCATCGTGGACTGCTTCCAGAAGATTCGGCAGCAAGTCAAGTGCTACCTCCAGCTGGCAGGTGTCATGGGGAAGAATGAGTGTATGCAGGTAGCGTGTCAGGGGACCCGGCGCCCGGCCGCGCCCCGAGGTCTGGGAGGAGGGGCGGGGCCGCATGGAGATTGCCAATGCCCCCTGGGGAGGAGGGCTGGGGCTGCACAGACACAGCCTGCGTCATGGGGAAGAGTCCTGCCCAAGCAGGGGAGGGACAGGAAGCCACTTGAGTATTTGGATTGCATTTGGTGGTCTCGCTTCTACCGTATAAGTGGTTAATATTAAGGAAAGAAAACTTAAAACTGCGGGATTGTGAGGGTATCTCGTAGATTTTGGCCATGTTCAGAGGGATGTTAATAAAAACATTGAAACTGACTAAATACATAAAGCTTTGGAGAAAATGATACCCTTAAGGTGTCTAGAACTGAACTTGGCATTTAGTGATTCAGTTTAAATACTACTTAAGTAAATCGTCAGTCAGTCAGTAAGTATTCATGGTAGACAGATCTGTTGTCAGTTTAAAGTATATTTGTCAATGGCCTTTGGGACTTACTGCCTAGATCAATATTTTAATGAGGTTTTTATATTACTGTCTAGAAATTTCAAGACATTCTTTTCTGTTGTTTTTTTATAAACAGGGCCTTGAAGTTATTGAATCTACAAACTTAAAATATTTCACAAAAGAGATGACAGCTGAATTTTATGCACTGAAGGGAATGTTCTTGGCTCAGATCAACAAGTATGTATGTTGTGTAGGTGGAGGATAAGAGAAAAACTCATCAGATTATTTGAATAGTTATTTATAACTTGAAGCCAACATGAAGGTCAGGCTAGAAATTGGTATGATTTAGTGTTATCAGGGGTGGCATTTCAGACATTGTGCCTCTATGAAGACAGTACCTGGCAGCAGATTGACAAGCCCGTTTGATCTGTAGTGCTTAAAGCTTTTTAAAAATGAAGTGCTTGAGGGGAAGGATATAGCTCGGTGGCAGAGCACATGCTTAGCATGCACAGGGTCCTGGGTTCAATCCAGTACCTCGATTAAAATAAATAAATAAAAGAAAAAAATGAGTTGCATGAACACTGAGTTGCTGATAACGTGTTCTTAGCATGCCACTTTGGAACAGAGTTGATTCCTTTTACGGAGATTATTCTTAGAGCTGGGGTCAGTCAGCTGTAAAACAGTGCGTTGGGTCCTCAAAAACTATAACCATAGACCTATCACGTGACCCAGCAATTGTGTTCTGAGGTTTTTACCCAAAAGAATCAAAAACGGGACTCAGGCAGGTACTTGCTCATGAATGTTCATGGCAGCACTGTTTCCTGTAGCCAAAATACTGAATTAACTGAAATGAACAGATGAACAAAATGTGGTATATACACACAGTGGGGTGTTATTCAGCGTAACAAGGAGTGAAGTACTGGCATGTAGTGCAGCGGGGGTGGACCTCAGAGACACTCTGCTAAACGGAAGAGTCCAGACCAAAACTCACATCATGTGTGAGTCTGCTAACGTGAAGTACGCAGAGTAGGGAAATCTGTAGAGACAAGAAGCGCGCTGGTGCCCGCAGGGGCTGGAGGTTGAGGGGGTGGAGAGTGACTACTTACTGGTTAAGGGTTTTCTTTGGGTAATGAAAATGTTCTGGACCACACCATTTTGAATGTACCAAATGCCATGGAATTACTCACTTTAAAACGGTTGGTTTTATATGATGTGATGTCCACCTAAAAAACTCATGTTTCGGTTTTGTGTCCTCACAGGTCTGAGGAAGCAAACAAAGCCTTTTCTGCAGCTGTGCAGATGCATGACGTGCTGGTGAAGGCCTGGGCCATGTGGGGTGACTACCTGGAGAACATCTTTGTCAAGGAGCGGCAGCTGCATCTCGGAGTGTCTGCCATCACCTGTTACCTGCACGCCTGCCGGCATCAAAATGAGAGCAAATCTAGAAAATACTTAGCCAAGGTGAGACAGAGAATTAGCTTCGACCAAAGACCATCTGGAAGCCTTCAAGTCTGCATGGAAATTCAGCTACATACTAATCTGTGCTGGGTTCAAGGCGTTACTTCATGCCTTACCTGTCAGTTCCCTTCATTCCTCAGAGTATAGTCCATGGTTCTACTTTAAGGCTGAAAAGTTGAGGCCTGGATATACTTGGGGTCAGAGGACTTTGAAGCAGCAAAACTGAGCTTGGAGTCTGAGTCTTAGGACTCAAGGCTGGTGTTCTCTGTGGGATCTCACACTGGACACACATTCCTGTAGGCTGATGGGGGTCTGCAAGGAGAACTTATCTGCTAAGACACCCGTTAGAGTCTGGCCTCTCACCTGCGGGGACCATGCACACAGTCACGGAGCGGTCAGCCCTAGTCACAGGCGACACCGAATCGCACAATCTCTGCACACTTGCAGGGTGAGGTCTCAGTCCTCGGGGTCCTTGTCCATGGTGCCCCAGAGTAGCGCCGGGCACCAGGTCCCTACTGACATGTGCCAACAGGTGATCCCTCCCAGGAGACACATAAATGCAACCCAGAGGCGGTTCTTTCAGAAAACTTAAGAATTCTTAAGTTGTTGTGCTTTTGTCCATGAAAGGTTAGGATTTTTTAGATTCCTTGGTTTAATGTCAAAGTTCGACTTGAACATTAGCACCTAGTAGTTAAAGCAACTGTAGAAACAAACCAACTATAGTAACACTGACCCCCTCACGGTCTGAGTCCAGATTTGCTGACTTGTAGATGGAATTGTTTCAGACAGCTGCAGACGCCGGGCTGCCACCACGGGGCCTGCCTGGTGCTAGGGTGATGTTCACCTGGGATTTTTAGCTAAAGTCCATTTTGTTCTGCTGAGATGACAGTGTGAAGCAGCAGGCGGACGGGCCCTTGGTGTCACCTGTTGCCTCCTTGAGGTCACACTGGCCACCACTAGCCAGGTGATGGGATCAGTTAGTAATTGGCTTTAAAGCTAAATCTAGATGAAAACTGTATTTATATTTTCATTTTAATTTGTAAGATTTATATCTAAATTTAGCGGTGCTTTTGGACTTTTTGCAGATCTTTTCCCACGGTGCCAGTAAAGCTATTCTTATACAGAATTTTAATGTTGGGGAGAAGTCACTTGGTGAGAGCCTGTGAATTTTTATTCAACTCTAAAACTTTCCCTTCCATCTTAGGTGCTGTGGCTCCTGAGTTTTGATGATGACAAGAATACCCTGGCAGATGCTGTGGACAAGTACTGCATTGGCGTGCCACCCATCCAGTGGCTGGCCTGGATCCCACAGCTGCTCACCTGTCTGGTCGGCTCGGAGGGGAAGCTGCTTTTGAACCTCATTAGCCAGGTGGGAATACCAAGACATCTTTGGTCACAAAAAAATTAGTCTTCATTCCACATCCTTTTTTTCCAGAGAGAAATTGTGCATGCTCAGAGTTTTGAAACTGAGTCAGAGAGATGGGAAGATGTAGACAATTAGAGGTCACTTGATGTAAAGCACAGTTAAAAGCAATTGAAGAGTGTCAGGGTTGGAGTGAAATAATCTGCTGGAGCATTGCAGTATTAAACTGGCAGTGGCTTTCCTTGAACATGTTGCCACATAAGATACAAGTAAAAATGAACATCCTCTTAAAATGCAAGCTCACTGGTGAGTACTCAGAGCTACTCACGTGGGTGTGTATCCAGTCGATACTTCATGGCTGACTTCCCATCGTGTGCCCTGCAGGGCTTCCCTTTGGAATAAAACTCACCCCAAACTGTGGTGTTTGCTGCCCTTGGTACAGTTGTTCAGCTGCTGCTGTTAGACACTGAAAGTTGTGTGCACCTGGGCTGGGCTTGGGGATTTGGACAGACTAGGGCGCTAGGTCCCGTAGGACCATGGTTACAGAATGGGTCCAGATTGGCCCTCTCCTGTGGAAAGACCGGGAGGTGGAGGAAGGGGCTGAGCAGGAGAGACTGGGATACAGTTCCGTCTGGGATCGAGTGCCTTTGTAAAATCAGAGAGTCGTAACTTTTCAGGAATGAACAGCATTGTCACCAGACACGTAGGAACATGCTCCTCATCGTTCTGTTTTTTACATGTCGCACATCATCTACGCTGTACCCAGAAGTGGTTTTATTTTTAACTTGAGGGCCTGCAGCTCTGTTCCTGGGTAGCGGCATTTTCTTGGACCTTATCTGTCAAGACGGAGATTCCATCTACTTGGTATTGTCATTCGTTGAGCATCTCATAACAGACACTAGCCAGCCACCCTGCCGCCTGTGGCAGAGCTGGGTATGTCTGCTCAGCCCTCCTGAGGGAGCCGTGTAACCGTAATTTGGTAAAACTGGCGTTTCTTACCTTAAAGAGAAAATTTTCAGTCACCTCCTTGCTGCAGTTAAGCAGAGTAAAGTTACTAATGAGCTTAGTTGTCAGAATCAGCTCACGATTCCTGGTGAATAAAGACTGATATCATTTTGTGTTTTCCTGTCATTTGCCTTCAGTGAGATGCAAGAACTTTTCGTATTTTGTCTTCCTCATATTAACTGAATTAAGTGAAAGTGTGGTTTCTCTGTGATTAAGAGTCCTGGAGCAGAACTGGCGAAATCTCCATGTTGGTCGTTGTCAGGTCTTTTAAAGCTGAATTAGATGTCTGACTTGCTGTTTAATGGCCTCCTGTGTATCCGGTATCTGCTCCCTTGGCCCAAGTGCAGGCCAGCGGCCCACTTAGGATTGACGCCAGTTGTTTTCGATACAGATTCTCTCCGTCCAGCAGCACAGTGATGAGTGGTGGTCCTCACTTCTCTGTCTCTGAGCAGGTCGGACGAGTGTATCCCCAGGCCGTCTACTTCCCCATCCGGACCCTGTACCTGACCCTGAAGATAGAGCAGCGGGAACGCTACAAGAGCGGTACGTCCCCGCGGGCGCGGGGCTGGGTCCCGGGCGGACAGGCTCCTGCCTGCGGCGCACTCCCAGGACGGGGGCCGGTCTCGCCTTTAGCCACTGAGGGGACGCTGGGGCTGGGAGAGCAAACCCTGACCTCCCGGTGGGGTTCATGGTTCTCCTTCACCACGATGTGCTGAGTGTTGATTTACCTAAGAGATTTGATGCATAAGTAGGAAAAGTGTATGAAATTTTTAGGTACAGATAATGGTGAAGCATAACTTGCCTCGATAGTTAGAAATGAGTCCTGGTAAACAGTATAAATGTCAGTTACTGTGTTGTAAAGAATGTCTTCATCTGTCAGGAGAATCCACATAGAAATCAATCTTACCAAATGTAAAAATTTACTCAGAAGTTTTTAATCCATATCGAATAGCCCTAGGATGTAAAGAAATAACTCATTTAACGGTTTCAGTTACCCACTCAGCGTGGTGCTTTGTAAACAATTAAAGCACTGTTTGCTTCACCATGCTCTTAATCCGTAGACAGTCACGCTGCAGGCCAGAGTCGTTCTTGGAAGGTGACTCCATCCCCCGGGCAGTGGCGGCCTTGCCACTCCTGTGCGGGGTTGGGTTAGCACTGCACAGCACGTCAGCTCCGACCTCCTGGGTCCAGGACTGAGGCAGATCGTGTTTTGGTCACTTGAAAGTTAACGATTTTTATTCTAAGTGACCTGAAGCTAGAAAAATGGGCAACAGGTATTCAACATACCTCTTATGTATTTTTTCAAAAATGTCCTTTTCCACGTGGGTTTGGCTTTCCTAGATGAAAACGTGGAGAGTGACTTGTTAACTACTTGTGGATCCTCGGAGCTGTAGTGTAAAGAATGTATTGTGACATATTTTGCCAGACATTTAAAAAGTGAACGTTCAGATTCAGGTGAAGTCAGAGAGCGAGCTTGGTGAACACGGTGCCCTCGCCCGCACCCCCAGTTCCTGTGCTGTTGAACTTGCCCGCTCTCAGCACATGTGCTTTCTGGGGCCCGGTTGTAGACAGCCATGCTCCCCATAGCGCCCCACCCCGTTAGATCCACGTGGCCCCCGGGGAAGCGGTCCCGTGACGTGTCGCACACCGGCAGGAACCAGCGTTCCTTTGGCCGGTGGGTCCTTAGAGCACCGACTCTCCCATCGGTCAGTTTGGCGCTGACATTGGCGTTGTGTGTGTTGCTCTCAGATTCTGGACAGCAGCAGCCAAGTTCAGTGGGTAACCAGTCCCATTCTGCATCAGATCCAGGGCCCATAAGAGCAACAGCCCCCATGTGGCGCTGCAGCCGAATCATGCACATGCAGCGGGAACTGCACCCGACCCTGCTGTCTTCCCTGGAAGGCATCGTCGATCAGATGGTCTGGTTCAGAGAAAACTGGCACGAGGAGGTACTGGATACGATCTCGGGAGTGCTGGCTTCCTGCGGAGGGACGTGTCGTTCTGTGTGCATCTGTGGCTGTATTTGCTCTCGATTAGCTGCCTGGTCATTTACGTGTGTCGCAGAATTGAGCGGTGGGGCAGCAGGGACTTGCGTAACTCTGCACGCTGGTGCAGCCTCGAATACTTGCAGCAGAAGACGTCAAAGGAAGGAGATGAAGTTGAGAAAGCCATTTCTGGCCTTAAGATGTTCACTTTGTTCAGTTGTCTGAGCTTCGTCACTTAATACCACCACTGACCAGGCAGCAGTGGTGGCTGTGGGCCCGGACAGCTCCCTGGCTGCCAGTCTCTGGGGCTGGGAGCCGCTTCCGGTGACCTTTCAGCGGCTAGGCCAGCTCCATGGCGTTGGTGTGAGCTGTTGCCAAAATACTCCGCCTTGGTTGCCCAGAGTTTCAGCCAGTTGGCCACAAGCCCCCCAGTTAGTGCCGTGTTACTTTGAGTGCACACGCGCGGCAGTAGCACTGAAGCTGTGGCGGCTTCCTCGCTTAATCAGCAGAAGAGTGTGTGTACGACCCAAAAAATGGGATTTGAGGTTTTTTGGTTTGGGTTTTGGGGTTTTTGTTTGTTTGTTTGTTTTTGTTTTGAACCGTTCAGGACAGTTGCTCCTCATCGCAAACACAGCTCACAGTGTGGGCGTCCAGGCGTCCCCTGGTCTGCACACTCTGATGACAGCACCTGGTGGGCGCCAGGTGCCACAGAGAGCTTTGGTGGTGGTGGGGACGTGCTGGACAGCTGCGTTCGGCTGGTTGGTTGCTCAGATCGAGAGCTCTGTTTTGTGAGTTGCCTTGGTCCCTTTTCCCCTAGGTTCTCAGGCAGCTCCAGCAGGGCCTGGCAAAGTGCTACTCTGTTGCATTTGAGAAAAGCGGAGCAGTGTCCGATGCCAAAATTACCCCCCACACCCTCAACTTCGTCAAGAAGCTGGTGAGCACATTCGGGGTGGGCCTGGAGAATGTGTCCAACGTCTCCACCATGTTCTCCAGTGCAGCCTCTGAGTCCCTGGCCCGGCGGGCACAGGCCACTGCGCAGGACCCTGTCTTCCAGAAGCTGAAGGGCCAGTTCACAACTGGTGAGTCCTGCTTTGCTCTTCCTAATCCAGGGGCGCTTCCACTCACATTTCTCCTTCATCTTTAACGTCTGAGCTTAGTGTATTCATTTGTTTTCGTGAGCACTGTGTGGGTGAGCTGTTACACTGTGTTTAAAATACAGGCTCAAATCGCAAGGAAACAGCCACGCTCCCCGCCTGGGACCGCAGGTCCTCCCCCAGGTGTGGGAGCCAGAGCGCGGGGCTGCACGTCGGGGTGGGCACGGGCTTCAGGGCAGCCTGCTCTTGCTTCTCTGTCCTGCCTCCTGCGTGGTTTAATGGGAGGACTCAACAGTGCAGGGTGGGGCGGTAAGACTCAAAGGTGCAGGACTCCAGGTGACGAAGGTCAAACCTGTAGTGCATTCTGGCGGCAGAATCTGTCCCTGGGGACATGACCCACAGGAGCTCGGATTGCGGCTCCACCTCTTTCTGTGTGATCTGTGGTAAGTGGCCTGGTCTCCCTCAGCCTAAGTCCTCGTCTGTCGTGGGGACCTCGTCCCCCTGGTGCACACACAGGCACGGCCACGTCCCCTGGAGCTCCTGCTCATGCGGTCTGTCATCCTCTGAGAAAGAAAGGGTCTGAGATGAAAGTTTTATGGGAGCCATCGTATTTTATTTAAAAGAAGTGATACTCAGTGTTTCTTTATTGTAAAACGTCCAGATCATTAAATCAAATGTAGTCTGAAACAGAGAATTAGAAGTGGGGCGAATCATCTGGATTTTGATGTGAAAAAAAAAAAAATGACGAAAACTAAAACTTAAAAGAAGACAGCTGTGAGGCTCTGATCCACCTCAAACTGCAGCAAGTTTCAGGTATAAATCAAGAGCTGGCCGTCCCCTCTGGCCGTCAGTTCTCTGGGACCCTGGTATCAGAGGAGAAGAGCTGCACCTCCTTGTCCAGCGGTGCTGCGTGCGCTGGCTGCCAGCCAGAAGTCTGTGAGGACGGGAGGAAAGTTCACAGCAGTACCTCGAATTTGTCCCAGAAAAGGGAGACTGACCTGCATGCAAACACTTGTACACGAGTGTTACAGCCCCAGACTGGAGTCTAGCCACATTCCCCTCTAAGGAGAGCAGGTAGACAGAGGGCGGTGCTTCCATTCTCGTGTAAAGCAAATAAAGAGGAGTTAACTGTCGCACACACAGCAAGTTGGGTGAACCTGAACGAAACTATGCTGAGTGCAGAAAGCCCATCTCAGGATTCCTGCTGTGTGGCTCTCATTTATGAAACACATATGAAATGGCATAATAGTCAAGACGGAGAACAGATGAGTGGTGGCCGGGCCCCGGGGCTGGGAGGAGGTGGGCGTGGCTCTGGGAGGCAGCGGGCGTCTCGCTGATGGACAATGAGCATCCCGGTCACGGGGCTGGTTGTGCAGCATCCCCACGTGACGCCCACAGAGGCACAGGTGCACACATAGTGCTCCTAACTGGCGAGTCTGCATCAGCCCTGCGGGTTGTGCCAAGGCCAGTCTCTTAGTGTCAGGAAGGGGTGTATGGCTCTCTCCATACAATCTTTTGCACTCCTATGAATCTGTATTTGTTTCAAAATAAAAGTTAATCCAAAAAAACGAACAGAAACTCACTACATCAAGATCAGCCCTGAGCTTGGGAGCACTGTCCTGGTCCAGAGCTGTGTGAAGCTGCCTGCGTCTGGCTGGGTGGCCCCTGCCTCCCCTCGTGTCGGTGTGTGGCGGCCTCTCCTGCCACCTGCTCCAGTGACATCATGCCAGAGTTAAAGGGAGACCAGAGAAATGCCACAGGAAAAAAATAAAAGTTCATGGACTGTCATAAAACTGATGACAGCTGCATACGGTTAAGTTTGTGCATGGGTGTGACGATTAGAATTGCTGGACTAGCGTGTGCTGTGCTGCGTGTCCGTGCCTGCGACCTCATTTAATCCTCGGGGTCGGAGTCGGGGTCTCCCGGCTCCGGTACAGGCATGGCCAAGTCGAAGAACCGCACCACACACCACCAGTCCCGAAAATGGCACAGAAATGGCATCAAAAAACCCCGATCACAACGATACGAATCTCTTAAGGGGGTGGACCCCAGGTTCCTGAGGAACATGCGCTTTGCCAAGAAGCACAACAAGAAGGGCCTGAAGAAGATGCAGGCCAACAACACCAAGGCCATGAGTGCATGTGCTGAGGCTGTCGAGGCTTAAAGGCCAAGGAGGTCAAGCCCAAGATCCCAAAGGGCAGCAGCCTCAAGCTCAGTCGACTTGCCTACATTGCTCACCCCAAGCTCGGGAAACGTGCTCGTGCCCGCATTGCCAAGGGTCTCAGGCTCTGTCAGCCAAAGGCCAAGGATAAGGCTCAGACCAGGGCCGCAGCTGCAGCTCCGGCTCCGGCTCAGTCTCCCAAAGGCACCCAGGCCCCCACAAAGGCTCCAGAGTAGAGCCTTTCATCTATTGATGAGAGGATATAAGGACTAGTGTGACCCCTGGGCAGCTGTCTGCGTGGGGCTCACGTCTACTTGTGCTGTTTGTACAAATTAACCTGAGGCAGGATCTGTCAGTCAAAAAAAAAAAATCCTCGGGGTCAGTGCTCCAGACCAGATATGGAATATGCCTGTGTCCCAGCGGGGAGGCACTTGAGCAGCAGTTCTGTAGTGAGTTAGAAACCATCCAGATGACTAAAAGTGTTTCTAATTATCTTTTATTTTGAAGATTTTGACTTCAGTGTTCCAGGGTCCATGAAGCTTCATAACCTTATTTCTAAATTGAAGAAATGGATCAAAATCCTGGAGGCCAAAACCAAGCAGCTTCCAAAATTCTTCCTCATAGAAGAAAAGTGCCGGTTTTTGAGCAATTTCTCAGCGCAGACCGCTGAGGTGGAAATTCCTGGGGAGTTTCTGATGCCGAAGCCGACACACTACTACATCAAGATCGCCAGGTGAGTGAGCCTCCCGCCGGCACTCTGCAGTCGGGCTATACCCGCCCTCATCTCTCCTTTCCCCGGAAACGGGAGAGGGCCCAGGGTGGCCCAGGGTTTGAGGCCCCTGAAAGAGTCTGGTCTAACCGGAGGGCAGGGTGCAGCATCACATTTGAGTCAGGTTTGTGTTTGTGTTTATGTTCTCTCAAAAGAACCCTTTTTGAGCCCCGTGGAACTTGACAAAGTATAAAGTTCCCAGTTTTCTGTAAACTCTTCAAGCCCAGTAGTCACAACAGGGTCAGACGGTTGTCAGATTCACTAGAACGTGTCCTGTCTCACTCACGATGTAAAGAGCCGTGAAGCGGCGGCCCTCGACATTAAGGCGTTTCATCCCTTCCCTCCGAATCCGCCTGTGTCCCGTGGCCCGCCCTCCTCCTGCCTTCTGCTCGCTCCTTGGGGCACCTGCCCCTGCTGTGCCGGGTGGGGGCCGTCTCCGCTCCCTCCTCCTGCGCCCCCTTTGCCTGGCGTCCCCTCCCACGCAGATTGGTCGCACTCACACCTGCCACGTGAGGCACAGTCTGCTGGGGCCACAGTCTGTCTCCACGACAGTTCTGACCGCGTTCCTGTCAAGCCCCATTTTCTTCTCGGAGACTCAGGGCCGATGTTTTACTGTCCGCCTGTCCCGGTAGGTTCATGCCCCGGGTGGAGATTGTGCAGAAGCACAACACAGCGGCCAGGAGGCTGTACATCCGCGGCCACAACGGCAAGATCTACCCGTACCTGGTCATGAACGACGCCTGCCTGACGGAGTCGCGGCGGGAGGAGCGCGTGCTGCAGCTGCTCCGCCTGCTGAACCCCTGTTTGGAAAAAAGAAAGGAAACCACCAAGAGGCACTTATTTTTCACAGGTACCAGCCCAGCGCCGCAGGGTGCACGGCGGCACCCGTCAGCCTGCAGAGGTTCGAGTCTGCCGTCCATGCCGGCAGCCGCGGCCCCGGGCGGCTCTGGGGCGGGAGGCCCCGCAGTGCTGGGCCCCCACACGGGCCCTGCTCCTGGAGGGGGGCCGCTCGGGGCCTTCAGGCTCCTCGCTGCAGGACGGGGGTGCCGCAGAGTGTCTGCTGGGAGAAGGAGGCACCGTGCCTGTGTGCACCAGCATCCCTCCCCGGAGGGGAGAGCATTGTTGACACACACAGCAGCAATCCCGGGCCCAGAGGCCTGCTGGGTGCGTGTTGTCTGGTCCCGTGTGGGGCTTTGTGCTGACAGCCAAGGTGTGTTCCAGCCCATTTTGACCCAGAATCTCTTAAGTTCAATATCCCCAAAATAAGTAGATTACAAAAACAAGAAGTCTATAGAAAGCTGAGTGCGTTCTAACGTGCATGTAACGAGATCTACAGTGCTGATCCCAGTGTGATTACTGCTTCCAAAGAAGCAAACTCCTGGTCAGCACCAAGTGGTAGTCCCCATGTCCCCTGGAGTCCTTCTGGAATTTCTTTATGGATTGACACCACGGCAACAGGCCACTAGCCATGGTGTAACTGACGCTGGACTGAGGTAACTCCTTGTCCATCTGAAGTCCGCGGCGTGTGTGTGCACACCAGGGTGCGGGTGGTTCTGTGGCCTGGAGGCAGGCCGTAGACAGGTTCATACCTGCTGCTGCCTGCTTGGCACCAGTGCACTCAGCAGAGTATTTCTCCTTTGAAATCACCTTACATGGTATTTCTGTTCACCTGTGTCTTAAACACGGGCGACAGGCAGCTCCGGCTGCACCCCAGCAGACAGAGCTCCGTGTGCTCACTGAGTCAGCTCTTCCCCGAGCACGCTGCTCCCAGCATGTCCCCGAGGGTCACGTCGAGCGCTGAGTCATGATGACTCACTCTTCCCCTCTCTCCCCAGTTCCACGCGTTGTGGCTGTGTCCCCGCAGATGCGCCTGGTGGAGGACAACCCGTCCTCTCTCTCCCTGGTGGAGATCTACAAGCAGCGCTGTGCCAAGAAGGGCATCGAGCACGACAACCCCATCTCCCGCTACTACGACCGGCTGGCCACCGTGCAGGCGCGCGGCACGCAAGCCAGCCACCAGGTGCCGGGGCGGGCCGGGCCAGAGCTCCCAGGACAGGGGGCGCGTGGAGAAGGAGGGGTCGGGTACACGTCTTGTGTGGACCTGTGTTCTCATTTCTCTCGGATGTACGTGCAGGAGTGGTATCGCTGGGGCATCTGGTAACTCTTAGGTTTAACACCTTGATGAACTGCCAGACTGTTTCCAAAGTGACTGCAGTGTCTGAGGGCTCTGATTTCTCCACGTCCTTGCCAGCACTTGAGAGTTGTCTGTCTTTCTATTACAGCCATCCTAGTGGATGTGAAGTGGTAGCTCATTCTGGCTGAGAAGTAATGATACTGAGGATCTTTTCATGTGCTAATCGGCTGTTTGCATATTTTCTTCGGAGAAAAGTCTGTTCAGATCCTTTGCTCATTTTTAAATTGAGTGATTTGTCCTTTGTTGACCCTGAGAATTCTTTCTATGTCTCGGGTCCAGGTGACCTGACACCGGTGCCTTCACTTCTGTTGCTGTGGGCCGGCTGCTGTCCTGCTTCTTCGCGTGCCTCGTGATCTTTTGTGGAAAACTGGATGTTTTGGATAATGTGTCCGTTCTAGAAATCAGATCTTTCCTTCCAAGTTTTGTTGGTGTTTCTGTTTGTTTAGTGACTTTCCTGGACTAATTCTGTCCAGGAAGCCATTGTGGAATGTCCAGAACCAAACTCCCCGGCTCTCCTGGAGGACCTGACAGCTCCCTCACACAAGTGCAGCCGCTGGCATCTCTGCTCAGCCCAGGGGCCAGCTGGTGATTTGACAGAGTTTCTTAAATGCCTAGAACCACTGAGCCTTCCACCTTCGAGAGCCTGTGTGTGTGTGCACACGCGCGCGTGTGCATGTGTGTGTATCTGTGTTTGTGTGCGTGTACATGGAGGTAACTTAAAACCCTGCCTTGGCCCTCACTCCCTGCTTGTGCAGAATCTGTCACCCAGGAGTAGCATAGGGCCTCTGAGGTTTCCTGTGGGCGTGAGGCTGGCCTTCTGGGTTCCCAAGAACGTGGCAGAGCTTCTCAGAGCCCCCACGTCGTCTCCTTCCCCAGCTTGTCTCTGGTTGGCCATCCTCCTGTGAGTGCCAGCTGATGCCCCAGCCTCAGGCACCCACGATGCCCTGACTGCGTGAACTCTGAGTCCATTCAGAGATGAGCTCTGAGAAAACGGAAGCCGCCACACAGTCAGCAGTGACAGTTCCCTGGGGTCCCCACGCCCATTCCGCCCACTCCAGGGCTGTTGGCTGCGAGTTTTCACAGCTGCCGTGGTTGAGAGGCTGTTGGTTTCACGGCCACCGCAGAACTGAGGAGAGGGGATGGGGCTCGGACAACTAAATGGCCACCAAGCTCACTGTTCTCACCAAGATTCAGCCTTTTTTCCTTGAATAAAAGTTACTCAGATTGTTGCAAGCCTTTAATTTCCACAATTATGGGAAAGTGTATTTTGATGATTTTTGCCAGCGTTCTTAGTGCTTTGGTGGAGCAGCAAATTCTGGAGGTCCTCACTCTGATGAGGAAATGAACAAACTGAATGTGTGCTTGGCGGCCTGCGTGGTTCTGGGTCCCCAGTGGCCTGCGTGGTTCCGGGTCCCCGGAGGCCCACGTGGTTCCAGTTTCTTGGCGGCCTGCATTCTAGTGGTTGTTCAGAGCACACGGGTGCGACTTAGCCCAGAGGAGACCCATGTGCCTTTACCAGTTGATCTAACAGGAGCTAAATAAACCTGATAAACTCTTTTTATTGAAACCATTTCTAACTATGTGATGTTTGAAATAGTCTTGTGAGTCTTCTAGTCTGGAATTCAGTGTAACATCCAGTCTAATTTTAGACTAACCCCTTCAGTTTATAAACCTTTTGTTTAATAGTCTTAGTTTTGAAGTTTCTAGGCATTTCTCTGTCCTTTTTGTTAGTCGGCCTGCTGTATTCTGTAGTTGGCAAGTTACGGTGTTCAGTACCTACCCGAATTCTTGGTAAGGCTGACAGTCTCACACATGCAGCTGAGACTTTCATCCAGACCGCTCTGCTGCTCTGGGCACGAGATATGGAGCCTGGAGGGTAACAGACCAATCTCGTGCATCCCCGCCATTAGTCAGAGACACCACATGTGTATTTGTCAACAAAATTCGCCCTACTGGCCCCTCTACAGAAGGAAATTAACAATTCTAGAGTTTTCTTTTTGAGTGAGTTAGATGGAAGAGTTATGGAGTGACACATCCTTTCAGGTACTTCGAGACATCCTCAAGGAGGTCCAGAGTAACATGGTGCCGCGCAGCATGCTGAAGGAGTGGGCTCTGCACACGTTCCCCAACGCCACGGACTACTGGACCTTCCGGAAGATGTTCACCATCCAGCTCGCGCTGATCGGCTTTGCCGAGTTTGTCTTGCATCTCAATAGACTCAACCCCGAGATGCTGCAGATCGCTCAGGTAACTGGACGGGAACAGCCAGGCCCTGCTCTGGACATCCACTGTCTGCTGTTTAAGTTTCTAAAGCGTCTCCTTCTGAAACGTAGGACACCGGCAAGCTGAACGTGGCCTACTTTCGATTTGATATAAATGATGCAACTGGAGACTTGGACGCCAACCGCCCGGTCCCTTTCCGCCTCACACCCAACATCTCTGAGTTCCTGACCACCGTCGGCGTCTCCGGCCCGTTGACAGCGTCCATGATCGCCGTTGCCCGGTGCTTCGCCCAGCCGAACTTCAAGGTGGGCTGGGGGTCGTCTTGTGAGGAGCGCAGCCTGGGTTCTCAGCACGCTGTGGGCTGGGACAGAAGAGCTGGTTGTTGCTGTGCAGTTACAGTTTGCTCACTTGGGAAAGAGGTTTATTTACGGTGCTCTCCGTCCATCTGTGTTGAGGGTCCTGGGGAGCCCAGTTTATAAAAAGCGACCTAGGGGCAGGGGTATAGTGTATGGTTCAAGTGGCAGAGCGTGTGCTTAGCATACACGAGGTCTTGGGTTCAATCCCCAGTACCTCCTCCAAAATAGAAACAAACCTAATTGCTCCCCCCACAAAATAAATAAATAATTTTAAAAATAGTATCACTTGTATTAAAAAAGGAAAAATACGCACACACACACGTATATGTGCGTGTGCGTGTGTGTATATAGGAAAAGCAATCCAGGAGCCTCTGCTGGATGGTTTCCCAGCTGTTACCGTGCACATCGGTTTTGCTTGCTCTGTTTCACAGCCTCCTTCCATTTCTCATTCTGCAAACTTCCTGCCGTGAAAGGCAGAAGCGTTCTGTGTAGGGTGATGCCCGTCTTACTGGGCTGCAGTGACGGGGCCTACACGGACGCGCCGTGAGTCACGCCGTGGCACGTGACGGGAGCGGCCAGGCCCTTGGCCACACCAGGGCATGTAACAGCTCTGCGCCTGGCTCTGCACTGGGATGACTGGCAGGGATTCAGAGCTAGTTCATTCTGACCCTGAGCCTGTCTCTCCACAGCTGGGACTGAGCACAGTTTACTTTTTTTTTCTTTTAACTTCTGAGACCAGCTACACTGTTTTTTTGGATTTTTTGTTTGCTGTTTTCCCAAATAAGCCATTTGTGTCCAGAGAAGACTTCAGACACCAATTGCTTTCCAGACCATTTACTCAGAACAGGTTTTTAATTATTGAATAGCCTCTTAGCTGCAGACAAGGGCCTCATGCTCTTTTTAACACTGGGTCGCGCATACCGTCGGTGTGGGATGCTGTTCTGGGACGTGATGAACAGTTACAAACATGAGCGAAAGCAGAGCCTTTCAGTTTCTTCTCGAGCAAGGAGTCTGCTCCGATCAGTGAACAGCAGTGCACTGTTATCCACTCGGCTTAAGGCTTGAATACGAAGTTCTCGTTTACGTAGAGATGTTCCACTTTTGGAAACAATTTTAGGATAATTCCTAGAGCAGCATTTAACTGAAAACTTTGAAAAGAATGGAGAAAGCTGTCCGTGTTTGAGACCTGTCGCAGCTTGGAGTAACCCTGGGCGTTACCCTGCACAGCCTGTGCGGGTGTAGACAGGCGGGACCGGAGCCTTCCCCAGACCGCAGGCCCATGCTCCTCCGCAGCCTGGCTGGGGCGAGTGCCTTGACAGCAGGCTAGTGTGTAGACCTGCTGTGTGGGAATCTCTTCTAAAAACACGTTGCGTTGGTGCCAGGTAACACAGAACAAAACCCTCAGTGAACCGGTCCCAAGTCACTGTTAAACAGCCCTGGGCGCCTGATGAAGCCCTCTGTCCGCACCTTCCGACCATGATGAGGGGTGCCATGCGACACCCCGGTTCATGAAGATCCACACGTCATCTCTCCATCCTGAATATGCCACCAGCTGGCCTCTGGGTTCCCCGGCCCTTCTCCTTCTTTGGTCCTTCTCCCTCCCTCCTGCACTGGCTCTCGTCCTGCAGCAAACACCCCCCACCCCCCGCAGGACCCAGTTCCCACACACTGACCCTTGACCCCAGCAGGAGGCAATGCTGCTTGCTCCCCCCCCACCCCCACCCCCTTTCTTCAACTTAGAACCCCCAGGTGGTCATCGGTATGGCTCTCAGCACCCGTGGGAAGTCCAGCATTGGCAGAGCCCCTCCCTCTGCAGGCTCCTCACAAAGACACACAGCCGTGCTGGCGGTGGTGGCCCCACCAGAGTGGCCATGACGCCCCCACCCGCCGTGGCTGGGCTGCCTTGCTGGGAAGCTGCCCTCCGGGTCATTGCTGGTTCAACACGGGTCATTTCCTTCTCTCCTCGCACAGGTGGATGGCATCCTGAAAACTGTGCTTCGGGACGAGATCATCGCTTGGCACAAAAAAACGCAGGAGGACACTTCGTCTCCTCTCTCGGCCGCCGGGCAGCCCGAGAACATGGACAGCCAGCAGCTGGTCTCCCTGGTCCAGAAAGCCGTCACGGCCATCATGACACGCCTGCACAACCTCGCCCAGTTCGAAGGCGGGGAGAGCAAAGTGAACACCCTGGTGGCCGCTGCCAACAGCCTGGACAACCTGTGCCGCATGGACCCCGCCTGGCACCCCTGGCTGTGAGCACCCTCTGCCTCGCTCAGCCTCCTGCGGCCACCCTGCCATCGACTGGCTGCATTATTTCCCTGACGGTGTGTGCATGAGAGGGTGAGTCTCATTGCAGAGGGGCTGAGCTGTCACGGAGGCCAGGCGGTTAGACGTGGGAGCGGAGACTCATCGGAGCTTTTAAGGTAACTTTGAAGAAACCAGGATCCCCTGGTGTAGAATTTCTGTGTGAATTCTTTTCTGTTGTGTCCCTCCCTCCTCCGTGTGAGTGTACAGACTGAACTCTGGAAAACACTTCTGCACCGTCCATCCGTCCGTTTTTAACTCTCAGAAGTTACACCTCCCAGGAGCTTCGTGCTTTTGTACAGAACTTTGTAACAAGTGTACAGAAAACCCACTTTGGTAGAGAAACAAGAAATTATGAACAAACTGTGCTGGATTTCCTTTAAGCACAGACTTGTATGCTGTGTGTAGCCAGCCGTGGGAGTGCCGTGAGCGTCGGGCGTGGACGCTCAGGGCTCAGCCCCGTGGGCCGCGCTGCCCCCCCGTGTCGGAGCTGGGTTCCACGGCAGGAGATGGGCCCTGAGAGCTGGCGGTGAGCCTTAGTTTGCAGGCTGGCTCTCTGGGCGTCTCCTAGACGTTTACTATCACTGTACCTGGAAACAAAAACAAGACCACATATGTTCCTTTTTAATTTAAAAAGAAGTAACGAAGGTTTGGTTGCTAATTCCAGTCTGTTCACATTTTTATAAATATGAACATTGAGGATGTTCTATCTAAATTTGTACAGTGTGATTTTTTTAGAATAAATATTTTATAAAAGGACGTGTTGTTTCTGTGAGGTGTTTCCTCTGCCCCTCGGGGCCGGGGCCAGCGTGGCCTGTGGCCCAGTTGACTCCGTGGTGATGGACTCTAGTCTGAACCACTCGGCATGTTCTGTGATGCTGACCCAAAATGCTGGTCCTGACTGCCTGGGTGTCTGCAGCGCAGCCGTCTGGTCTCTCAGCTTTGTTTACATATTTCAGGGCAGCTGCAGTGACACCTGGGTGCAGAAGGAAGACGCCCTGCTCCCTGTGCCCAGGGCCTCATCTCGAGCTGTGCCCCCGGCGGGGCTGCTCCCCGGTGCTTGGAGCCCCACTCTGAGCGCTCAGCTCCACCGGCTCGGCCTCCTTCATCTCGTCCGTCAGCACCTCAGTGACCCAAGCAGGAGGGCCCTGGTCCAGAGGACACGGGAGGGACGTTTCCCAACATGGGCTATAATGTCAGCAGGGTGAGAGACTGAGGCAGGACAGCGGGGAAGGGGCTGCGACTTTAGTTCTAAAACTGTTCTAATTCTGAATTTGTAAAGACTCATCCGATCGGGAAGTGCTGTCTGCTGTAAGGAGGCCTTCCTGTCCCCCTTGTCCCAGGCCTTCCCTGTCCCCTTTGTCCCAGGCTAGCGCAGGGTGAAGCCTGAAGCTGAGTTCACCCAAGTCTCACCACGAAGTCCAGCCCAAGGAGCATAAATGTGCTAGAATCAACGAAAGCTTCAGCCTGAGGCAGTGCTGGGTTTTGAGTGGGACTCGTTTGCGGTGGGCGGGCCGACAGCTACAACTTGAAGTCACTGTGCTGGCCTCCAGTCCTGGGAAGCAGATGGGCCCATCGCCCCAAGGCGGCGGCCCTCTTCACAGAGAGGGGATGGATGCCAGCTCGGGACCAATAGCTCGCCCAAGGTCCACAGTCCCAGAGCCAATCATGGAGAAACAAGCTGAACTTTCTGTCCACCTGGACCCCCAAGCCCCCAGGCTGCTTCCTGGAGCATGGATGGAGGCTGAGGGGCCAGGTTTTATCCATCTGCCTGGACTCTCCCATATTTTCCTTGGAGCTAATTATGAGTTATTTTACAATTACTTGGGGGGCTGTTTTTGTGAGAAAGTTCTTGGATTCTGGGTGGCAGGAGCCACACTTATGAAGTGACAGGTGAGTGCAGACTGTCAACCGACCCGCAGCATCGAGCAGCCGTCAGGCTCGAGGGGGAAGGCGCCTGTGTGTCTGACCATCCTCACTGCACAATGCCTCTCAAGCTGGGGTCAGGACTCATTTGAAAGAAGCTGGAGTTGCCTGTGTGCTCTTGGAGACCTGGCGTGGGGCCCGGAGGCTGCAGAAATGTGTGGGCAGCATCTGGGTGAAGGGAGGTTTGTTTCTCCTCAGCTGGGAAAGCTGGAGTTGTGCTGCTGAGAAGGGGCCTGGGTTCCACCCCAGGCTCGCCCACCCCGGGTCCCCGACACTGACCCTCTTCCCAAGGACGGAAAGCCAGCCTCGGAACAGCCCGGGCAGGAGAGCGCTCCCGGTGGAGCCCCAGCACCTCCTGCACGCCATCTCTGCGTCATGGTGTTGGGAGCGCTGAGCCAGTGCCCTGGGGACCACGAACCTCCACGTTCTCACCCAGGAGTGGCATCGCGGGGACCTGGGCCCGCGGGAGCCGAGGAAGGTCAGAGAAAGGGCTCGTTTACGGGGGCCCACAAGTGGTAGATGCCCCCAGTTCTCCAAACACTACTGCAAGGTAAGTACTATTAGTAGGCTTTTTCTTTTATTGTAAAATACATGTAAGAAAATTTACCATTTAAACCATTTTCACGTGTACAGTTCAGTGGCGTTCAGTTCATTCACACTGCTGTGTAACCATCACCGCCATCCTTCTCCAGAGCTTTTTTCATCATCCCCAACAGCAACGCTGTTCGCGTTAAGCACTGACTCCCCGTTCCTGGCCACCCCAGCCCCAGGCTAACACTTTTCTCTGAATTTGACTAGGAATCTCACATACATAGACTCACCTGTATTTGTTCCGTGACTGGCTTATTCCCCTGAGTGTAACACAGCACGTGACAACTTCCTTCCTCTGTGAGGCTGAGCATTGCATTGCACGTATACACCACGTTGTGTGCAGCCATCCATCCATCGATGGGCCCCTGGGTTGCCTTCATCTTTTGGCCATTGTCACTAAGGCTGCTATGAACATGGGTATTTTGGGGGGAGTCGAAATACCTGTTCAACTCCTAACTTTGAATCCTTTGGGGGACTATACCCAGAAGTGGAATTGCTGGGTTATATATATTAGTGGTTCTATTTTTCATATTTTGAGGAACCTCCATTCAGTTTTCCATAGTGGCGGTACCATTTTACGTCCCCACCAGCAGTGCACAAGGGTTCCAGTTTCTCTGCATCCTTGCCAACACTTGTTTTCTGATTAAAAAAAAACCCATTTGTCTCTTGATAAGAACCATCCTAATGGGTGGCAAGTGCCACCTGCTTCCCTGTGGCTTTGGTTTGCGTTTCCCTCGTTGCTGGTGATCTTGGGCCTCTTTTCATGTGCTTATGGAATGTTTGTGTACCTTTGAAGAAATGTAAATTGAAATTGTTGCTTACTGTTTTTCTAAGTTGTAGGAGTTCCTTCTACACCCTGGATCTTAAGCCCTTATCAGATACATTCAGGTTTACAGGTGGTGGTCGCCCACCCCTGAGGTTTGCCCTTTCCTTCTGCTGACAGTGTCCTTTCTTGCACATTTAAAATTTTGATTTAGTTAAAAGTTTATCTAGTTTTTCTTTTGTTGCCTGTGCTTTTTGGTGCCAAATCCAGTGTCATGAAGCCTTTCCCCAGTGTTTCTTCTAAAGAGTTTTATAGTTTTAGTTCTTGTTTAGGTCTTTGATCCATTTTGAGTTAATTTTTATATATAGTATGAGGTAAAGGTTCAGCTTCATTCTTTGTCATGTGGAGCTCCAGTTTTCCAAGCAAGATTTGTTAAAACTGCCTTTCCCATTGAATGGTCTTGGCACCCATGTCAAAAATCACTTGACTATATTTGAGGTGGCTTATTTCTGGGTTCTCTGTTCACTTCCATTGATCTATACGCCTGTCTTTATGACAGTATAATACCATGTTTATTACTGTAGCTTTGTGGTAAGTGTTGAATTCAGGAAGCATTGAGACCCCCAACATTGTTCAAGATTGTCTTGGCTAGTTGGCGGCCCCTGATTTCATATGCGTCTTAGGAGGGACTTTTCTGTCTGCAAAAAGCATTGTTGGGATTTTTATATGGATTGCGTTGAATCTGCAGATCATTTTGGGTAGTAATGATGTCTTAACATGATTAAGTCTTCCAACTCATGAACCTAGAATGTCTTCCCATAAGTGTCTCTTCTAATTTCTTTCACTATAATTTTACAGTTTTCAGTGTCCAAGTCTTTCATTTCCTCGGTTAAGTTTCTTCCTATTTTATTCTTTTTGATACTACTGTAAATGGAATTGTGAATTTCTTTTTCAGATTCTTCATAGCAGATAGAAACACAGGTGATTTTTTTTTAAGTTGAAGTTTTGTTGATTTACAATGTTGTTCCTGGTGTACAGCATAGTGATTTCAATTATACATAACATTATTTTTTCATGTTCTTTTTTCATTATAGGACATTACAAGATACTGAATGTAGTTCCCTGAGCTATACATTAGGACCTTGTTGTTTATCTATTTTATATATAGTAGTTTGTGAAACACAGTTGGTTTTTGTATGTTGGTTTTTATCCTCCAACTTGGCTAAATTCATTTTAGTACTGGCAATTTTGTTTGTTTGCTTCTCTTCCTGATTAAAAACATTTGTTTTAAAATAGTGTTGGCAGATATTTTCTTAGAAAGAAAACCACTTTAGTTGTCGGGCAAACATGGTAAAAAGTATGAACACAAGCCTTAGTCTAGTTTCTTGAAGGAAAGATTGAAAACTAAGGGGTCTGAAGTGCTTCACTTAAAAAGCGGATACGGGGGACGAAACACCTCACGACTACGTGAGATGTCTTGTAATCGGGTGAGACAGAGTTTTCATCTGCAAGCTTATATTTAATAGAGTCAAAAAAAATGTAGACCCTGTATCATGTATACGTATAGATGGAAAAATCTTAAATATCATGAAATGTAATTCAGGACTATTTTTACTCCTACACCTCATAAATGTAGTGACAAAATATTTGTGTGTGGCCCAACCTGGTTATCATGTATTCTTCTTCTTACATGTTTTTGCACAACATGAATTCTTCACAGTGAATCATCTAGAGCTGCTATATCCATCTTGAACTTACCAGCCCACCTTCAGATGACGTTCTAGCACTTCCCCCGTAACATAAGAATCTTACAACTGTAAGCTTCCATTTTCCCTCCATCCTTTGTGCTACTAATGTTATGTATTTTATTTCTGTATATATTATTAGCTCCAAATACATTAATAATAATTTTATATATACTTTATATATTATATATATATTTATTATATATAATTATATATATTTTATTATTATTATTATTATTATTATTATTATTATTATTATTATTTGGACCAGACCATGCATTCTTAACAGGAGTGGATGCTCTGCTTCCCCTATTTGTTATTGATGTTTCAAATTACATCCTTACATATTGTGTACCCATGAACATAGATTATATAATTAGGTTTTATGCATTTACCTTTAAATCATGTCGAAAATTAAAAGTGGAACTACAAAATGAAATTACAATAACATTTGTCTGTGTATTTACCTTTACTGGAGAACTTTGTATTTTCATATATCTCTGAGTCTAGCATCTTTTCATTTCGGTCTACCTTTAAGCATTCCTTGTAGAGCACATCCAGTGGTAATGAATTCCTCCAGCTTTTGTTTATCTGGAAATGTCTTAATTTCTTTCTCATTTTTGAAGGACAGTTTTGCCAAATACAGAAAACTTGGTTGACAGTTTCTTCTTTCAGCACTTTAAACATATTGTCCCACTACCTTCCAATCTTCAAGGTTTCTGCTGGGAAACCTGCTGATAATCTTAATGAGGATCCCATGTATATGGTGAGTAGTTTTTTTTGTTTGTTTTTTGTTGTTGTTGTCATTGCTTTTTGCTGCTTTAAAGATTTTCTCTTTGGCTTTTGGCTTTCGCAAGTTTGATTATAATGTGTCTCGGTGTCTCTTTGGGTTTATTCTATGCGCAGTCCCTGAGCCTGCTGGATTTATAGATCCATGTCTTTCGTAAGTTGGGGAAGTTTTCAACTACAACTCTTGAAATAATTTTTATGTCCCTTTCTCTAACCTCTGGGACTCCTAAAATGCATATTTTGGCCCACTTGGTGGTGTCCCTTAAGTACTTTAGTCTTTCTTCTTCTGAAAAGAAGTTTCTTCTTTTTACTTTCTGCTCTTCTGATCTAATGATTTCAAACAACAAACAACCTGTCTTCAAATTCATTAATTCTTTCTTCTGTCTGTTCAAGTCTGCTAGTGAATTTTTCCACTCATTTCTTGTAGTTTTCAGCTCCAGAATTTCTATTTGGTTCTTTTTTTCTTTCTTCAATAATTTCTTTTTTTTTGGTTTTTAAAAATGATTATTTATTTAATTGAAGTATAGTTGATGTATAATTTTATGTTACAGGTGTACAATATAGTGACCCACAATTTCTAAATGTTATATACTCCACTGACAGTTATTATAAAATATTGGCTATATTCCCTGTGTTGTACAATATATCTGTGTTGCTTATTTTATACATAGTAGTTTGTACCTCTTAATTCCCTGCCCCTATGTTGGCCCTCCCCCCGGCCCCACTAGTTTATTCTATATATCTGTTTCTTTTTTGTTATATTCACTAGTTTTTTTTATTTTTTAGAGTCTACATATAAGTGATATGTTACAGTATTTGTCTTTCTCTAACTTATTTCACTTAGCATAATACCCTCCAAATCCATCCATGTTGTTGCAAATGACAAAATTTTATTCTTTTTTATGGCTGAGTAGTATTACACTGTATTTACCATGTCTTCTTTATCCATTCTTCTGTTGATGGACACTTTGGTTGCCTCTGTATCTTGGCAATTGTAAATAATGCTGCTGTGAACATTGGGACTTTTGTCTAAGAATTTTGGTCTCTTTCCCAGGTTTCAGCTCTTCCTGTGCATGTCCAGTCTTTCACATTGCTTCAGAAAGATTCTCCTCTCGCTTTTCACAGGGAATTCACTCTTGATTGAATATTCAGTAGAAATTCGTTTATCTCAGTGCAGTTTCTGCCAGAATTTCTACATATCATATTCTATCACTTTTTTTAATAGAATCATAAAGGAAATGGGAAATTTATAATATCCAGGTTCTGTTTCCAGCACAAGCTTTCTTAGTTATGTGATGAGTTAGTGCATTGATTTTTTTGAGTAAAGGAGTTCTCTGTCTCAGGAATTAGAGCCCGATTCCTGCTGTGCTGCAAGAATGATTCAAACTTCATCTGTTTCACTCAGGGAACAACTTGCTGACATTTGCCATCTCTGTCCACCATTCACCACCACCCGGACCAAGGGACCTTGCATTTTCAGGGGCCCAGAAGGCTTCCTCGGGCCCCTCCTCACAAGTCACTTGTCTCAGACAGAAGGACTGTCCTGACGCCATGTCATTTTGTCTGATTCTTTTGTCAACATTTTTGAGAACTGTGTGTTCCTGTATCAGTTAATCTTTTTATTTTAATCTAATTTTACAGATAAGGAAATAGAGGCTCAAGAGTTAAAGTAACAACCCAAGATGACACACCTGAGGACTGTGAGCTGGATTCAAAGTCAAGACTCTCCCAACTCCTCGCTAGTCCTGCCCAGTCTCCTGGGAGGAGCCCCAAGAGAGACCCTGGTTCTGAAAAGTGTTGGCCCAGCACACCTGCCCAGCACACCAGGCAGCAGGGAGCCCTTGCCCAGGTCCCCTGCGCCTCCCAGGGCAGCCGACTGCCGTTTCCCAGCAGAGGTTGCCCCGGTTCTCAGGACGGCTCCTGGCTGGATGGGAGAAGAGGCAGCAGTGCACCACTGTGGGTGCACAGAGTGCTCCAGGAGCACGGAGGGGAGCGAGATGCAGAAAGGTGAGACCTGTCTGTGGAAAGCAGCAGTTTCCTGTGCATGTTAACAATGGACAGTAGGAGCCATGATGGCGGGGACTTCATGTCCACATGGACTGATGCTCCTGGGAGGGATGTGCCACTGTTCCTCCTCTACAAGTAAGCCAGCGCAGGCACAGCTGAGGCGGTGTGTCCGAGGTCAGGTCACAAAGCCAGGGTCGATCCCAGGTCCTGACTGCTCTGAGCACGGCCTCTTGAGGGTGTATGCAGATACATCTGTTTCCTATCGTTGGTGGGACACGGAGGACAAGTGGGCTGCCTGAGGGGAGGCCGGTGCTCACGCTGGAGGAGGAAGGGTGGAGGGACAAGCCGGAAAGTTCCAAGCAGCAGACTTAAAGTCATCAAGGTAGCAGGCAGGGCCAGTGTGGGGACCCAGATAGCTGCACTGACTTGTCTCCCAATTACCTAGTGAGAACCTTGAGATCAATTAAAACCTGAAGAGATTCAGACTTTCTCAGTAGAAAGGCCCAGCTCAGCCAGGGCAGAGCCACTCACTGCAGAGCGCAGACACGCCCTGAGTCCAGGGACTGTGGCGGCCAGGAGACAGAAAGACGCACGTGACTGGTGTGATGTCGAGGAAGATGGCGGAGTAGGAAGCGGCAGGAACCCATCCCCGCTTAGACGAGAACCAGAGCGGCAGAGTCTGTCTGAGGTGGCTCTTCTGGGACTCTGGAGCCCATCTGAACGCTTGCAACTTCCCAGGGAGAGCATGGCTGGTAAATTGCAGTTAACTGTCAGTTCCATTAAGTGTGGTAGTGGCTGCCCTCCCCGCCCCCTGCCCCGAGGGGTCAGCCATGCCTGTGTTCTGGGTGCAACTGGCTGGAGCCGGGGGAGGTGATGAGGAGCTTGTCCTCCAACGATCCTGGCCTGTGTTCTCATCACTGACGGCTGCTTCTGATCCAGGAGGTGCAGACACCGGTGCGCAGCTGCTGGTGAACCCCCCAGAGCAGAGCTGTAAAGCTGAAGGGCCTTCCGGGCATTTGAGGAACAGCTTCAGTTGTTTGGCTCTCAAAATGGGAAAAGGGGGAAAATATAACCAAACAATTAAGGATTAAGAAATTCAGAAGCAACCGCAGGGGCAACCTCTGTGGCCTTAGGATGGTCTCCTGCCAAAAACTAGTAAGCAGCCAGGACCTGCAGTCACAAAACCACAAGAAAATTAATTCTGCTGACAACCCGAAGGAGCCTGGGGGGCTTCCTCTCTGGTTGGGCCTCGACAGGGGAGTGCAGACTGGCTGGTGCCTCGAGGGCGGCCGTGTGAGGCCCTGGGCAGGGGACCGAGTTACTCTGGGAGTCCTGATCTATGAACAGCGTGATAACAAACGTATGTTGTTAAACATAACAACAGCAGCAGCAAAGACAAAGAGCTGGCCGTGTAAACAAAGGAATTCAGAAAGTTCACACCCAGGGAAACACAGGGTCAGGAGAGACCTGAGAAGACCTTACGCTTCCACCTCAGGCTGGTCAGACACTTCCGACAACTGGAAACCAACCCCCAACCCTGAGGACGGAGGAGAGTCTGATTCCATGTTTACATGATCAGAGTCAAATGTCCAGTTTTCAACAAAAAGTCATAGGCACACAGAGAGACCAGGAAGTGTGGCCCAGTCTAAGAAGCAAATTAAATGAATAGAAACTGTCACTGGAGAAGCACAGACAGCAGACAGACTCTAAAACAACTATCCGAAAGCACTAAAGGAAGACACGGACAAAGACAGGAAAACTATATGTATATCGTTGTATCAGTAAAGAGGTAAAAGTTATAAAAAGGAACCAAATCCACATTAGGTTGTTATAACTTTAGGATGTCGAGTACAGTCCCCGTGGAAACCACAAAGAAAGCATCTACAGAATATTCACAAAAGCAAATGAGAAGGGAAAAAGTCACCATAAAAAAAAATCAAACACAGAAGGCGGCAGTTAACAGAGGAAGTGAGGGGTAGGTATACAGAAAATGAAAAATAATTACGTACTTTAAATGTATTAAATGCTGTCACCGAGACACAGAGATTGAAGATGGCAGATCCAGGACACTCCAGGCCCTTGCTGCCCACACAAGTCAATGTCCCTCATCAGTACTGATGCAAAAGTCTTCAACACAATATTAGCAAACTGAATCCAACAGCATAGTAAAAGGATTATACATCACAACAAAGCAGGAATTATTCCTGGAATGCAAGGATCACCCAACATACAAAAGTCAATCAGTGTAAAATACCACATTAACAGAATAAGGGGGAAAATCAAATGGTTATCTCAGTTGATGCAGCAGAACCATTTGACAGAATTCTACACCTTACCATGATAAAAATACTCAACAAACTAAGACTGAAGGAAACTTCCTCAACATAGTAAAAGCCACATATGACAAACCCACAGCTAATATACTCAACGGTGAAAGACTGAAAGCTTTTCCACTCAGATCAGGAACCAGACAAGGATGCCCACCTTCACTGCTTCTATTCAGCGTAGCAACTGGAGGTCCTACTCAGAGCAATTAGCAAGAAAAAGAAAAGGCATCCAAATTGGAAGGGAAGAAATAAAATTACGTTTGCAGACAATGTGATTTTATGTGTAGAAAACCCTAAGATTACACACATTTAGAACTAATAAATGAAATCAACAAAGTTGAAGGATACAAAAATCAACACACCAAAATCAGTAGTTTCTATATGCTAACAATGAACAATCTGAAAAGGAAACTGAGAAGACAATTCCATTTAAAATAGCATTGAAAAGAATACAATAGTTAGGAATAAACTTAACCAAGGAGGCAAAAGACTTATACACAAAACTACAGAACACTGCTGAAAGAAATTAAAGAGGCTACAGAAATTAATCTGTAGAGTCTCTGGGTACCATGGCCTGGTCAAGCTGCCACACAGAATTCACGATCACACCAGGTGTTCCTCAAATGAATGGAAAAAGAGGAGTATTATTCAGCCATAAAAAAGAATAAAAACTTGACATGTTCCCACATGGAGGGACCTTGAAAATGTTATGCTACAGGAAGTAAGTCACAGAAGGACAAATAATTTATGATTCCACTTCTATGAAGTACCTCGAATAGGCAAATTCATAGAGGCAGAAAGAATGGAGGTTACTGGGGGCGGTGAGGAGGAGGAATGGGAGTTACTGGCCGATGGGCAGAGTTGCAGTTTGGGGAGATGACGACATCTGGGTATATAGATGGTGATGATTATACAATATCATGAATTATTTAATGCCACTACATTGTACACTTATCAGTGGTTAATATCAATATACAAATTGATATTATGTATATTTTACCATGATAAAAATATTTTAAAAAGAGAAATAAGAACCCAAACTAATAAACAAGATCAGTGTGTGAAGGAGAAGTCAGCAGGTTCAAAACTGTCTCCACCCCTAGGTTTTTGCTCAGCAAGACCTTCCGGCTGCCTGCCGTGTTCTCGTCGGTCCCTCCGATTCCAGCCTCAAGTTCGCCTCTTACCCTTAGGAGGGCTTTGTCACATTACTGACTTCCTTGCTTGTGGGATGGTTTAAAAAAAAAAAAGTTGGAACCTCACTTCCACACCAAGTAAGAGACGCCAGAAATGTAAAGTTGTAGTTTATTGCATGTGTAACAAAACGAGCCTGCCACCCGGGCCCGGCCTGCTGTGCAGTCACGGCCTATGTTGTTTCCAGCTGGTTCCATAACCACATCAAATAGAACTAGTATTTCTTTAAATACTTTTGATTTTGACATAAAACAGAACATTAGTGTACAACTTTCACAAAATAAATCGGCAATAAAAACAGTGGGGAGAGTAACAAGGATAGCAGCAACACGCAAGACGTTACAAAATAAATTAAAAATACATTATAAAGTGGTTGAGAAACAAAAATAAACAAATTTTAAAAATTCATACTATGTTTCGGGAAGGCTGCCGTGTGGGGCACACCTGGCTGCGGCTGGGGTGGGGGCGTGTCCTCGGACAGCTCAGAGCTGAGGACCACCTGCCCTGCGCGCGGCCCGCGAGGCCCCTCCCTCCTCCTGCCCACGCGCTGGCAGAGCGGCGGTTTGCTGCTTCCCTGAGGGTGGCTGAGGACCGCTGGTGAGGGCAGGCCTGAGAGGCGGGCCCTGAAGCATCTGGGCAGAGGGGCGAGGGGACCGGTGGGCCGTCTAGGGTTCCCGAGAGGGGTGGCCGATGGGAGGGTTCACCAGACCCAAAGTGGAGTAACCGGGAGCCTGGACCACCTGGGGCCACACTGTTCTTTGGTGGGGGAGGGAGGTTCAGAGGCCCAGTCCACGGTGAACAGTTAAGGTTCTGGGAGTGCAGTGCCACTGACCGGCCTGTTTGGCAAGAGGGAACTAGGGCTCTGGAAGGTTCTGTTCTGTCAGGCTCCACCCGCACAGCTGCTGAGGGTGCCCAGGCCCAAGTGCAAGTAGGAAAGCAGAGACCAGGCCTCATGGCGGGCAACGCGTGTGTCCCCAGCTGCCCATGGAGGAGCCAGGACACGACCCCCTGGATCTTGCTGAGGTGACCCGACGCAGGAGAGCAGCCTGGGGCCGGCAGAGGCGCTGTCCCCCTCCTCCTCACAGCAGGAAGGTAGCATTAAAGAACGTAGATGCCACATTCCTGTTTCCAGATGTTTTCAACCACTGGACCCTTGTTTCCCTCCTAATTACCAGGGATTGTGGCCGACGCCACAGGAAAACCAGGTGGGTCTTCCTCCCTCAGTCTTGGGGTCTCAGTTCCCGAGGACATCTCCTCCTCCCGGTTTGGGTTCTCATTAGAGAGACCCGTGGGGGGGGGGGTCTGTTATCATTCATTTCCTCACTCCTCCCAAGAAGACCCCAAGAGAGGACTGCGTGGCGTCACAGGAGCCAGCTTCTAGAACACCCTCGAGTATCGTGGTAAATGACACACAGGAGAGCCCAACAAGCAGGACTTGAGGGGGACAGCGCACAGGCGGCCTGGCCTTCCACGCTGGACCCCCCGTCTCCCCCTGCAGTTAGCGGCACCGGCCTCTTTCCGGTCCCAGAACTTCAGCAAGGAGCCCGGAAGCCTGGCTCCCTCCGCTCCTGGAACCACAGCCCGCAACTGGCAGCCCCCGAACGTCAGACCACAGGCCGCTTCCAGGTCAAGCAAAAGAACCACAGCAAGACGCAGAGGGTCCGGATGCCTCCACACCCAGCACGCTAACAGGTGTTAGTGACGACAAGGACAGCAACTCGGCCAGGAAGCTCCCCGCCCCCACCTCAGACCCGCAAGCTGGACCCCGGCCCCACATCCGGGAACCTCAACAACAAAGCTTCAGCAGTGAAATGTCTCACTAATGACCTGCCTGCACTTGCCCGAAAACAAACACAACAACAAACCAGACGGGAAAACTTGTTGCCGCCGCTCTTTCCGCTCCAGTTTAGCTGTCTGAAGTCACACCACTTGCTAAAATATTGTTGGAACTTTTGTGCAAATTGGGAAACGGTGTTAGAAACAGGGTCGAGGCGGCCCTGGCCTTGCTCTTTGTGCAGAGACGGCCAGGGAAGTGAATCGAGGGGCAACTGTTACCGTCACCATTAGGCGCTGGGGAAGTGGGCTGGACAGGCCCGGGCGGAGCTGCCCCTCTGCGGGCATGTTTATACCCACAACCCGCTTTCTGTAAAACAGCAACTTGGCGTGGGTTTGGGTCATGAGGTTCCCTCCCTCTCTCCCTTTTAAGCTAGTCGGCCCCGAGCCTGAAGCTACGATGACAATCCCGTCCTGTGAGCGCAGCGCGCGGCACTTTCCGATGGTTTGTTAATTTCGAGTGAACCAGCGACGCCCTTCGGGGGGCAGGGGGCACAGCGCCTGGTGCATGGACCTGAGGCTGGTTTTGGCCTTTTACAAGCTCCATTATGTGGTGTTTTCACTGGGAAAATATTTCGAACTGGACAGATAATGTGGCTAAAGGGACTCTTAAAAGAAAAGATCACTCTTCTCTATGCAGAACAAATTTTTCAGCCAGGATACCCTGAAAAGAAATGCCCGGGCCTCAAGCGAGCGCTGCCCTCCTCCCTTACCTTTCCAAAAGGGAAGTGCATTTTTGACTCCAGCTTCCTGCCGTGCCAGAATTCCAAGAAGCATATATTCTACGGTTACTGTTCGCTTAGAAGTCCATCTGTTACCCAGAGCAGGCTGCTGGATGGGGAATTTGGAATCTGAGCTGCTGGACTTGAAAAGAGCCTCAGGTCTGCTCTGAGACAGAAGAGCTAGGGTAGCCCAGCTTCGTGCCGAGACCCCCAGAAAGACCACAGGGCTGGGAGCCTGTCCCCGTCAGTGTCAGAACCGTAGCATAACATCCTGTGTAACCGAAGCCAGTGCTAAACCTGGCTTGTTTTATTGGATGGGTGATGGGAGGGGGTGGGAGTTCTGTCAAAGGAGGAAAACGTGGGTGGGAGCCACCAACCAAAGTCCCCCCGCCCCCCTTGCTCCCCCCACAAAAAGGAGGGGCGACAAGCCTTTCCCTCAGGTCATCGAGAATTCCAGAGCCTCAGCCAGCGTCGCAGGCCGGAGGCGCACAGAGCCGTGCGCTTTGGGCTGGTGGTCGTGAGCTAGAACCTGGCGCCTCTGGTTGCTCCTCACTCCACCGCGAACCCACAGGTCTCCTCCACGGCCGTCAGCAGCTTCTCGTAAAGCTTCTCGTACGACTCGTAAGGTGGGATGTCGATCCGGTTAAAGCTGGAACAGGACAGAAAAGCGAGAGTCGCTGGGGGGCGGCCCGGTCTGAGGACCTGCTCTAAGGACAGGGACAGGGACAGGCAGGACGTGCATGTGTGCGCATGCACGGGGAGAGAGGCCGAGAGGAGGGCAGAGCAGAGTTTTCCACTCCCCTCGGTTCCCAATCAGGAACCTTCCGTTGCATGTCGGTGCATCTCGGGGACTCCTGGAACTGGTCCTCCTGAGCCAGAGGTGGCTTTCTTCTCCATAAATGGTTCCAAGACAAACTATGTAATTTGATTTTTAAACTATAGAGAAATTTGTCTGCTACAGATATTATATAACTAAAAATTTAGGGAGGAAACAATTTTCAGTACACCAGTGCTGTGCATCTGTCATTGGTGGAGTCCCAGGAAGGAAAATGGGGCCCAGGAAGGTCAAAACAAAGAAGACCCACAACTCCAAGTTTAAAACTGCACCTCCTCCTACTGACAGGTGTGCGTGCACAGACACACACGCCCGCCTGGGCAGCGAGGCCCGCAAAGTGAGGACAGAGCCGTGGGAGTGGCTTGAGCATCAATCCCATCTCAACCGGGTTCCTGGGAGCCTTCGCTACCCCTCAGGGGGGCTGCCCCGCTGCAGAGCCGCCGGCGGGGCCGGGCTTACCAGGTGTGGGCCTTGGGGAGGTTGTCCGTGTTGGCGTCGATCAGGTGGATGGTGAAGAGCCGGGGCCCTGCGGCGCCTGTAGAACCTTACCAGACGACATTCTAGTCAACGCACTTCAGGGGTGGCGCCCGGCCTGCGGCGGCCACCCCCTCGGCCCAGGGTTCACGTGGCCCCAGGAGCCCCTGCCAGGTTTCAGGATCCTCTCCCAAAGGCCATGAAGTGACTAATCTCAAACCTTTTAGAAAATCCCAGGGGCAGGAGGAGCGAGGACTGGCGAGAACTCTCCTACTACCCCTGACCGTGAGCCTGCTCCAGGGCAGGTGCTGGAAAACCCTGACATCACTGGTAGTTTTTTAAGAAAACAGAAATGTTCAGCAGGCAGGCCTGCTGTCAGCAGGAAACTTCCCCAGGTGGAGGCCAGTGGAAAAGGAAAAAGACACTGACGCCTAGGACCCAAGGCCCAGGAAAGAGAAGTAACTTCTCTCACTCCAAGGGGTCCTTGAAACAAGGACGAGGTGACAGGGACTGTTCTACACAGGAGATCTACCTGCTGTCACTAATTTACTCAACTTAGTATCCAGTGTTCTCAACTGTAATATATTCATATTATTCACCTTGCTCCTTCTGGCTCCCAGGGTTATCAAGTGACAAAAACCTGAAATTTTACAAATCACAGGGCCAGGGAGAAACCTGCAAGGACCTTCCCGGTTGGCTGTGCTGCCCATGAGGCCCTCTAGGCCCCACCAGAGGCTCAAAAGCTTCAGCGTGTCCAGCCTCCCGCCTCCCCTGTCTCCAACCCCCAACTCTAGACCTGGGTGAGCCAGGGACCCAGTCAGAGCCAGAAGGAGTGAGAGAGAGGCCGGGTTCCTAACTGGACAGTGGGGCCCGTCAGGCAGTCCACTTGCACAGATGAGGGAACTGAGGGCCAGGGAGGACCCCTGGAACTCATGACCCCGTGGCAGCAGGAGGCTCGGTCTCTGGATCCTCAGGCCAGGCCTCTCTCTGTCTCAGGACTGCAGGTGGAGAGCTGCAGACTCAGAAATTAATCCACGGTGCACTTTTAACACGGATTTCTTCCCCCAAACTCTTGTGACTATTTGTACCCTCCCATTATCAACCAGCTCTGCTGGGGGCGGGGAGGCTCCACTGAGCCTTCCTGGCTCAGGTCCTTCCAGACCCAGCCCTGTGGGGGCACCAGGCCAGCCAGCACCCTCTGTTGCTGCAAAGACCCAGGCCCACCACTTGTCACGCAATAATATGGCCTGCTTTCTGGTCAAAGGTTGGGGACAAGCACCCCCATGGCCCCAGTCCTCCTCCCTCCTACCCCGCCCGCTGCAGCCACCAGCCCCACCTCCACGTCAGTCACCTTGCAGGGCCTTAAAGCCCTGGAGAGGGACCCGCGTGGACCCGGTCACGAACTGCAGGAGCCTGGCCCTCCTCTCCTCGTCAAAGGTCTCCACTGCCTGCCAGAACCACCGGACCACGTTGCTGTCGGCCCCACAGTGCTTCAGCCGCGTGTTGGACTTCCAGTCATCCAGGTCGATCTTGTCCAGGCCACCAATAATCAACTGCAGGCCAGGAGGGCGGGTTATTGCCCCACCACGCGGGCGACCAACGCCGCCAGGCCCCCAGCACCTGGCACCCAATATGGCATCCAGAGCCGGACAGGCGCTCCCACAGCAGAGCAGCAGCTGTGGCCCAGCCAGCTGGACACGTGGCCAGACAGCGAGACAGACACACACAACGGGCCTGAAGCTCCATCTGCACCCCCACCCGCTGCCACCCGAGAGCTCCGGACAGAAGTCCTCTTCCGTCCAAGTCTGTCTGTGTGTCTGTGTCTGCGTGTCTGTGTGTGTGTCTGCACTGCTCTGGGGAGGAGTGAATACGAAAGAATAGACCAGAAGGACCGCACGGGCTGACTGTAAGGCGGGGCCGCCCCACACGATCTCTCAGGGACACTCGGGGATACGTGGGGTTTAAGGTCTGAAAGAAGGGACTGGAGCAAGCTAGGTGCTCGTTTCTCAACGCACTAAACAAGTTCACCCCGGAGCTACCGCTCCACCTCAGGGAGGTGCCTCCAGGCCCAGAGCTCCAGGCATCACACAGGGGCAGAAAGACCCAGAACGGTTTTAAAGGCTGAGCCACCGGGCACCAGAGCTGGATGAGACGTGAATGAATCGCTTTGTTCAGGGCGGTGAGGACCGATGAGAGAAGACAGTAAGGCTACATTCTGAGCCTGTGGGAGAAGCTGGCTGTGGTCATCTCCTCCCTCCAAGGGGGCCCCGCAGGAGGGACAGGGGAGCCTCTACTGCTGGAGATGGTGAAAATCACGAGGAGCCCCGGAACACCCCAAACAACAGCCCAAGAACTATCCAGGTTCCCTGCCACCCAGCAGGTACCAGGCCTTGTCCCCCCGCTCACCCTCCTGGCCCCCGGCCCCAGCCTGGCCCCAGCCTGGCCCTGGGAGTGAGGAGACACCGAGGACCTGCGAGAGCACCCACCTCCAGCTCCTTCTGGTCAAAAGGCTTCAGTAAGTGTTGAGGGATGAGCTCATTAAATCCCTTCTGAAGAGCTAGGAACTGGGCTTCGATGCCTCTCATAAACCTCCAATTTACGTATAACCTGAAAGGGAAATTCACAAGTTGGAAGCAGTATCAAATGGTTCATGACATTTTTTTTCCCTCTGTTAGTTGGTTCTGATATCAGCTGATCCCTGCCCGCCAGGCCTCCCCTAACCGGGAGGAGAACCCCACCGGTCGGTGGTCTCCCACCGAAGAATCAGGTTCAAAGTAAACCAGCCCTCTGTTAGAACTGCTGATTCTTTGCTTAACATAACGTGAGAGCCGACCTGACCTGTTACCGAGGTCAGAGTTTAAAAGTATGTTTGAAAATAAAATACAGGCCACTGGAAGAACTACACGCCAGTCTGACAGCACGAGCACAGACACAGCCGTGTGTCTCTGAACTTCCCAGGTAAGTGATTAGCCATTCATTTGCCTTAAGAGGTGGGAAAACACTAACAGAAGTAGACTTCCTGGAGACTGAGCTCAAGGGAAGTTCCAGGCCTCCTTCTCCCTCCTCTGGTTGCCACCATCCCACCCAGAATCGGGCAGTCACTTGAGTCTTCACCCCTCTTGTGTGTGGGTGGGGGCTCTGGGGTCATTACTCCCCATTTAACAGGTCAGCCCTGATGACATCAGGGCTCCTCCACGTGGAGCCCCCAGCACTGAACCCACCGGTCTCTGCGGTTAACATGAGTCTGGTCACAAGTGCTGGTGGGGACAGATGAGCCTCACACAGTGAAGGAGCTTCAAAGATCTGAATGTGAACCCCCCCCTGCCCAGGACAGTCCCAGGCACCTGGACACCCTGGCGGCGACCACCCAGGTCCCCCGGGACGTTACCGGACATATTCTTTCTTGTTCTCCTCGGTGACAGGTACGTTTCTGCCGTTGGGTTTCAGTTCATGCTGGAGAATCCTCCCGAAAGCATTGTGCTCCACGCAGAATGTGTGGTCCAGCACGGGGGTGATGTCGTTCTCTCTGAGGGGGGACGAGACAGGCGTCATTCAGGCTTGGGCCACCATGTGGCAGCGGATGGAACACTGAATCAACAACAGGGGGCGGAGAGAGACGGCGCTGGCGACAGCGGGCACGGAGCTCAGGTGGGGCAGGGAAGGGCCCCAGTGCCAGCTGTGTCCCTGACACCCGGCTTTCTCTTCATGGAAGGAGGGGGATCTTATGAGACACGGCAACCTGACTGCTTCGTGCCCTGAGTCTTGAAGCAGATGGGAGGGAAGAATCCAGGGGAAACTGAGTCAAAGGGAAGCCACACCAAGGAAGGAAACGCTGTTTCCCAGCGCTCACAGCAGCCTTTCCAAGCACTTCGCCTCCAAGAAGCACTTGAAAGTCAGAACCAGATCCTCAATCTGCCCTATTTTTTTAAACACAGAGGGACAGGTTTGCTACGGGCTGAAGGCCCTGGCTGCGCAGGCCAGCATCTCCAACTGGGACAGGTGAAAGGAGGCAGAGGGATGCAGCCACGATCGAGTCCTGGGTGTGCGCCCTGTGACAGAGCCTGGGCCTCTCACCCCTGTGACGGCTCATTCACCAGGACCTGCGACACCTACGGCTGGCCGGGTACCTGTGCCTGCTGCTTTTAAGAGAGTTTTAGGATAATCCTAAAACAAAGTATTAGGGGGTTTTGATACTTTCTTAGCCTCTCTAGAGACTGACTGGGGACACCTCGAGTGTCAAACAAACCACCAGGCCTGGAGTTTAACATTCATAATCATAACAATTCAAGGAAACAAAAGAAACTAGTCCACGAAGAGAAACTGGCCAAACATTACGAGCAAAATAAGTCAATTAAGTATTTTTGTTAAACCTACTTTTCTTTCTCTTCTCCAATTTCACATCCATCTCCAAAATATATACAGAGAGGTACACACACCAAATACGTGTACTCAGCGTGCACTGAGACGGGCGACCACGAATGAAGTTTCAATTAACTGAGCAGTGAGTCGGTACTTACAGAATCCACACTAAGCTCTTATGTAGTTCTGGGTCCACTGATTCCAAGTCAGACAGCTGGATGGGTTTCCCCAGGAGCTGTTTGTAGAAGGGAACTGTGAACCCCCCATTGATGTAGTGTCCATGGAACACAGCGAGGCCCATGATCCGACCCACAAAATGGAAATAAGACAAATGGTCCTGTAGGGGGCACCAGAGAACATGAATTTGTTAGAAAAATGACCCGCCCAGGTGGGTGGCTACCTCATGCTGGGGAGAACTGTCCCGCAGGCAACCAGTTACTCACAGGCTGTGCTCAGGGCCAAGTGAACAGAGGCCGAGGAGGCAGTCAAAATCAGAGCACAGCTTTTGGCAAGATCATCTGAACAACATTTTATTTGCCCTTGTTCAAACACCTTCTCAGAGCTGCTGCCTAACTTGTGGGCCCCCGTGCAAAATGAAAATGCAGAACCCCTTATTCAAAGACTAAGAATTTCAACATGGTGGCGACAGAGACCAACCCAAGGGTGGGCCCTGCTCAGAGCAGGACCTGGCGGGCACAGGTCACATGCCCAGGAAGCTGCTGGCTTCTCCCTCCTGCTGCCCCACAAGGAAATAGAGAGCAAAAGGCAGTCCCCACTTCCTCCTCTGGCACCCCTCCCCCGCCTCACAAAAAGGAGAAAAAAATTCCAAATGGAGGGGGGAGGGGAGGGACACAGGAAAACAACTGAACAACCCGAGTGAGCGAGCCCTCCTAGAACCCGCGGTGCTCTGCTCTGTAACTAGGGGACCTCCCATTTCTACTCCCAGGTGGGAATTAGAATCAGACGGTTAGTCAATTTCCAACAACTTCCATGCTGGTAGAAGTTTCTGTCCCAGGTGAGCGTGCGCAGAGCGGAGCTCGGCTCTGACCGCGCCTGGGCTGCCCCACGGGAGAGCCCCCCGCGCCCGCTGGCCGACCCTGACCCAGCCACTCCCACCCCACGCTTATTTCTCATCTCTAAAACAAGCAGCTAAGGGTTCCAATGATGGAAATATTCCTATTTTGAGTGGGAGGAGGATGGACTCTGGAACCCACTTCTCAGAATGACACTGTCAACAAGTCGGCCGTCCAGCCCCAGTTCCCTCAAAGGGCAATAAAGTGCTTTGGGTCTATGAGCAGCTCAGGTTCTCTCCTTCTCTTGTTCCCCCTGGAACGACATTCTCAGTGACCCCAGCACTGCAAACGCGGGACTGACACCCGCCACCTGAATCCACATCTCCCCCTACCCTTGGGTATGTTAGTTACCACGGACTGTGAGTAAGTCTGCGATGAATAAACCAAGGCTTGAGATCGAAACTGAAAATCCACTTAAGAAATTTTTCAACTTAATTTCCTACCTTTTTATTCATTCATACTTACAGGGTTGATGGAAGAATCTGGGTTGATCTGCAGCATGTAAATGTTGTCCGTAGAGTATTGGAAGAGCCCATAATACGGATTTAACATCTCATGGCACAATAAATAAAGCCACTCCCTAGAAACAACCACACCACCACAACATTTTAAAACCTCCTGGTTTGAGATCTTAACAAAAGGACTGATTCACTCTGCCCTAGAAAACCAAACTGGTAAGGCTGCCTGGCTCTGAGAGGTGATTTGGACAGACTGGGCAAGTAAACCTACTGAAGTAAAAAACAACTTCTGGTGGTATCAGAAACGGATTTTCTGACCCAAATTCCAACAACTCAGACACTAAGAAAGAACCGTGGTTGCCTGGAATTGGGAGCAGCTTAAAAGTACCGGGTCCTCCGCAGTCTGGCAGCTTCCCTGGACCTCAGCTCTGGTTTCTCTGCTCCTTTGCAAAGATCAGAATCTCAGAGGAGGATGTTAATGACGTGGTAATAACCAACAGAAGTGCAGTAAGAAGCAGTTTGAGCCTACTTTGATTTTACAAGGGTGCGTGCACATCCACACATCCACAAAACAGAAGAAGTACAAACGCGGAGCCAGGAAGGATTTACACTAAGCACGCTGACGGCAGGCAGTTAACTAGAGAATCGGCATTCCGGACATTTTCATTTTTTCCTTTGCTTCTTTCTAGTTTTTAAATTCTTACTGTAACATGTTATTAATATTTAAATAAGGAGAAAAGATCTCCGAGGCTGGGGAGGAAGGGATTCTGTAAGAACGACTTCCGCTCTCAGCATTTTCTTTCCTGTTGAATTCTTATGTTTTGCCATAAGCACTTCTCATTCTTCTCATTTAAAAGATTAGTTTACAATTTTAAAATGTTAATTCTAAGAGTTTTAAAATCTGGATGGGGGTACGTAAGAATTAATGATCTTCTGAATTCCTTTGTGTTTGAATTCTTTCATTAGAACAAAGTCCCAAATCAGAATCAAATGACAAGACACTCTCAACAGAAGCTGTGTGACTCAGTTGCTGAGATCACACTGTGATGAGCCCAGGCACGGGGGGTGAGTGTGTACGGGGCCTCTACACACTGCTCTGTAGCCTTCTGTCCCTTCTACCCAAAACTCCTTTCAACGGATGAATCTCATTAAGATAGCAGCCCCAGGTTTCATTCTGGAATTTCTTACTCTTTCAACTAGAAAAGACAGCGAATTGAGAAAATATGAAAGGATAAGCATGGACGCAAATCATCTGTCCAAGAAAATTGTGAAAACACACACAAAATGATCACACCAACACAAAGTTACGTGTCTAACGCCAAAGAACAGCGAGGAACCGCTGAAGAGACGCGGCTCCAACCTCACGAAGCCTGGTTCCTAGAAAGGCAGCGCTTCCCAGCTCTAGTGCCCTGATTCATCCCTGAGTCTTGGGGTTTATGAAGAACTGTTTTCATAAAAGCCAAGGGCCTGCAACTGTCTAGACAGGAAGTGATTAAAACACAAGCAAACATTCTGACGGCGCCGAGGACGAGGTATAGAGGCCCGTGAGGCATGTTCTGGAAGTGGCTGGGGAAGAGCTGACTACACAGGCAAGAGGGAGACCCTGGGAAGATGAGTGCAGAGCGATTCTCACCCATCACGTAAGGGACACAGACACACGTGTGTGTAATGCACTGACACCTCTCCTCAGCCCTCCAAGCTCAGTAGGACCCCCTCGGACGTGAGGAAGGCTTGAGGCTGGAACAATGCGGAGAGATCAGACTCAAGGCAGACAAGCAGAGTCACAGCTCCGCCCGCGGCAGCGTCCTGTTCATCGAGGGAGCTTCACCGAGGCTCGTCTCCACGTGCAAGACTTGGTAACTACGGAGAAGGCAGACGAAGCAAACTGCTACCAAACCGCCCCTCGCCAAGCTCGACACCTGCCTGCTAGACATCTACAACCCAGCCACGCAAAGGAATAGAGGTAAATTGAAACAGTGTGGGATACTGAACTCTCGAGACGTTCTGGAGATCATAAAGGAAAAGGTAGAAAAGAAGGTGTGATTTGATTTGAATTTAGGACAAATATGAATGACTAAACAGGAAGATTCTCCCTGAAAAGGGGGCCAGAGAGCCTACACCTTAGTCAGGAAACGGAGTCGGCGTTTTCAAGGGCAAACAGACGTGACATCTGCCAGGAGAAAGAAGGCTCCTAGCATCAATATTGAGACGATCAAGGAGGAAACTTGGGACAATCTTGAAAGAAAAAGCGTGCCTGTGGAGAGGCAGTCAGTGTGAGCTCGCTGTCAGGGAAGCGCAGCCTTCCCCGTACCTCTCATCCCGGCAGGACTCAAAACCGGAGGGGCGGGACAGGGAGACAGAGGGCCACAGTGACGGGAAGAAGTTGGCGGAATGATTCGGTTCTGGGGCCACAGGGCACATTATGACTTTTTCCATTTTAATTATTTACTTTTGGCTGCTGAAAAAAAATCCCAAATCTACCCAGAAACCTAATAAGACCCCTACAACACTCCCCGGAACATAACTGTGCGGGGAGACCCAGCACAGAGCACTGCGGGGCTGCGGATCTGCTTTTGTAAGTGGCAAGGGCGCGAGGCCCTCCTACCCCGACTCCCCAAGACAGGGCCACCGTCACACGTCCACACAGGAACGTGGCTCCGCTTGTAGCATCTACTGGAGTCATGGTTTCACACTCACTTGTGTAATTCTTTGATTAGTGCCTGGACCTCAACAGACTGCGGAGTCCTTTGCACGGGGAGCCTGGAGGGACGGAGGGGGCAGGGGACACGTCACCTTGCTCGCACTGCATTCCTGGTACCCAGCCCACAGTGAGTCTCAATATTTACTGGTTACTGAGTAAACACAGTTCTTTAAAGGGCATACAAGTTATAGGGGTGTCCCCCTTCAGAAGAGTCAATCACGTGACAGGTCTCCTCAGTTCATTTTAGTTCTCTCATTTTACATTTTATTACAATGGAATTCAATGAATGAGTGTGCTGTGGTGATCTGAAAAAACAAGATAAAAAATACTGAAGCACTGGAAGGCAAGTTGAGGAAATCTCCCTGGAAGCAGAGGCTGGAGGAGGGAACAAAGATGGGAAATGAAAGGAAAAAGATGAGAGATAATACAAGCTCAGTCCAGGGAATCCAGCATCTGAGTAACAGGAGTTTCAGGAAGACCAGAGGAAGGATACAGAGGGGAGGAAGTTATCAAAAAGTAAAATCCATCCTTGAGCAGGTGCTTAACCAGACGAGCGCTCGCTGTGGGGCGGGGGCTCTTCTTGGATCTGGGGATTCAGCCGAGAGCACACAAGATGCAGTTTCAGGCTCCCAGACTCACACAGCGTGTCTCTTGGGGCTGCGGGCCCCGCACAGCACACACGTGGGGGTGGCTGGGGCTGATGTGGAGAGGGGACCGGGAAGGCCTTGCTGAGAAGGACGCGTAGGCAGGCCCCAGGTGAAAGGATGGGGAGCCACGTGAGGGGCCGGGGGTGACAGGTGGGCATGGGAACCCAGAGAGGCGGAGGCACAGGCAGGGCAGCCATGGCCCCATTCAGCTGCGCTCGGGGCAATTAGGGGAGATGGGGGCCTGGGGGGGCGCTCAGGGACAGAGGGTGACACAGCTGAGTGTTCAGAAAGGGCAGGCTGGCTGCAGCTGGGATGGCCCTGGAGGAGTGAGAAGCAGGAGGGCAGGTGATGTCCAGAGAGAAGGAAGAGAGGGAAGCACCATCACAGGAGCTTGGGAGGAGCTGAAGGGAAACCAGGAGAGCCTGGCACCGAGAACCGAGTGGGAAAGTGTCTGAAGAAGCAGGGGGTGACCGACGCCATCAAGTGTGGCCGACAGACTGGGTGAGACAGAGACCGAGCCAGTGCTGGGCTTGTGAGATGCAGCTCACGGGAGACTGCACACAGGGAGCTTTGCGGGGCAGACATCTGCCGGGAACAGGTTCAAGAGAAAGCGAGGACGTGGAAACAGAGGAGGGAGGCGCACGACTCTTCCGACGGGTTTTGCTACGAAGGGAACAAAGACACAGGGCGATGGCTGAGTTACATGTTCTTCAACACATTTTTGTTTTGCCCGGAATTTCTAATTGTTTTTCTTTTTACTGTGTTTTATTTGCCTTTACTGCCTCCTTAAAGCTCAGACAGGAAGGGATGACTTAGTGTCCAGGGAAGGTCTGGGAGGCATGTCTGTTCCTCTGAAGAAGGGAGTTTTACATGGATGAGACTGACCCAAGAGAAAGGGACATTTTGATGAAATGAAACATGTGAAACAACAGGAGAAGCAAAAGGGCCTGGAATGCGCCCACACGGGAACGTGCGTGGGCCACACAGGGGACAGATACTGGCAGACTCGGTATTTGGTGGTGTGAGGACAGACTCTTCAGATCGCTTCTGTTTCCTCAGGTAAATAAGAAGCAAAGTCAGCAGCTAAGAGTGGGGAGGGGCAGAACCAAGGCTGCAGGTCTGGGAGAGACCCAGCACAGAACTGCAGCGGGCGCAGAAACTTCCTAGAGGGCTAGGGCCACTGACGGAGAGAAAGGCCAGCAGCAAGGACGTGTGCTTGCCTCTGGCCACACTCGGCTGCTCAGGTGAGGCACAGGGCAGCCTGAGGATGGGATCCCTCAGAGCCGGGGGTCTGCCAGGCAAGCACAGCAAATGGAAAGAGGAAGGAAGCTAGCAGGGGCATGAGGGAGTGATTATGATGGTGGATTATGGGTAAGGAGGAAGTGAAGACCAGAGTGGGGTGAAAAACAGAGAAAAGGGGGTAGGAGCTACAGATGATGGGGTGGTCCTGGATGGGGTCAAATAACTCAGAAGTGACTAAAACCTGACTGTCCTCAGACAGTGACACTGGGTGCCGAGAGATAGCAGAACAATGCCTTCCAAGTTCTGAATGAAAATTATCTTCTTTCTAGAAGTCTATGAAAAGACAAACTATCAGGCAAAGTATAGATTATAAGACATTTTCAGACTCAAGTTTTTGGAAAATTCATCTCCCACATACCTTTCTAAGAAAGCTACTTGAAGATATACTCCAGTAGCACAAGGGAGAAAGCCAAGAAAGTGGACGCTGTGGGATCCACACAACAGTGGCTCTAACCCAAGGAAGAACTGAAGTCCCATGACAACAACTGTGCAGAAGGTCTACAGAATCAACAGTCAGTCTGGACAGAGTCTCCACAAAAGAGATACATGGGGAAAGTGGGTGGGTGGGATGGCAAAAGATGAAGTTTAATGGGGCAACAAAGACAAGACTTGTTTTTAAAAAATAAGAAGAAAAGGAACAAATTCTCAAAAATTTAAATTTGTTCAAAAGAATAAAATAAATGATAGAATGCCACTTACTCCCTCAGTGAATAATATTTTACGTTGTCATAATAACATAAAACAATGTATTGATTTTCAACTCTTACAAATAGTAAGTAGACAAGCACAGGAGACCTACTTAATACAGGTTACAGACAGAAGGTAGATCTTCAACCTTAACAGTATAAAAGTAATATCACAGATGGCAGAACGTAAGAGGTAAAAGGTGGAAGGAATGCTAAAAGGAAAGTCAGCAGTATTAATATCCCTTTCTTATGAAAAACAGAGGCCAAGAGATAATGTCTCTAGTTGACAGCCAAAAAATAATGATGAAAAAACATTGGGGGGTGGGAAGGGACAGACTGGGCTTTCAAAATGTAGAATAGATAAACAAGATTGTACTGTGTAACACAGGGAAATGTATAAAGGCTCTTGTGGTGGCTCACAGCAAAAGAGAATGTGACAATGAATGTATTATGTTCATGTATAACTGAAAAATTGTGCTCTACACTGGAATTTGACACAACATTATAAAATGGCTATAACTCAATAAAAAAAAAGGTTTAAAAAACATTATGTAAAGTTACAAAGATAATGACAGAAGAGCTAAAAATACTGATATTACAAAACTAGGAAGTGAGAGTATAAAATCAGTTCCTCCCCATGACTGGTATCCAGTCCCTCTGTGTCTATGAACCTAAACCACAAAATCAACAGACAACACCTGAACCTGATCGAGTCATTGATCAAGCTGATTGGCTCTACTAAAGAAACAGTTAAAAGAGCAAAACAGCAGTTGTCTCAAAGGTGAAAAGAGGAAGGACGGGAAACGGCAGCCCTTCATGACTATGTTCTATGTTTAAAAGAATCTGCATGAATTATTTTGACCAAAATCTCACTTTATGAAATTCCTTTGACACAGATGCCTCCTCCCACCACTGAAAGCCCTCTCTCCAGAGAAGCCAAGGCTGCCTCCGAATTAAGCTCAGGTTCGCTCACGCCAGATGAAGGGAGTGAGTGTAGACGTTAACTCGTATGTTACAGGGAGTAAAGCAATGCTGGCGCGTGCGCGTCCTGACAGGTTACAGGGAGATGCTGGCGCGCGTGCGCTCTTAGGGATTCTTTTTCTAAGTTCGCTGACAGCGACACTTAAGTCCTGGCTACGCCAAGACTAGCATGAGAAAGGGGCAAAGGACTTCCCTCGGCAAGTATTTTCTCACAGGCGGGCTGAAGTCCATGCAGGAGGAAGAGGGGTACACAGCCTCTCACCTCGCCACCCCACCGTAGTCCAAACCTTCCTCGCCACGGAATTTCACCATCAGTCGCTTTTTCAAGTCCTTTGGTCGCATCTTCATTATCTGGCGATAAGACTCCTACACATCAAAATTACAGGTTCAGAGAGAAAAACTTTTCTTATGTTCAAAGTTATACAACGATGCAAGCTGACTCATAACAGAGCCGGATTACACAGAAGCACCTGCACTATTTTTAAGGCTCAGAGCTGAGTTTTCTGTGGCTCCTGTTCAGAGTGTTTACTTGGCCCCAGCACACTGCTGCTTCCATCATCTCTTCTATTGTCGCACCCTCAGACACAACAACAGAGCACAGCAGGTGCCGCTGTACCTGAAGGAAACATTCTCAGCACAGTCACGACTTCACGAATTACACATCCTCACTAGAGTTGATTTTCTCCACACAAATTAATTCCAATGTGTCCTATAAATAATTTATACATTTTAACCCAAATGAAGATAACACCAGAGTCCGAACAGTAAAACAATTCTGAGCCTGATTTTGTATCTGAAGTCAAAAATCAGTTTCCCAGCGTCAAAAAACTAGGTCGGGCTGAAGTAAGACAGAGCAGCTGATCGACCCACAGACAACAAAGGGCAATCTGAAGTTCCTTGGACTCAGTGCTGAGAGTGGGACTAGCTAAATGTTTGCAGGTATTTTCAGTGACAAGGCACTTAAGAATCTTTTCTTGCTTTAAATTTAATGTAATTCAAAAGCTATGGTCCCAATAGGAAAGGAGGATGTTGAGTGGAAATGATCTGACAGCAGAACGTCAATAATTCAGCTCTTTTCTATCCCCAACAACCATTTACGATGCTCCGTGGGCAAAACTGGGCACTGGAGCTGCTCCACTCGCCCGACACCGGCTGTGCCCCAGCCTCCGGCAGCCCGGGAGCTTCCCAGGGCCCCTGGAGGAGAAGGCGCCAGGCTGTCCTCCGCGGCCCCTCAGCTGCAGCACCTGCGCTGGCTCTCGCCCCACCTCATTTGATCATCTCTGCCAAGGATTCCATGAGGGCCCAAATATGGCTGAGATTTTACCTCCTGATCTTGGTCCTGAGAAAAGGGCCCTGCCTACTGAAGGCCCTGCCTGTTTAGGGCCCTGACCCCACAGGGGAGCCAGACAAAGGATGGAACCCTTCCTGGCGCCACAGTATCTTCCTACTTCCAGAAGGGACAGCAAAGGGGCCCTTTAGCCTCTCTGAGAAGGCAATGCTGGGGAGGGTGGTGAAATTCCATGTGAGGCCGAAGCGGAAGGAACACTTGGGTCTAAGGAAACTGTGCAGATGCAGGAAATATAACCCGCACGGTGCAGATACAGGGATTTGCAGTATTACTTAGTACTAGGTTCTGTACAGATCTCTAGATTTTCTCTCAGAAGTCATCTATGTTTAAACGTCCACCATTGGAGGAAATGTAGCTCCCTCTCTCCCCAAGAGCTCTGGCCCTGATAAACCCCTGCATTTCACTGACTAAGAAAATCAACGGCCGAAACACCAAACAGAAAGAAGAACTCCATGTGTTAACGGGGAGGAAGAGTCTGGGCCGGACTGCCAGTGCCCGGATCCCATACCTCAAATATCTCCTCTCTGGATACTTCGATCCGGCAATGACCAGCCTGAGGCTGCTGAAGTGACAGTTCGTGTCTGAGGACTTTCAGTTTCTGGACTAAATCTCTCTCATATCTCTGGGCAGGAAGCTCCTCGTCTTCCACAGAGCCCTCGCTGGGCAGCGGTAGCGGCTGGCTGGGCTCCTTTAGTTGGCACTGGTGACTTGGGAAAAACAGAAGCATCAAGGTCACCCCAAGAGCAGCAGCCAAGCGAGTGCCCCCCATCCCACCCCCCATGAAAGGGACTGAGAGGGAGTTCATTACACCCAACTTCTAGTGGAAGTTTTTCTCTGGTGACATAACTTTGTACATCGATATGTAAATTGCTGGTGGCCACCAGCAGACGAAATATACATCCAGAATAGAGAGGAGACACTAATTCCGTATCTCATCCGGTATCATCTTCGCCCCATATAAAAACAGACACTGCCAGCCTTCATCACATATCTCGTGTGTATCCATGACCCTGACCGCGCACCATTAGATAGATGTGCCTCGGCAGTTAGAATTACACGCAGTTGACGTGAAAACTTTAAAAGCAGATGATGGTGGATGCACAGGAACAGATGACTCAAGTGAAACCGAACGGGCACCACTTCTCAGCCTCATGACCAAAAGGGTTCTCAGCCCACTCATCAAAAGCACGAGTCCAGGAAAACAGAAGGATGAGGACTGTAGGGGGACGAAGCGGCATCTGTCCCGTTCACGCTTTGCTGACTCACGTCCACTGTCGATGAGATGGGCTCCGTGTGCTCTGAGGACACAGCAGACCAGGAACACTGGGTGTGGGAGCCAAGGTCATCCCCAGGTCCCTGCTGTGGCCTGGGAAAAGGCTCTAGTGAGCAGCGTTCTCCACCCCGCAGCCCTTCCAGACGGCGGTGAGCAGGCACCGAGGAAGATCCTCACTTCACTGCTTCCCGCTCTAAGGCCACGCATTTCATCAGAGCACTGCGTGTGGAAGCTTCGAGAATGAAGCCGCCTAATGCTGCCGGCGTGGTGGATTTGATTTAGGCTGTACGTAAGGACAGGGTGGCAACCCCACAGGACTTCAGGATGGCTCCCAGCTGGCTGAGAGTTTGAAACACACTACTGTCCACCAAATACTTCTCACAGTCTGCTTACACTTACTCTCTGCTAACTGACGGTGGAGTTGATAAATGAAGAAACACATGAGTAGAAAATGTGAAACGTTAACTGTAAGAGGTCAACAAAGAGTCTATAAAAGTCTTACTTCATGATGTGGTGTAACCGCGGGTCTGTAAACTGGGTTGTTCGGTTGTTATGATCTACAAAATATATCCTCCCGGAAACGGTGCTCCGGACTTCCCAACCAGGCGGCAGTGGTCCAAGTTCATCACAGTTCACGCTGTTAAGGTCTCTAGCAAAATGGAAGATACAGAGAGGTTTGTCCATCTGAGTGTGTTGGCATGAGACCAAAACTCCAAGGAGAGAGCCACCAGAATCCCCATATCGGGGAGGCTGGGTCCCTGTTCTGCTAAGAGGGACAGTCACTGTGCTGCTCAGGCCAATGTCCCACTGAGTCCTGGCCTCTGTGCTGCAAGTAGCAGCAAAATCGGACAGAGAAAAACGGAACTTTCAGAGGTACAACCCTGAGAGGGAACGCGGTCTACTCAGGGAATTTCATTCCTTACACAAAAGAGGGCAAAACGGTAGGAAGTATCTGAAGGCTGCCGGAAACTGTCCGGATACACAAATTAAATGCTCAAGGTCAGAAAGGTTCCTGCATGGAAAAGCCCCTGGACAGCACAAGGTTTTTTTCTTTTTGTTTTTGTTTTTTAAGCTAATGGGGATGTATTAACCACTCATTCAAAATCTTACAATTCTAAAAAGCTGAACTAGGAAGAGGCCTTCTCATTTTTTTTCGTTGGCTTTGTTAATAAGCAAGTATTTCTAATTCTAACCTCCTGATGAATTATTTCTGCGCCATCCAGGCCTGCGGGAGCGCGGCATCACTGCCCGCGCTGCTTTCTAATTAGCGGAGCCTGACACCTTGCAGTGAGGACTAAAGAGACACCCTGATTCATTTGCAGGTAACATTTCCATTCTAATTATACATACTGAATTGCAAATTCAACACAGATTTGGAAAATCAAAGACAAGAAGCTTGTTCTCAGATGAAACAAAGTATGACTAAAAAGGAAACGAGCATTACTAAAAATGTTATTAGGTAGTAATGCTATTCCAAAACAAAAAAAAATTTTTTAAGAAAAAAGGACAGCAAAGCAAAGGAAAAAAGAAAAGAAAGAAACTTAACTCAATTACAGGGTGGGGGTGGGGGTCTCGCTGACCTGGGCTCAGATGTATGGCCTTGGAGAAGGAATTCGTATAGAAAAGCTTCATCTCCCCCAGGAATGGTCCCCAAGGGACTGAGGCAATAGGGACAGTAAAGTAGAAGAGAGAAAGGGTAATAGAATCTTTATTTTCCTTTTTGACTTTTTCTTATGGAACATTTTAAGCACATAAAAAAGTAGAGCGAGACCATAATGAATAACCAGCTTTGGCAATACCAGCTCATCATCAGCCAGCCTCCAGTGCGCCCCTATTCACTCCCCAGCCCAATTATTTGAAGCATCGTATCACCCAGCAATATTATTAGTTTAAATTGAGAGCAACACATCTTGAAGGGTTTATTGGCTTTTCAAGTAAGAATGCATGTGATTTAACCACCAGGTGAGGGTCTTTTTCAGTTACATGATCGGATTTCAAGATCCAGGACTGCTTTCTAAAGGACCCATTTGTGTTACAGCAGCTGCCGAGTTACCAGGTGGAGAATCTGGAGGGGGCAGCAGAGCTGGGACAGTCACCCAGAGAGTCTGGGTCCAAGACCCCCGTGGCAGACATCCTCTTAGCGCTGCCGCTCTTCCAAGTTTACACCTTCAAATCTAAGGGCTCTACCATCTGCAGTCATAGGGGTCCAGGTAAAGGCTGGAAAATGGGCTTGACGGTGAGCATTTCAGGAAACCTACCTTGGTATCCTGGGGTCGTGCCATGTGCTGACTCCAGTCTGTGTGTGCAGAAAATAAACCTGCCCCTGCACAGTTGTTCTCTGTTCTGCACAAGAAAGTGGGGGATACGGGTGGTTAAAATCAATTCCAAGGAGAGTTTTCAACCAATCCTGTAAGCACAGAGTCTACGCTGCCTTCCAACAGTCTTTAAAATCACTGAGAAGAGGGTTCGAAAGGGCATGGTTAACTTCTGCCTGGCTTCCGGGGACCACAATCCCCGTGTACAGGTGTGGGCACATGTTACTTCCCCTGCTCACACCTGGAGAGGCGGCTCTCCTTGCTGGACCACACCCCTGGAGGAGATGCTCCCGTGGGTCTGCCACCTCGGGACTGACCCTCCCTTGACCTCCGTCACCTATGATGAGCTCTTATTTCTGGTCTGATCCACCACATTGGAATGTGTTCCTCCCTCACTGAGGCTCTCCCTCTGTGGTCGGGAAAAGATCGCATCTTTTCCCTCCCACTCGAGGCTGTCCTTCCCACGTTCAAACCACCAGGCACTACGAACACCCTCACCGAGCCCCCTACTCCACTCATCTTGGTTTCCTTTGATATTCATTCGCCTAGAATTTTTACACAATTGCTAAACTGGGAGACTGGAGCAACCGCAGACAAATTCATGATGAGCAAGATGTTACTTGTCCTTACACTGACACAACTGTTGAACAGCACAGCTCTGCAAACGTCGGCAGTTCTTAGGTCACTAAAAAGAGGTCTGAGAAGGAAAGTCCTCTGAAACACTGCTGACAACACGGGGGAGTCAGCTCACCGTAGCCTTCGGGCAGCTCCGGGGACTGGTGGCCATGCGGTCGGTTCTGGGGCGTCTGGAGTGACCCTCGGACCTCAGGATTTCGCAGTCGCTGTGCCTGAAGTCTCTGATCTTGACTTGGGGATTCCACAAACCTGCAGCTCCCGCCGCCCGCAGCAGCCCCGGTGCCATCAGTGTAAGGGGCTGGCTCCTCCATGAAGCAGCTGAGAGGCCTCCCCGGCCCCGAGTCTTCATACACCGTTCTAGAAGGGGGAGAACACAGTACGCGTGACCGTGCTGGCCAAAGGCAGCTCAGTGCCTGAAAGTTCAACACGACACCCTCACACCCATTTAATTTGCTTTTCCTGAACAATATCGTGTCCCAAGTGCCGAGTTTCAAAAAATTCATCCTGTCCTATTTAACTGGAAAGACAGACTTTTTCATGAGGAACCAGTGGCCAAAGGGAGCCACGTGGCAAGTGTCACAAGGCCACCTGTGAGATTTCCTCTGAATGGTTGGACAAAACCAACCTTGTACTATAAGGATAGCATAAAAGGAGATTTCAGTTTTCTTGACTTAGCATCAAACCCAAATATTCCATTTGCCTCGTCACTTTATTCTATAATAGAACTCCCGGTTGCCTAAAATACTGCAGTGACTTTCAGAGTACTCTTTCCTGTAAACCTCCATCCCCTGAACAATTCTGAAGACAATTTACCTTAATAGGCTATTTTCCCTTATAAGCAAAGTACTTTTGAAAAGCATTTTCCACTGAAAAATTTCAAACGGCTACACAAATGCAGAGACTTGTGCAACGACGCCCCTGGACCCATCGCGAAGCTCCAACCACCATCGTCTGCTGCCGCTCTCCCAACTCCTCCTCCCGCCTCCGCTGGGTTATCCTGAAACCAATCCCAACATTTCAACACTTCACCCTTCAGTATTTCAGCGTCTACCTCTGGAAGATAAGGACTTTTTTCATGATCATGACTTAAAAAAAGTCTGTTAAATTTTTTTAGTATCATCAAATACCAGTCAGTGTTCACATTTCTCCAGTCAGCAGTCTTATTAATCAGGATCCAAATGAGGTCCACACGTGGCACTGAGTAGGTATGTCTCTTAAATCTCTTCTATTAATTTACAGGTTCTCTTCCTTCCTTTTTGTTTATTTTTCTTCCAGTGTATTTACTCAAGATGCCAGGTTGTGTCTGCTACGCTCCAGAGCGCCCCCTCCTGGACGGTGCTTATGGCATCCCGGGGCTGCGCAGCCACTCCCGTCCCCTGGACTTCAGGATGGATGTTACTATCAGATTCTCTCACTTTGGTGATGTCAGCAATTATGAATGATTTTTGCCCAGCTCCATTAATTCACTGGGGATCAAAAGATTGTGATCGTGACCAATGGGAATTTTTGAGGGGTTTTTTTTTTAGAATGTATTTCTCCTTGTAGCATTATGAGCTCAGCGGATTGCTTCACTCCATTGCAGTTATAATTCTTTACTGATGTTCTCTGGCCAGTGGGAACCTCTGTAAATTGGATCCTGAGTCTTTGGGGCACAAGGACACTGGATCCCAGTTTATCCCAAAGTCCTTTCCAGCATCTGAAGCATTCAACACAGTGAAAAGGTGTGAAGGATTCTTTCAGATCGTGCGAGAGCCCAGGCAGCAGAGAGCTTGGCAGGCATTGCCCCGTGATACGTACCCTTCATTTTCTAACAGTCCTCTGCAGTCTACCACAGACCCTCCAGTGCCTATTCTGTCTCGTGTCTGTAAACTGACTAAAAAGAAAAGAACGCCTTGCATTAAAATCCAGTGTTACTTTATACAACTGTAATACAGTGAGCCATTGTGAATGCATCATTTATGTATGCGATTATTTTAAAAAGCAAGGCACACATACAAACACACACACACATTCCTCTGCTTTGAGGTCTGAGCGTGTTACTCCGTTAGCCGCACAGCACCGCACACCACTCAAACATTCCTTGTCAACGGGGAGCAGGAGGAGGTGCCGTGTTATCCACGCTCTCCGTAAGGATGGCAGAACACACAATATTCACTTCTCCTAAGTTCCCTCATTTCTTAGGAAGATTTTGATTTATGTTTAATAAGGACCCAGGAAGCACTGCCTGTATCTGCAAAGTCTGGATGAGTCTCCACATCTAGTCTCTGTTCCGACTCGGAACAACAAAGACATTTTGAAGCTGGTTCCAGGCACTTTTTCCCCTGGCACTTCCCCCCACAAAGAAAAGAAGAAATCGCTGACAGCAGAGCGTGAAGTGAGGACTTTGTCGTTACGATAGTTTCCAGGCAGGATGGATACTCACTGTTCATTTAGCTTGGGTCAGGTCTATCTAAGACAACACCTAGAAGATTCGGGGTCCTAAGTCCCTCTGCTGTGCTGCGGAAATCCTAGCTTTTCTTTGACTCCTTGCAATGCAGACAGTCACCATTTAAATGCTCATGGATGGGGTGGATCCCAGGAGGAGCTACTTAACAGATAAATTATTTCCAACGGAGTACCTCCAGTCTACACTTTGTAACATCAGCACATTTTTTCCTTCTAAGTGAATCAACCCTCTATTAAATCCCATTACGTGGACGTCTTCAGAAGTCCTCTTTGCCTTTTACGTAGACGAGGGGTCTTCCTGCAGAAACTACTTCTCAACTCTTGCATGTGTGGCCACCATTTTTATCAACTACACTTGGATAATCTGACAAATTAATTGTTCATTAATGTGATGATTACAACTACATTAAATATTTAACCTTAAGTCTTTTTGTACCTTAGTCATTTTAACTCAACCCTGAATGGTAAAATAAAAACCACCCACGATGAAACTGTTTAGCACTGAAGAGATGGCCCCCGATGTGGTCTGCCCTTCGGAGGACATCCCATTTGCTGGTGCCTGGGTGTGTTTTCTCAGTGATGACGAGTCGAATGTCAAGTTCTGTAAAAGCATCTCTTTATACAGATGAGAAAGTTCTTACCCACTATTTGGCCACGAACTGCATCAGTATCTGAGGGATTTAGTTTGCATAGATCCAAACGCTGGTCTGCAAACAAACAATTCAAAACTTAACCCGGGGAAATGTGAACTAGGGAGGTAGGCAGGAATTCTGTTTTCAGTATTCAAAAAAAAAAAAAAAAAAAAGATGCCTCATAAGCCTTCTTCAGTTGCATTAAGAGGCAGAAAAGCATTCAGGTCTTACATCCAGTATCTTTCAATCTGCTGATGGCATTGGAGAGCAGCCGCACACACCCCAGGAAGCCAGCTCCCTGCTTCTTGTGAATTTTCTTGTGGTTCCACACACTGATGGTTATAGAATCAGTTTTCCCAACATATCTGAAAACAACATGCAAACTCATTTTTAATTATATTTCTCAGTCACGATTGCCCATTGCAATTTCATCTGATTGACCTGTTGGGACAAAAGAATCCTTTAAAAATAATGTTGGCTACATTCATGAGTAACAGGCACTCCGTCGGTATGTGTCTACTGCCTTCAAAGGGCGGGAGGGGGGCCTCAGCGGGCTATGTAAGAAGTAGATGTAGATAACCCCCTAATAACCATCATCTTATAACAGAGACTTACTATATCTTAACAGTTCCAAAGGATAATAACAGAATTCTTAAGTTCCCACCCATCAGGGTTAATACAGAATACTAGTTTGCAACAAAGGACTGCTTACAAACCTCCATCCACCCAGAGCTCACTGAAGGGCGCTCACTCAGACAGCAGCCCCCACTCACCCTCGGCGCAGGTCAGCCACAGAGGGGAGCTTTCAGGACAAGGGCTGGCAGCCACTTTGCAGGCCACTTCTGGTGCCTCAGTGTAACTGGAAGTGAGCCTTAGACTCCAACTACTAAAACCCCACTCAAACCCAGTACAATCTGTGTTAATGAAAAACCAACAGTCACTCGGTATTACCTTGACAAAAATTTCTTAGCAGGGACGTGAAAACATAGGTGCCTATAAAAGAGTGTTTTCAAAAGGCCGCCCATTTAATGAATGAATATAAGAAATTGTCTGATGGTGTGTAAGCTTATATTCATTCAATCATACCAAACTATATTTTCTCTTGCAGAAAATATATTTGTACTAAAAAGGAGAATTTTAAAAATCAACACAACTATGTATCTATTATATCGTCACATCATAAATACATGTAATAATAATTATTTTAAAAGTAAAAACTCTACAACCACATGCAGGGTTTCACTGAAAAAACAGTAGCACACAGAGGACCTGAACTATGGCCCTTTTTTTCTGTTAGAATGGTCAGGAGGTTGGGAGTTTGAAGATCACAGTTATAGAAGCAAACCATAAAAATGTATGAGAATGTCAAATGCAAGAACTTTCCAAGAATGCGAATTCTAAAAACTGGCAGTGTGTATTCATTTGGCCATCCACGTTTGTTATCAGTAAGAAGTTAGTAATCTTCTTTTAAAAAATTAAATGCTTCTCATCCAAGCTAGATACCCACTTCCCTGCTGCTCCCCAAGTGGCTTAGAGGATGTTCAACTCACAGATCGTAGTGCTGGTTCCACTTTGGGTCCAGCGTGTTTTTCACAGTGTCCGTTGAGTGGCACTGCCCAGATCCATCCACGACAATCTTCGCAAAAGGGTCGGGGAGTCCTGGAGGAGAGGAGACAGCCACAGCTGGGTGAGACGCCAGATCTCTCAATGGGATACAGAACACAGTCCTGCCAGTAAAGGGGGCTCCAAGATCATCTCATTTGGTAAAGATGGTTATCCTGGTATGTTTTATTCTCAAACTGAAGGTGAGTTTTGATGAGCAAAATAAGTTATTCCTATTATGCTTTCTAAGAAAGGCAACCCAGAATGACATCATCCTCGGATTTTGAGAGGCTAGAAATGAAAACTGCCAAAATTGGCTTAACTTCAAATTTCCATTTCTGATGATCAGGAAATGGAGCTAGCTAAATGGAGAAAAAGGTGTCTACAATTAATTGTATTTATCTTTTCTAAAAAATAATAATACCTAGGAATCTCGTTTACTGGTCTTGGTCTATTTTATCTACGGAAGCAAGGCTTCACCAAGTCTTAATTAGGTAAGTTCCTCCATCCTGGAGCAGAGACCAGAGAGGGCTGTAAGATCAAAGGGGTGGCCAGCTCAGGGTCAGAGAGACAGACCCGGATGCGAGCCGCCACTCCGGAGCGTCCCAGCTACTTGAATGAAGCCTGTGAACCTGAGCATGTTTCTTCATCGTTAAAGTGCGAACAATTCCACTTAGGAAGTGAGCAGTGTTCTCGTGAGGATCAGGAAGTGCGAAGAATTTCACGCTGCAGGCACCTACTTTATAGTAGGTGAACCCCCTAAGTTGAGGGGTGATTTCTTCCTTTATAAAAGGATCTTCCTTTTTTTTTTTAACAATTCCTCTAATTACAAGGCTTTTAAAATGTAATTTAATTTCTAAAATTTAACTAATTTTATACAAACCCAGACATTTTAGAGAAAACAGTCTCATCTGTATTTGAACTGAGAGCACTTCAGCCAGCAGAAAGCAATATATTAATGGATAAAAACACAGAAAACTGGGTGTGGCCGGAACAGGGGATGAGAGAGTTTTTCTTATATGAGTTGTAAGTTCTGTGCCTTGGAGCTAAGGAGCCTCTGTGTTGTAGCCAACGAGGAAATGAAGTTTGTCAAACCATGGATCTTTCTTCAATAAAAGGGCACGACTTTTGGGAGAATACACCCAGTGGTTTTTTTCAAAAAGTTTTAAATTTCAGAAGTCTGTGAAGGATACTAAAACTGTAAGAGAACAAAAGCGGGTGTTTACTTACTGAAGAAGTCTTTCTTTGCAAGGTTCTTGGCACATAATACTGAAAACAAACAAAAGATGCTGGGGTTAGCATTTATGGACGAGATTTTCACCACAGTCAGCTGCTATGGAAGGAACTGTTCACCCAAAAGTCCCATGTTGAAGCTCTAGCCCCCAGTGTGATGCTATTTAAAGGTGGTGTCTTTGGGAAATGCATAGGGTTACGAAGGTCATGAGGGCAGGGCTCTCATGATGGGATTAGGCCCCCACAAAGAAGAGATCACAGAGCTCCTCTTTGCTTTCCACATGAGGACACGGCAAGAAGGAGGCTGTCTACCAGCCAGGAAGGGAGCCCTCGCCAAGAGCCAAATCTGCTGGCGCCTTGATCTTAGGCTTTTCCACCCTCCAGCACTGCAGGAGATAAAGTGTTTGTTGCTTAAGCGGACAGTCCATGGTATTTTGCTATAGCAGCCCAAACTGACTCAGACACTCATCTGTATTTGCAGACCTCTCAAAATCACCTTGGCCAAAGGCCCCACCTACTAATACTATCACTTTTGGGGGTGGTTAGGATTTCAACATATGAATTTGAGGGCAACACCAACGTTCAGACTATAGCAATTATCACAGCTTTGTGGTAAGTTCTGAAACTGGGAGGCATGGGTGCTCCAACTCTGTCCTTTTTCAAGGCAGCCTTGGCTATTCAGGATCTGTTCAACGGCCACATGAATTCTAGGATCAGCCCATCGGTTTCTACAAAAAAAGCCAGCCTGGGTTTCGATAGGGATTGCACTGAAGCTGTAGGTGAACTGAGGGAGTGCAGCCATCTTAACCAGACTAACTCCTCCAATCCATGGACAGGGGGTGGTCTCCCACTTACTTAGGGCTTAATTTTAACTGCTTTGTCATTTTCAGAGTACCTGTTTTATACTTCTTTTATTGAACCTATTCCAAAATATTTTATTCCTTTTGATGTCATTGTAAACGGAACTATTTTCTGAAGTTCATTTTCAGATTGTTCATTTCTACTGTACAGAAATACAACTGATGTTTGAATATTCAACTTGTATCCTGCCACTCTGTTGAGCTCATCATCTGTAATAGCTTTGTTTTCTTTGGGGAGTTTGCTATATCTGAGATTACATCACCTGCAAATAGACATAACTGTGCTTCTTCCTTTCCAGCCTAGATGCCTTTTCTTGTCTAAATGCCCAGTACCTCCAATACAACACTGAGCAGAAGGGGTGGGCAGCCTTGTCTTGTTCCTGATCTCAGGGGGAAACATACTCTTTCAGCCACTGAGCATGATGGCAGCCGTGCGTTTTCTACAGATGCCCTTTATTAGGTTGGAGAAATTTCCTTCTGTTCCTAATGTGTTGAGTGTTTTTATCATGAAGAGGTGTTAACTTTTGTCAAATGCTTTTTCTGCATCTACCGAGATGATCGCTTGGTGTTTGTCCTTTTTCTATTGATATGATGTAGTACATTAATTGATTTTCAATAGTAGACCAAGCCTGCATTTATGGTGCATAGCTGATCTTTTAACATGCTGCTGTAAGCCATCCAGGCCTGGGCTTTTCTTTGTAGAAAGCATTTTCAATTACTAACCCATAATCTCTTTTCTTCATATAGGTCTATTCAGAGTTTCCACTTCTTCTCAAATCAGCTTTCGTAGTTTGTGTCTTTCTAGAAACCTGCTGATTTCACCTAAGTCATCAGTTTGTTGGCACACAAACCGCCTGACCATTCTTGTTACCTCTGCAGAGTCAGCAGCAATACATCTTCGTCAGTGTGATCTTTATGCCATTCCTTTCCAGTGGAAACACACACACACACATCTTTTTTGTGGCTACGTCATAATTTATTACAGCTCCTGGTAGTGTTTTATTTCTTGTTTCTCTAATTACAAGTCATATGTACTGACAAAAAAGGAAAACTTGCAAATGTGTAAACAGAAAATGCACACCTCTAAAACCTCATCATGACTCTTTGTTTAGCATTCTCCTGGCGAGGCTCACATGCTTTATTTTTTCCTATTGAACTTGACAATCATTTTGAGCAGGTTAAAAAAAAATTACTTCATAAATAAATTTGAGGGGAATTGACCTCTTTATAATATTGAGTATTCCCACTCTTGAATATAGCAGAATTATCCATTTAGTAAATTCTTCTTTAATGCCTGTGAGGTTTTAATGTATTTCATAAAAGTTTGCCACATTTTTTTTTTACTTTATTACACTTTGCGGGGGAGATTAGTTTCTGTTTTTTTAACGGAGGTACTGGGGATGGAACCTAGGACCTCATGCATACTCAGCACGTGCTCTAGCACTGAGCTACATCCCCCCCACATTTCTAACTGGCTTTACTCTGAAGTTTGCTGATTTTTTGTTACTATCATGAATGGGAGAGTTCCTTTCATTGCACTTTCTAATTGTTTTCTGGATATAGGAAAGCGATTAATTTTCTTCTGTTAATTTAAAATCTGCCGTCTTTTCCAACTCTCCTCAAATGCACTTGTGACATTTTGCTTCCTCCCACTTCCCTTTTCTTTTCCACGCCTTTGAATGTCTCAAAGGTTCTTATATCAAAGCGCCCAAAACTTACGTTGAAATCTTCCCGGTCTGCCTAAAACCCTGGTCCTCTCCCAGGGCTCATTACTTTAGATCAGCAGCAGCACCCATCGACAACACAGGCCAGAATCTCTGTGTCATGCTTTGATTTCTCAGCCCCTTTCAAGGGCATCGATTTCTCACCATCCCCACCCTTGTTCAAGCTCCCGACAGCAGCTATCGCAAAGCCATCTTTCCAAAGTTTCAATCTCCTTATGTCTCTCTCCTTTTAAAAAATTTGCAGTGATTCCACTGCAAAACTCCAGACCCGTCAAGCTCTCACACCAACCGCCTTCACCTCAAACACTTCCCACCAGCTCTGGGCCCTCATTTTTCCGAGGTGCTGACGCTGGATTCCTTTGGCCTGGAGGAATTCTGGTAATATCTCAAAAAGATTCATCTTTGCTCATACATACAAGACTAGCAATGTTTTAATTTAAGGCTCATTTGGTTACATCATAAGGTGGAGAAGGTCTCAACAGAGTTAGCACCAAGGGAAGTCAGTCTCAATTTTTTGTACAAAGATCATTTAGCGCCATCCTGACTCTACTTTAATGATACATGATTTCTCCTAGAAGAAAAAGGTTTTGATCTTGAGATAGAATTCTCTTTGCCTGCTCTATGAGATACAATGATAAAAGATAACTTATTAGACAGCATAAAACCCCAGTCTCGATCTACCACTCATTTTCGAACAAGTATGTTATACACCAATTATGAGCGATGTTCTGGGGATACACCAAGAACAAAAGAGACATTTACTCTTACAGAATAAGAAGCCTATTTTTTCAGTGTAGACTGCCACATGGTTCCTTCGACTCCACCTCTGAAGTGCCCTCCACTTTGGACAAATCATGTCAAAATCCCGTAACTTCCTACTCACATACCACAGTTGCCTAATTTAGGGGATAAATAAAGAACAAAGTACATGATGTTCACTTAGCTTCTGAAAATACATGGAGAGGAAGTGTTCGTGTTCTGCTAACATGACATGCATTCGATTAACAAGACAAGCCTCTTTATCAGGTCTCTGACAAAAGCAAGGGGTCCCCCAAATACCATTTGCGGTTTCACCCACTCCCAGGAGTCCTTTATCTAGTGCTTTATTATATCAGTTAAGAAATTTTCTAATTTGTGTCACTATTTCCACTACTTTTCTCTTCTCCAAGGCTAGAAACTTTGGCTATAGATCTCATTCCTCCTTCCTCTTATATTTCCATGTGTCTCCGAGTCCTATCTTTCCTTTCTTCTAAATGTCTCTTGCATGTGTCCTCACCGTGACTTGTGCACTCGTGCCCCAGGCCTGCCTTCACCTACTCACAGCTTCACCGAACAGCAACAGCCCCTCCCTAACTCGGGCCTCCCCAGTTCATCCCACATTTGAGCCCCCAGATCAATCTTTTCAAATGCCATTTTCATGTCCTGAGGCTCAAAAATCTCCGAAGGCCCTGTACTGTATTCCACTGCAAATCTAAATCCCCCCACCCCCCACCGGGTGTTTCAGTGCCTCACTCCCTAGTAGCACTTCTAGTTCCCACTCTCCTTCAAAGCACAGTCCAGGGCCCTGCCCCTCTGTGGGGCCCCGCCGTCACCACCCCCAGGGATTCTCCCCGCTGCTCGGTGCGCCTGATCCAGGCGAGGCCCGCGTTCTCAGTGAAGCCGCATTAAGACCAGACGTCACTCTGGGAAAATATTTTCAGTAGTGTCTAAATATAAAAGGTAAGGATATTATTGTGGGGTTTTCATAAAACTGAACTAAATTATTTTCAACATCCGTCCTTTGTTTTGGTGTTAGGTCTTTTCTCTTTTTTTTCATGTTAAAATAGTCTCTCTTTAATAAAATGAGGTAACAAAAAAAGGCGATCGTTGCAACAGTGACGTGGCAAAATTAAAAGCTGGTGATTTTCTGTCGACAGCCACCTTCACACACGTTTTGACTGGTCTGGGAATCACCTCTCTAACCACCAGCAATCTATTCCCTCTTTTCGCCCCCATTTACTTGAGGAGCTACAGAGCTCAGCATTCAACTGCTCTTCACTCAGGTGGCTTTGTCCCCCCAGCTAAGTTCCTCTGAAGGAGGAACCCCCACCCCCCACCCCCACTCCTTGTGACGTGGGCTTCACGTGGTGCTGGCCACACAACAGGCTATGATGAACAAGAAACAAGAAGCCAGAGAGAGTAATGGTGATAATAATACAGGAAACTGGGGCATCTCAATAATTTAAAACATCTAAGTAAAGCGTTCACGTATTAGGAAATAGAACTGACGACCCAGGACAACTGCCAACACACAGCATGCCCGTCGTGCATGCTATCACCTGTCATCCTCGTCTAACTTTTAAGTCTGAAACTTTATCAGCTTGGGGAAAAATCCTTTGAGGCAAAAAGGAGTAAAAACAGAAGCCTAGCTAAAGGCAGAGTTAGGTTCCCTGGTCAGTGCGTTTTGCTAGGAGAACATTTTCTAGGCCAGAGTCACTCACCTATCAATTCTCATTCAAGTTTAGGAAATCCGCAAATTGGCATTAAGGGGGGGGCGGGGGTAGGGAATCACATTTCCGTTACATACACAGACTCAAAATGCCAAAATCTTCAATCCATCCAGAACTGAACTCTGTCCCATTATGTGCTGAGGGAAATAAACAAGTCTTACCAATCTATCCGAATCAGTCTGGACACACACAACGACACGTTTCTACTATTCAGACATCATTAGATGATACAATGATTTCTTCTTTGCAAGGAAAATAGTGTATGTTAACAAAACACACTTTAGCAACCACAAGCTGTCCCTATTGGTTTTGGAAGTGGGGATGACACCAGTAAGCTGACAATCCTTTGGTGGGTTTTCCAAACATGTTATAGTAAGGCGGGAAGCCCCATAAAAAGACCGGCAGGACCCCCAAGCAGGGCCACTACTCTCGTGCCAGCACCATCCGGTTCCCTGGCCCAGAAGCTCTCTCTCACTTTTTGCCTCTGAAATGGCTTACTTACCCCTAAAATTCTATTGGTTCCCTGAGCTCACTTCTGATTGGTTATTTCCTTCATTCCTGATTGGTTATTACTCTCACTTCTGATTGGTTATTTCCTTCACTCCTGATTGGTTATTACTCTCACTTCTGATTGGTTATTTCCTTCACTCCTGATTGGTTATTACTCTCACTTCTGATTGGTTATTTCCTTCACTCCTGATTGGTTATTACTCTCACTTCTGATTGGTTATTTCCTTCACTCCCAATTGGTTATTACTCTCACTCCTGATTGGTTATTTCCTTCACTCCTGATTGGTTATTACTCTCACGGACCGGGCCACTTCCCTAACTTCTGATTGGTCCATTTGTAGTACTTCATTTGCATGGAGCTCACTCCTGATTGGTTATTTCTCTCACTCCTGATTGGTCTATTTCTACAAAGCTTGTTCCTGGTTGGTCAACTTCTGTTATACTTTATTTGCATATGATGTTGCAAAGTATAAAACTGGCAGCGTATAAAGGCCTGTGTAACCCTACAGACAGGGTCCAGAGCTTGCAGTGTTAATTCCTTTGGGCTTGCTTGCATAATAAACCTGAGTTCCCCAACTCCTCAAGTGCTGCTTGGTCTCTTGCAGGGATCCAGGTTGCTGTCACAACTGAGCTGTAACGCCAAGCTGTAACACATCTCTCCGCAACAATAGTTTCATCTTCTATACGTGTATTCAATTAAAAAATAAATGACAAAATTATGAACTCAAGTGTGACAATTCAGCTCATACTCCCAAATCCTGGGGCAGGGGTGGAGGGTGAGGCCAGGCGGCTGTGGCAGAAACTGTCTCCCCCATGAGGCAGAGCTTGACTCCCAGGACCAGGGGATGGGCTCACTCCAAAGCCTGTCTCCCTGGGTCTTTTATATACATTATTTTCTACCTAACCTTACAGGATGAGGCACGTGGGCAGAAAGGGAAGGTGCCATTTTTTTCCACTTTAATTGGTGAAATTATTAACATTCAGAAAGATTCAGTAGCCAGCCCCACTTCTACCCTCTTCCACGTTCCACTATCACAGCAGCCTGACAGCTGTTAACAGAGTTGGAAAGTCAATCCTCCATTATTTGTACGCTGCTTCACATCTGCCTCTGCCCCACAGAAATGTCCACTGGAACAAGCACTCAGTCTTTTGTATTCACTACTGTGTCCAGAGCTTGGTGTGGTGCCTCGTGCACAGAGGCTAGCTTTTTAAATGTTTGCTGAATAAATATTAGATTTATTAAGTAATACCCTTTTTTATTTCCTTAAGTAACTACTGACTAGAACATAAGCACCAAGAAGGAAGAAACTATTCTTCTGAAACATGACATTCCTAGCATGGAGCCCAGGACCTGCCATAAATTAAAGGCTTAAATGTTGAATCTTACGGTTACAGGGGAAAGGGGTGGGAAGGGATAAATTTGGTAGTTTGAGATTTACAAATGTTAGCCACCATATATAAAAATAGACTTTAAAAAAGAAGTTTCCTCTGTATAGCACAGGGAATTATGTTCAATATCTTGTAATAACCTTTAATGAAAAAACAATACGAAAACAAATATATGTATGTATATGCATGACTGGGACATTGTGCTGTACACCAGAAACTGACACATTGTAATTGACTGTACTTCAATTAAATAAATAAATAATTTTTTAGAATGTTTGTTGAAATAAGTGAGAAAGTACTTGAATGAATGAATGAATGAGAGTTTTGCTAGAGCCTCCACTGTGGTGTCTGACTGCCATCCCATACTCTACCAGGAGCCCGGGGCCTGGCAACTCTGTGCACGCTCGTGTACACACACACACACACACACACACACACACACACACACAGCCACCCGACAGATCTTGCTCTTCAGAACGGTTTATGCTGTTCTTCTTTCAAAGCTATTTCTTAAGGTATCATTAGTGACATTTGGTTGGCACTAAGTAAAAAAATGTTCCCCTGCAGTTCCAAACCAGAGGTTAGATGACAATGAGGGAGAAATGCAGTACATATTAAAAAAAAAAAAAAAAAACAAGTAATCAAGTCTAGAGGGCATTTGGAACTTGCTGTTTGCACAAAGCCCTCATTAATGAACAAAGTCATTTTTATTTTTATATCTTAAGGGATGATTTCCAAGTACTGATTAGGCCATTATATTCCGAGAAAATCTGTAACTGAGGGGCATATTTAATTTTTAAATTTTAATCTTAAGATGTTGCTTTTCCGGACATCCTGGATTTGCCCCATAGACTCCACAGGAGGATGACTTCTTCCTGGGTGAGGAAGGAAGATAGGCCTCACAGGAAGCAATTTCCAAACCTACTGTCAGCTTTCATTTGATTTTTTCCCCACGTATTACAGGTCAGGCCCCTTTGTCTTGGAAGATAAGTATTTCATTTAACGTCTCTTGTCACTTAGAATAATTTCTATCTCCATATCACGTTTCTGGCTTAAATAAACCAAATGGAATGTTTTTCAACCATGTTAGAGTGGAACAAAGACATCAAGAGTCAGGGAGCTTTTAATAAAATAGAAAAACAACAAGTTTCTACTGTACAGCACAGGGAACCATATTCAATATCTTGTACTAACCTGTAATGAAAAAGAATATGAAAACAAATATGTATGTATATGTGTGACTGAAACATTATGCTGTACACCAGAAACTGACACAACATTGTAAACTGACTATTCTTTAACAAAAAAGAATGCAAAAAAGGAAAAAAAGTCAGGGTTTATAGGTAGAAGCATATTCCCTTGCTAGGAACACAGGGAAGTTTAGGTTTTCACCAGAGAAAGTTTTATCTAAATATTTCAAAAGTAATCAGTTCTTTGATCGGTTGGTTAATTATCAATGTTGTCTCCCTACATATGTTTCTTTTTCTTTTCAAGTGTCCTTATTCAAATGCCATACACAATGACAGTGTTTATTAACTCCAACACGCCGGCCCTGATGTCGAGGATCTCATCTCCTGAAAAGCTCATGATGATTTTACAACCAGGAACTGAGGAGCAGTTTGCAATTTGAGCTTCCAAAACCACCCTGGAAAGCAGGCTGTCTCCCAGGCAACCATCTGACCAATACACCTGCCAAAAACAGTCGATGAAACCTATCAATGGAATCACAGTAGGCAGTTTGGAAGGTTTGGAAACTTTGTCATTATTCTGTGAAACTTTAAAAATACAATCTGATTCCCTTTAATATACCTAATAACAGCAGCTAAAACGAACCGGATGCTTACAAGGAAATTAGGCACTGCACTAAGTATGTGACGTGCATGACTGCGTTTATTCAACACCACAATTCGGTGAGATCGTTACTGGTATTATATTCATTTTCCTGATGAGAAAACTGGGGCTTTACAAGCTCATATAACTTGACCAACAAAAGTCACAGTCAGTAAAAGCTGCTACTTCTGAAAAGTGTGTCCACACATCCATTTAACAAACATCTACTGATGACTGACCACAGGCTAAGCCCCGTTCCAAGCTCTGAGAATTCCAAGAAGAACCAAAAAAACAAAAACAAAAAACAGAAGACAAAAAGAAAACCCCAATGCCTGTCCTAGGGTACTCCCCATGCCTGAGGGTTTGACTTTTCAGGAAAGAAAACTAAGATCGTCTTTTTTTTTTTATTTGACTTCTTAAGCTTGGACTACCTTCCTAAGGTTATAAACAACGTAAAATAAAATTCACCTTTGTCAGAAAGGAAGGGAATTTTAACACCCAAAAGCTTGTCACTAAATAAATTATATCTGATTGTCACCCTAGAAGGAAACTGAATGAACTCCATGAACAGGAGATAATCCAGGGTTAACAGGGAGGGGAACCTCACATAGACCCAAACATCCGCTCCCATCTGACACCTGAAGACCTGGTAATACGAAATGAAGCTGTGCCCTTCTGACAAAGTCATTTTACACAAGGTGATAACAGCTGAGGGTAAAGGGGAAAAGAGGGATTTCGTAGGAAGAAAGCAAGAATTAAGCAAACTAGTCTACAACCTAATAGTCCAGCCCTGAAACAAACAGGCAAGGGAAAAAGTAATAACTAATAAATAATAGCAAGAAAAAGTTCTGTCAGTATTTTCTCTCTTTCCGTTAATCAGCTAAAAAATGAAGCTTTATTAACTTGATGCAAAGCAAGGTCAACAGAGGGGGTGAGGGATAAATTAGGAGTTTGGGATGAGGAGACACACACTACTGTATATAAAGTAGATAAACAACAAGGTCCTAATGTATAGCACAGAGAACTACATTTAATATCATATAATAATCTGTGATGAGAAAGAATATACATGTAAAACTGAATCACTATGCCGTACACCAGAAATTAACACAACGTTGTTAAAATATACTTCAATTTAAAAAAAAAGAAAAAGGTCAACAGAAAACCAAAAGATGAGGACAAAGTTTAGCAAAGTAATACGTGCAGATATCCCCACATATAATACACACTCTTTTCAAACAAACTCCCTTATTATTTCTTTCCTATTTATCACTATATAGTGCTAGTTTCTATAACTCTAAAGTATTTAAAGGTCTTATTTGGCATGGTTTTATCATAAGATCTTCTATAATTACATAGCTAATCATTATTCATATCACAGCGTAAGTCAGGGTAAAATTATTATGCTCAATTTAGTCAAGAAAAATAGAAGGGCAGGAAACTGAACAACTTGCTCAAGGTGACCTTGGAAAGTTAGTGATGAAGAACTTGATCCATCCATGAATAAAATCCACATAGCTCACTGAATTATGCTCCCTCGTTCAGACAACTGAGTGTTAAGAAGGAAACAATTTGTCACAACATTAACAATTTTAAGCCTATGTGGCCAACATTGAATTCATAAGATCATATAAATTTTTTAAAAATCATGATCCAGCAATTCCACTCTTAGGTACGTAATTAACAGAAATGCACATGTATATGTATGTTTATGTGTAGCAGAATGGTTACAGCAGCACTTAGTAACAGCCAAACACAGAACCACTGGGATGCCCATCAACAGTACAACGAATAAAGAATTTGTGAACGGGTAAATTGGGATTTGCAGACAGTAACTACTGTGTGTAAAATAGATAAACAACAAGGTCCTACTATATAGCACAAGGAACTATATTCAATTATCTTGTAATAGCCTAGAATGAAAAAGAATCTGAAAAGGAATATATATGTGCATGTGTGTGTGTGTGTGTGTGTGTTGTATAACTGAATCACTCTGCTGCACACCACAAATTAATACATTGTAAACCAACTATGCTTCAAGAAAAAAAGTTGTATTCACAAAATAGAATATTTATTCTACAGCAACAAACTACAGCTACACACAAAATTATGAATGACTCTCACACACATGATATTCAATGAAAAACACAAACTATATTGTATGATGGCATCCATATAAAGCACAACACAGTCAGACTAACACACGCCACTGGAGTCACGTGTGATTATCCTTTAGCAGGAAAACCAATGACTAGAACCATGAAGGTGTCTGGGGAACCAGCCAGGCTCTGCTTCTAGATCTGGCTGTGATTACAGATGCGTGTTCAGTTTGTGAGAATTCAGTGAGCTATACACTTAAATATTTATAAATCAATCATAAAAATCAATGGAACAGAATAGAAAGCCCAAATATAAACCCATAGGTATAAGATCAATTGATATTCATCAAAGGTGCCAAGATAATTCAATGAGAAAAAAAAAAAAAACAACAGATCATCTTTTCCAGACTGGAAAATGGGCTGTTCAGTTAGAATAAATGAGTGAAAAAAAAGTCGTCACACTATTCAAGAGTATAATGATACGGGATGATAGCTGCTATATTTAATTGGAAAGAAGTTCCAATTTAACATCATTATCCATTAAAAGGACAAAGGGCTCCATGGAGAACTGGATGATTCCAGGACTGGGACAGGTGACACAAGATGAATATCCTGTAGTGACAGAGGGTAAGGAAATGCTTAGAAAAAATAATCCCCCCACATTGCTGGGGGTATCAGTGGGCGCCAATGGACACAGCTCAAAATGGCCAAAACTGGAACATTTTGAGCAAGAAAATAAAGCATTTTGGGTTATTACTCCAAATATAAAGTCAATATCTATGAGTCCATACTGCTATCAGCAAATGAGCACATTAATAATGGGGGAAAGAGACAGATCTAACATGCTGAAAACTCCAATTAAATTATGTACACGTTCCACTGTAAGGAAGGGGAGCTTAACCCCATCCTTCAGGGTGGGCTGGGCACAGTGACCTGCTTCCAAAGGGTGGAGAACGGAAATGGGGAGAAACCTGACAAACACCACTGCGGCCAGGGGGTCAGGTTAGTATCAGCCGACAGTCATACATCATGTCAACAGTATGTACTTCTGATGTGACATAGTGAGAACGGCACTTCACTCTGTGATCTTCCTCCCAAAACGCACAATCCCAGTCTAACTAACCATGAGGAAAACATCAAATAAATTCCAGTTGATGGACAGTCTACAAATACCTGACCAATATTCCTCAAAACCGTCCAGGTCATCAAAACAAGGACCGCCTAAGAAACTGTCAACAGCAGCCAGAGACATGACAGCTAAGTGCAATGTCATATCCTGAATGGGACCCTGGAACTGAAAAAGTCGTTAGATTAAAAACCAAGGAAATCTGAATCAGTAGTCAGTTACTCATAATGTATTAATATTGGCTCATTAATTACCACAAATGTACCATGGGAGTTATATGAAAACTCTGTACTAACTTCGCAATAATTCTACAAATCTAAAACTGTTCTAAAAACTAAAGTCTATGAATTTAAAAAATTAAAACAAAAATAGGTTATAGAACAAGCAGTATGTAGAGTATGACTCCTTTTCTGGTAAAATAGTGTGTGTGTAGATAATATGTATTTAAAAGTCTGGAATGATATGAACTCCTATTGTATAATTTGTTTTTTTCTTTTTGCTTAGCTGTAATCTTCAAATTTTCTGCAAAGAATGACTCCATGAATAACATTGATAACAAAAAATAAAATCTTACTTTCTAACTTAAAAAAAGATTAGTGACTTTGTAAAAAAGACTAACAGCAGGAGGATTCTTGATCCACATCTCAGCACAGCCACCGATCCCCACCTTCTCAGCACAGCCACCGATCCCCACCTTCTCAGCACAGCCACCGATCCCCACCTTCTCAGCACAGTCACCGATCCCCACCTTCTCAGCACAGCCACCGATCCCCACCTTCTCAGCACAGCCACCGATCCCCACCTTCTCAGCACAGCCACCGATCCCCACCTTCTCAGCACAGCCACCGATCCCCACCTTCTCAGCACAGCCACCGATCCCCACCTTCTCAGCACAGTCACCGATACCCACCTTCTCAGCACGGTCACCGATCCCCACCTTCTCAGCACGGTCACCGATCCCCACCTTCTCAGCACGGCCACCGATCCCCACCTTCTCAGCACAGCCACCAATCCCCACCTTCTCAGCACGGTCACCAATCCCACCCCACTTTCCATTCTCTGTTCGAATCACGAATGCACCACTGATGATTTCTACCATCAGGCAACTCAAGGAGCGGAAATGGTACTTTTCCAGGTTGGAACATCAATGTTAGAGGAGATATGAACAAATGAAAAAGGAACATCACTAAATCAGTAAGAGCATAAAGATATAATAAGCTTTGAAGACTGTCCTTTGGATAAGTTTTTCAAAAATTCTTTCACAAACAAAACCATTTTCACAGAGCCATGAAAGTATTCATTCTATTACTCTGCTCACTGTTTTGCTGTTGGAAATCTTTTCATTTCTTTTTTTTTTTTTCTTTTTAATTTAGGAGGTACTGAGGATTGAGCCCAGGACCTCATGCGTGCTAAGCACGCGCTCTACCACTGAGCTACTCTCCTCCCTGCTTCATTTCTTTATTACAAAAAAAGAAAGAAAGAAAGAAAAGGCAGCACCACTTGATGGGTCATACTGAACACAGGCTGCTGTCCGTCCTTCCTCACAAAACCAAAAGGAATGGAAAAATAGATATTTAAGACCTCTATACACAGAGCTCTGCTCCCAAGTTACAGAAATATCCAGAATAAGGAGAGGGAACCCTTAGCTGTAGACAAATGACACAGCCACAGGCAGGCGACTGTGACTGCAGAAGGTGGGACCAACACTCAGGGCATTCCAGGTGTGGGGGTCAGGAGAAGCCAGGGGAGTGGGGAGCTGGGGCACCGTAAGCTACCAGAGCAGGTACCATCTGGCTCCTTGTCATACAGGTGTGCCCACTGTCCAGTAGGGCCAGCGACCCCAGGCCAGGCTCTGCCCTGAGTATAGAAGTTGGCTCTGGGACATAGGGCAATGCTAAGGGCAGGGAACGGGTGACCAGATATAGAGTGCCTTCACTGCCCAGAGCCAGCCCCGCCTGCAGCACATCTCCACCTGCCCCCTACATCCTCTTACACCTTGACCAAGATACAGGAAATCCCAGCTGCCAAAATGATTCTTTGTTATCAAAGAATCACCAAATGCTTATAGGAAGTCACATCATGCAAGAGAAAATAAACTCAGTAAAACTGTTTGCCTCCTAAAACAGAGAACACACATTCTTTTCAAATATGCATGGAATTGAGAAAAGCTGACTATGTACTAAGCTGCGAGACCAATTTTCCAAGTTGATCAACAATCTACATTCATTCACTAAATGTAATAAACTCTGCAGCAAATATATATCCTAAATAAATCCACACATCTGGAAATTTTAAAACACGTTTTAAAATAACTTTTTGGATTAAAGAGAAAGTCCAAGTGGAAATGAGAAACTATTTAGAATCAAATGCAAACCAAAAAAATGATATATTAAAATGCATAGGCTTAACGCTACCAGTTAAAAACTCAGAAAGATGGAAAATGTATGAACTAAGCTTCCAACTCAAGAAGGATAAATAAATAAAATAAATCCAAGGAAAGCAGAAAGAAGGAATTAATAAAGATAACGGCACACGTTAATGGAAAAAAAGCAGGAAAAAAAAAGCAGGAGAGTTGCCAATAAAATTAAGAACTAATCTTTTAAAAGATTTTTTATAATGAACAAGCCTGTGTAAGTAAGCTTAAAAAAAAAAAAAGGCACAAATAATGAAGACATGAAGACAAAAAGCACAAGAATAATTTTTTTACAAATCCTCAGGGTGCACCACAGGCACAACTTTAAAACAATGGCTAAAGTGAACATTTTTTCCTAGAAACATATAAAGTGTCAAAAATGGTCCCCCCAAATAGTAAAACCCTGACCAACAACCACAGAAATTGAAACAGTCATTGAAAATCTATCCACAAAAACAAGGCATCAAGCTCATACAACTTAATAACAAAAAACAAACAACCCAGTCCAAAAATGGGCAGAGGACCTAAACAAGCAGTTCTCCAAGGAAGACATACAAATGGCCAAAAGGCACATGAAAAAATGCCCAAAATCACTAATTATCAGAGAAATGTAAATCAAAACTACAATGGGTATCACCTCACACCAGTTAGAATGGCATCATTAAAAAGCCCACAAATGACTAATGCTGGAGAGGCTGTGGAGAAAAGGGAACCCTCCTACACTGCTGGTGGGAATGCAGTTTGGTGCAGCCACTGTGGAAAACAGTATGGCACTTCCTCAAAAAACCAAAAGTAGACTTACCATATGATCCAGCAATCCCACTCCTGGGCATATATCTGGAGGAAACTCTAACTCAAAAAGATACATGCACCCCAATGTTTATAGCAGCAATATTTACAACAGCCAAGACACGGAAACAGCCTAAATGTCCATCAACAGATGAATGAATAAAGAAGATACGGTGTGTACATATACAGTGGAAAACTAGTCAGTGATAAAAAATAATAAAATGCCATTTGCAGCAAGAGGGATGGACTTAGAGATCGTCATTCTAAGTGAAGTAAGCGAGAAAGAGAAAGAAAAATACCATATGATACCACTCATATGTGGAATCTAAAAAAAAAAAGAAAAAAGAGGATACTAATGCACTCATCTACAAAACAGAAACAGGCTCGCAGACATAGTAAACAATCTCATTGTTACCAGAGGAAATGGGGTGGGAAGGGATAAATTTGGGAAATTTGAAAATATTAACCACTACATATAAAAATAGATAAAAAACAGATTTCTTCTGTATGGCACAGGGAACTGTATTCAGTATCTTATAATAACCTTTAATGAAAAAGATTATGAAAACAATATATGTATACATATGCATGACTGGGACATTGTGCTGTACACCAGAAATTGACACATTGTAACTGACTATACTTCAATAAAAAATAATAATAATAATTAAGAAAAAAACCCAAGGCATCAAGCCCAGATAGTTTTACTGGAGAATTCTATCAAGATTTCAAGGTACAGATAATTACCACCTTATAAAAACTGTTCCCACTATATTTATATTAAAAACGGGGGGTGGGTGGGGAAGCCACTCCAACTGAGTTTATGAAGCTCACATCAAAACCAGAAACTACAAGAAAAGAAAAAAAAATTATAGGCTCTGGTAAGATACCCACTGTGTTCCCAGTATGTAGCCCTCCTCTCCTTCAAGGCAAATGTTAGACTACACTTTGCAGCTCCCTTGAGTTGGCTGCGACCATGTGACTGTCATACTTCTAGCAGAAGTGTGTGTGCCTCTTCTGGGTCAAAGTACAGAATAACAGGTAAGAGATCGCCATGCCTCCATGAAGCCTGAAGGCAACCCATGAGATGGTGGAACGGGAGAACCTCCATCAGCCTTGAATCTCAATGACCGTGTGGAAAACAACCCCACTGATGCACAGTGAACGTGGGCAAGAATTAAATACTGGTTACCTGGGGGATGGGGGGGCGGGAGGCGGGGGAGGGTACAGGGACGGTACGGGAGAACAGCAGGGCTGGAACCGGCGGGCAAGGAGGACTGCCGCCTAACACTTCTGCTCTTCCATAAGGAAAGTGCATTATATATTGTTTCTTAAATTCGAATAAATCTCATAGGTCCAAGAGAAAAAGACAGAGAAACAAGTGGGCAGACGAATGCGAAGAAGGAAAACTTTGAAAGGGAGAGGAAAGTTGAGGGAAAAAGGGAAGAAATTTAAAACAACATCAGGAGAAGAATCTCAGTACCCGCAGAACGTTGGCTTGGAAGAGCTCCTGAGACCACCCTGCTAAACAGATGGAAGACTATCTCAACTTTTTATTGGTGCATTTTTTTTGTTTATTTCCTTTTTAAACCAGGGGAAAAATAAACATGAAAAGATCTGTTTTTCAAAAAAAAGTTTCTAGGTTTGATTTTGTAGGAAACAATGTCCCCAATATAAACAGACACACAGAGAGGTAGATTTAATAATGATTAACTGTAAAGCTCACAATTGCTAATATTTACTGAGCTTATTCTGTGCCAAACACTATTAATAGCACCTTACAGATTATATCTTATTTAGTGCTCACAACAGATAAGGAAGCTGAGGTTAAATTACTCGCCCAAGTCCGCAGGGCCCACAAGAGGTTCCTCCTTCCTTGAGTCTTTCTGACTAGAATCCAAGCTCGATACTGCACGTACTGGATACAGCGTGTTTCCAAAAGGTATAATTATGGTGACAAGTTGATGTACAGCATAAGGGAGTCAGAATATTCTAGAGATACATGTATTTTTTAAAAGCCAACAAATGTGACTTAAAAACAAAAATAAAAAGGGAACTTCACTAGATCCTGTTTCTAACTAGAGAAGGAAAAAAATACTTGTAAAGTAGTGGTATCTCGTTAAGCATACATTTTAAAATATAATAACTTGCTAAGATACAATTCATGAATCATAAAACTCGTACTTTTAAAGTGTGAATACAATTCAGTGGTTTTTAGTATATTCCGAGTTAAACCGCCATTTAATTTCACAATATTTGTCTACTCCCCCAGAGAAGCCCTGTACCCATTAGCGGTCACTCCTCACTCCCTGGTTCCCCAGTCTCTGGCGACCACTAACCTGCTTTCTGTTTCCATGTATCTGTCCATCCTGGACATTGCACATACGTTGTCTTACCACATGTGACTTTCGATAGCTGGTTTCTTTCATTTAGCATGATTTCAAGGTTCATTCATGTTGTAGCAAGTATCAGTACTTCATTTCTTTTTTGTTGCCAAATAATACTCACTTATGTGGACAAATGAAATAGGATATATCCATTCATCAGATAATGATGTTTCAGCTGTTACCACATTTGGGCTACTGTGAATGATGAATGAACATTCATGTAACAAGGTTTTGTGCAGATATAGGTTTTCAATTCTCTTAGGTATACACCTAGGAGCAGAATGGTAACTCCATGTTTACCATTTTGAGGAACTGCCAAACTGTTTTTCCAAAGTGGCTGCCCCATTTTACATTTGCACCAGCAATTATAAAGGTTCCAATTTCTCTGCATCCTTGATATCAATTATTTTTATCTGTCCCAGGATCATTTGTTGAAAAGACCTTTGTTTCCCTTGTCTGTCTTGACATCACTGTTGAAAATCAATTGAATGTCAATGTGAGGGTTTGTTCTGGACTCTCAGTTCTATTCCATTGATCTGTATACATCCAACCCTATTGTCAGGAATACTGTAGTGATTAGCAGAGCTTGGTGGTGTAAGTTTTGAAATAGGGAAGTGTGAGTTTCTAATTTTGTTCTTGTTTTTTCAAGACTGTCTTGGTTATTCTAGATCCCTGGCACTTCCATATGAATTTTAAGATCAAATTCTGTAAATTTTTCACCTGGGATTTCTACAGGTACTATGCTGCATCTGTAGATGAATCTGGGGACTTAACAATATTAAGTCTTTCTATTCATGAACACAGATGTCTTTCCATTTATTTGGGTCTTCAATTTCTTTCAACAATGTTTTGTAGCTTTCAGTGTACAAGTCTTGCCTTTCTTTGGTTGAATTTATTACTAAATATTTTACTATTTTCGATGCCATTTTAAAAAGGAATTGTTTTTTAATTTCTTTTTCAGCAGATTAGCAGTTGCAAAGGGCAGCCTATACATGGGTGAATGAAGGGGTTTGGGGGTGACAGCTAAGGGGTTTCTTTTCGGGGTGATAAAAATGTTCCACAATTGATTGTGGTGACAGTTACACAATTCTGAATATGCTAAAAAGCACTGAATGATACACTTAAATGGGTGGATTTTATGATAACACGGATTCCATCTCCATAAAGATGTTACTAGAAAGACAGAGAATGAACCCTATTTAGTAGATGAAACAAACTCTTTGCATTTTGTACTTTTTCATTTATCTCAATAAGAAAGAGGGTCCACTTCCCCAAGCCATTGCCCAAAAGACACTGTTTAAGACACTGATGTGGAAATAGTAACTCCTGTTAAATTAGTCTGATACAAAGTTTGATCTGATTGCCCTAATATTAAACCAGGAGTAGGAAGAAAAACAAAACTGCTGTTGACTTCCATAATGTTGATCAAGTACATTTTAAACTGACAAATAACCTGCCCATTAAACAAACCAACTAAAGATTGCTACAATGACTTCAAAATTATTGGAATAGTCTCAACTAAAATCCCTGCTTCCTATGTTGACTCAAACCCAAACTACTCTTCAAACATTGTCCAAACCCTGTTTGATAGTATCTCAAGGATCTCCACTGCCTACAAACTGCTCTCTTTAGAGTTCAGAACACAAAATACAAAAGAAATACAAAACAGGAAAGACCCCACAAAATGCAATTTCTCTTGATCTACTTTCCCAACTGTCCACCCAAGCATGCTTTATTTAACTCTTCCCAGACCACAGCATAGCAATTTTTACCTTCTGGGTCTTTCTTCCTGTTGCATGTTGTCCTCCTTCTGTGACACCTAAGCAGTGTTTTGCTTTAAGCTATAATGTGGATTCAACAACAGTGCACGGCCCAGAGAAGCTGCTCAATCTGCTGGAGAGTTCTGCTTCTGATTCTCTGCTTGACTCTGTCCCAAGCCCTTCACCTGTGTTACCTCCTGTAATCCTTCCACAAACCCTCTGAAAAAGCTCAGGGACTTTTCAGAGAAGTGACTTGCCCGGGGCTGCACACATTGAACCAGTGATCACTCATTGAAAGTCCATTCCTTCTTCAGGTTATAGCTCAAATCTTATCTCTTCCCTGTTAGGCCAACAGTGATTTCTCCTTTCTCTGAACTTCTAAAGGACCTCTTGCCTTTGACACATATCTGTACTACCTTGCATTGTATTTTTGAAGTAGACTTTATTTTTTAGAGCAGTTTTGTAATACAAAAGAACAAATCTGACTCCGTATTAGAGCTGTTCCTTTGGCTTTAGCCCTGTGCTCTGTTTCCTAGGCTGAGTCTTGCTGGTTCTGCACCTTTTGTAAAGGAATGTTGCCTAGAGCCTGAAATACACAGCATAGCCTATCTCAAGGCTCTGGCCTTTAAGGATATTAACACTTTTCCGTTCATATAAAGATAACAAGTTGCAGAGTAGAAAATGACGTTTGTTTTGTTGGAGGTTTACGGGGACACCATGATCTGACTCATGTGGACAGCTGCAAGAACAAAAGGATTCTGAGAACAAAGGATTCTGACACCAAGAAGTTTGCAACAACCAAGCATACCCTCTCCCCTTTTTAGTATAAAAGGAGCCTGAATTCTGACTTGGGGAAGATGGTTCTCCAGGACATTAGTCCCCCATCTTCTTGGTCTGCTTGGCTTTCTGAATAAAGTTGTTATTCCTTGCCCCAACACCTCATCTCCCGATTCACTGGCCTGTCGTGTGGCGAGTTTGGACTCAGTAACAGTTTTAGGTTCACAGCAAAATTGAGTGGGAAATATAGATTTCCCGTATACTTCTTGACCCACATGCACAGCCTTCCCAACTATCAACATCCCTCACCAGAGCGCCGTATTTGTTACAGCTGATGAACCTACACTGACACATCACTATCACCCAAAGCCCACAGTTTACCCTAGGGTTCACTGTCAGTGTTGTACATCCTCTGGGGTTTGACATATCCACCATTACAGTGTCATACAGAATAGTGTCACCACCCCCAAAACTGTTTGACTTATTCATCCTTTCCTCCCCCTAATGCCTGGCAACCACTGATCCTTTTTATGATCTCTGTAGTTTTGCCTATTTCAGAATATCGTATGTTGGAATCATACAGTCTGTACCCTTTTCAGATTGATTTCTTTCACTTAGTAACATGCATTTAAGGTCCCTCCACATCTTTTCATGACTTGATAGTGCATTTCTTTTTAGTACTGAATAATAATTCCATTGTCTGGATGTACCACAGTTGCTTTCAAGTTGTTGAATTATGAATAAAACTACTATAAACATTTGTCAATGAAAAAATTAATCAACAGTCAATCTAAGAAAGAAATAGAAAATTTTATTCAAGCCAACCTGAGGATTATAACCTGAGAGACAGTCTTTCAGAAAGCTCTAAGGTCAGTTTCACCTGTTAGAGGTCCAGGCACAGTTATGTAAGTTTTGGAGACAAAGGGTGATACATCAAAGTAACATACTGACAGTTTACATAGCCCCACAAGGCCAGCGGTGGGTTCCTGTGACCCCTTACAGGATTGAGAATGAAATGTTATCTCCTAAAGAGTTACCTTGCTGGTGCCAGGAGAAAATTGCTTTTTGTTTTGGCCAGGAGGCATTCCTGTGTCTTCTAAGGGGATCTAGTTAATGTGTAATGCAGATGCACACTCAAGGGGAGGGCATAGGGGCTCAAACAGACACAGAGGGAATTTTATGTTTAATAATTTTCTTGTCCTGCCTTAAAAATAATTGTATTTCATCACACTCATGTGTAGGTTTTTGTTGTGGACATAAATTTTCAACTCCTTTGGTTAAATACTAAGGAGTGCAGTTCCTGGATCATGTGGTAAGAGGATGTTTAGTGTTGCAAAAAACTGCCAAACTGTATTCCAGGGCAGCCGTACCACTTTGCATTCCCACGGGCAGTGAATGAGCATTCCTGTTCCTCCACATCCTGGCCAGCATCTGATGCTGTCAGTTGTTTTGGATTTTGGCCGTTCTCACAGGCGTGTAGGGACATCTCATGGTTGTTTGAATTTATGCTGCCCTGGTGACATGTGACGTGGAGCATCTTTTCATAGGCTTGTTTCCCATCTGTGTATCTTCTTTGCTGGGATGTCTGTTCAGGTCTTCTGCCCATTTCTTAAATGGGTGAGTCATTTGTTTTCTTATTGTTAGGTTTTAAGCATTCTTATGTACACCTGAAACTAATATTGTAAATCAAGTATACCTCAACAACAAAAAGGAAAAAAAGTTCTTATGATTTTGAATTAACAGTCCTTTATCAATCAGCATATCCTTTGCAAATATTTTCTCCCTGCCTGTGACCCTTGCATTATTCTTTTATTTTCCATATTTTTATGTCTTACAAAATTGGACTTACATATATCCAAAATTATTTTCAGTAGCCATACTGCTTTCCTTGGGAAATCATTATCACCTAATGTTTAAAGTAACTTTAATGAAAATTCTAATCATCCACATAGAAGACGATGGGTAGCCTTTCCATTTAGTGGCAGCCATCAGTTAAGCCAGACGGATAACTCACAGTGCACTGGGAGCTGTGGAGGAGAACGAGGCTCATGTATTGCACACCAGCTCCTAAGCCTCTCTAAGCCCAACCTTGCCCCATAAAGCACGCCACCTGGGTTTCAGGCTAGTCCAGGTTATGCCATTTCTTGAATTTGTGTCTACTGTGATGTATAAAAGTGCCCAGTTCCTAAGCATGCAAACCATGGCAAACCTAGTCATCATGGTGCCAACCACCTGCAGTTTACATGAAGCCAGGATCAGACACTACTAGCACCCTAAGAGTCCCAAACTCTTACTAGACTGGTGAAAACTCCCAAACCCAAATTATTTGAAGTTATCCTCATTGAAGCGATCCATAAAGTTATCAGAAGAAATGAGAGGTATCGCCAAGCCAATCCATAAATGCAGAGAGACCCGTGCCATGACATCTCCCGACCACAGTCCTATGGCTTTAGAAAGGACCAGAAATTTCATGACTACTATCAGTGGTTCTCATGGTGTTGCTTTAAAAAGTCCCAGTACTCCCCAAATCCATAGTCACCACTAACAGAAGCAACCTCTGTCAAATCCAAACCCAATAAACAATCATTTTTTTAAGAAATTTTTGGAGGAGATAATTAGGCTTATTTATTTATTTTAATGGAGGGACTGGGGGTTGAACCTAGGACCTAGTGCGTGCTAAGCACACGCTCTGCCGCTGAGCGACACCCACGCCAATAACCATTTTTACTTAAAGTTAGCACGTTAAAACAGTGGATGCCTCACCTTATTTCATGAATGTGTTGTCAAACTTATAAAAATTAACATTTAATAGCGGTGCCAAGCCAGTTCAATGAGAAGACAGCCATCTTTTCAACAAATGGTGCTGGGACAACCAAGCAACCACATACAAAAGAATGAAACTGGACCCTCACCCGGCACCAGAGCTGCCGGTGCACTTCCGAGCCTCCAGAACTACGAGAAACAGATTTCTGTTGTGTGTAAGCCACCGAGTCTGTGGTGTTCTGTTACAGCAGCCTGAACAGACTAGAGCACCTACAGAGACACGAAGTAGATTCGAGGCTGGGGACTGAGGTGAGGACAGGGAGTGACTGCCAAAGTGTGTGGGGTTTCCTTGGGGATGATGAAGATATCCTGAAATTCTATGGTGACTGGTTATACAACTTTGTGAAACACTAAAAACACTTAACTGTACACTTTAAAGGGCAGAGTTTATGGTACAAGAATGATATCTCAGTTAAAAAATTAGGGAGGTATACAGCTCAGTGGTACAGCACGTGCTTAGCACGCACAATGTTTGGGGTTCAACCCCCAGTACCTCCATTAAATACACAAACAAACCTAATTACTCCCCCAAAAAACCCCAAACAAAAAATAACCAAAAAGAATTTTTTTAATTAAATGCAATAGTGATTTGAAGACTAATAGAAGTGGTGTTTTGTTTCTCACAAGACAAGCCCTTCAGTCTCAGCTTTATCTTGCAAGGGAGATACAGGACATCATTTAAAATGCCGTGTTGTATGAAATAACAAGTATCAATAAATTTTTAAATAGGAATAAAAAGACAATGGGCACCACCTACAGAAGGAGGCTAAAATGTAGTGTGTGTCCCAAGAGAGTTTACAGCTTGGCTCAACAGACACTGTAAGTCACCAAGAAAAACAAACAATAGTGCAAAGCAGATCCCTCTTGCTAATTACTCATCAAGTCACATCAATCCATCCTTTGTAGTATCTTTGAAATCTATTCTTCCCAGTCCCGCTGCCGTTGCTCAATTCCAGGCCACTCTTGTCTCCTGTCTGGGTTATTACAATGGGCTCTGGCATCTCTTTTCTCGAATTCATTTTAATCATGAAATAATTATTTGTTGGATAAGTGAATAAAACACTCTTTGTTACATAACCCCACACACATAAACCTCTGAGTCCAGCACCACTTACAAAATAAAATATAAATTCCTCCCTGCTCACCCCCACCCCTCCAAAAAAGAAGGAGTGAGGGAGAGAGAAAGAAAGGAGAAACTCCTAGCAACTAGCACTTAGGGCTTTCCATAAGCTGGCCCCCCTCACCTTCCGGCCTCATCACCCACTACCCCCCGTAAAGCCCTCCGCCTCCAGTCAGACTGCTGAGCTCACTGTCACCCACATCTCTCTTGTGCACTTTTTAATGCTTTCCTTTGCTGGGGTCCCTTCCACCACCCAGCCCTCCTCCTCCCCATCCAGATCTCTGCTTCCAGGCCAAGTTCAAGTCTTCCATCTTCTGTCATCTGTCTCCTATCCTTTATTGCCCTGTAGAGTTACTGGCATTTTTTCATTCGTTACTTATATAACTCTCCAAACAGATTTTAAAGTGAAAGTATGATCCATGACAGAAGTAAGTGGAAGATTAACATCTTGCTCAATAAACACTGCCACATGGAATCAAATTTCAAAATAAGCTGTACAGATTAGCAGAATTCAGAGGAACACAATATTATTGTGGGAATGCTTAGAGAGCTGGGTGTTTTGGTTTGTTTTTGTGGAAGTGAGACAAGTTGGGTTCAAAGGATGGATAAGTTTTGGATTTATGGAGAGGAAATACTGTCAGAAATCAGAGGGGCAGGGGAAAGGAGGCATGTGCCAGGATCTATGTGTCAACTGCTTCCACTTTGCTGGGAGGATCTAGACACACATACAAATTAAATCTTTAAAGTACAACTGATTAGTTTTTGTCTCCAAAAATCTTTCAAAATGTTATGCTATTCATCAAAATAATGTTGGAAAGTAAACAAGCAGTGACCACTTAACTCAAAGTTTGCACAGACACCGTCGGGAGTCCAAGTTTTCAGTCTGCTATTCACCTGTGATAAGATCTGGGGTTAACTTTTCTGCAAACCCACCTGCATGGATCTTTTGATCACACTGTGACTCTCTGATCACTCAACTCAAATCCTCAACTAGAAAGTGTGCATGCAGTAGAAAGGGGCTCATTCTTTGTATAAGTACGTTATCACAAATGCTTAAAGGATAGGGGGCCTTCACATGAAAGCATGTCAAAAAAAAAAAAAAGGAATTACATTCTGAAAAAAAATCCATGAATTTATGAAGCCTGGCAACTACAAAAAAGTGCATTTTCATGGATGGGAATTAGTACAAGTCAGTTTGGAAAGGGATGGTGAGAAGCAGGTGGGTAACTGTTAATGTGTCTTGAACATGCATTATTTTTCTCAGCAGAAAATGCACACAAACACCATGGCTCCTCTGTGGTCCAGCCCAGGTGGCCGGGGTTCTGGGTGTAATCTCAAGTGGTCTGAGAAGGGGGCACGAAGACAAAGCTCTTCAGAAATGGATTTTCTACTAGCCGATCATGATTACACAACCGTGGCGGGCAAAAAAGTTCTCCTGGGCTGAGAGCTATAGACCTGCCCCTTTTTCCCCTGCAGCCTGAAGCTCCCTCGGGGGCGGAAGTGGTGACATTTTGCTGTCAGGACCCCATGTCTCTTCCTCCCACATAAATCCACGCCCCCTTGCAGTCAACTTCTCTAACCCAACACACAGGGGAGAGATGGCGAGAGGGAAAGACGGAAAGAGGAAGAAGGGAGAGGCAATGCATTACATTTTAGGGGGAAATAAATTAGCAATCTCTGCCTTCTGTCCTAAGACATTAAATAGCCCCAAATGTATCATTAAATGAACCATTTGTAATAGAAGAAAAACTAGTATGATGTTAGCAAGCTGTTAAGAGTTCCTGGTAGTTAAGTTCACGACCAACCAAAAAATGTTCAGTGAACTTAGTACCTTGTATTAGAATCTTTTTCTTCAAGTTCATAAAAGGTAAGTGACTTATGTAACATTATTTTCACTGCCCAAGGTTACATTGCAAACTTTAAAATCTTGCACACACAAAATTCTGCTAGGGTTTAACCCTCAAAGACATCATGAAGGTCTTCAAGCAACAGCTATGCTCAAGACCAGGGATTGGCAAGCTACAGTCTGGGGGCCAAAAATTCTGTAAACAGGCCTACTGCCTGCTTTTGTAAATAAAGTTTTATTGGAACACAGCCACGCCCATCTGTTTACTCAGTGTCTAGGGCTACAGTGACAGAACTGAACAGTTGTGACAGAGACCATATGGCCCACAAAGCATAAACTATTTACCGTCTGGGCCTTTCACAAGGCTGCCAGCCCTGCTCCAAATGCCTCGTGGAACTGACGGTATGGACGTGATAACCTCAGTGGACAAACTTCTTGGGGATTCAGGAAGTAAGGAAAACATATCCCCCAAATATTACGCTGGCTTTGACTACCACTTCATTTATTTAAATGGATGTTAAATAGAAACAAAATTCGTGAACTTCATGCAACGCAGCCCCACAAAACTTGCACCAGATGTAAGAAATAATCGTTCCACACCACCACCAGGAAGCATCCTTCTCAAATTGCTGTGTTGTAGTCTACAGGAAAATTTTTGCAGATGGCAAGCAGAAATGACAGAACACGTCACGTGCCTCTCTGGGAGCGCGGGCACTCACAGCGCTCTGCTCAGTCTGGGCTCGCAGGAATCACTGCTCGGCCTGGGGCAGCGGCGGGAAGCATCTCCGGGGGACCTTGACTGACCAGCGGGCCAGTCAGTGCTCTAGGAGAACGGGCATGGCCCCCGGTTCACCCTACCTGCAAACACTGACTGGGTGGAGTTTTAGAAGGCCTTCTCCAAAATTACCCCAAGGAAGGGCCCCTCTCAGGAATAAGACTTTGAGGGAAAATGACACCCTTAAGCCAGTCATTTGGAGAACTTGAGAAACAGAGAGCTTTCACAAAACGCTAACTTTCCTAGAGACAGGAGGAGGTCAGAAACGCATACGGGAAGGCAAATGTAAGCGCTGCTCCTTGCAAAGCCAGTTTTGGACAGCTAGGACGATGACTAACAGAAGACTCCAATACTGAAGGGGCTCATATTCATCACCCCCTCAAATACAGAACGTCCCTTGTCCACGCCCTCATTCCAGCTGAACCCTAGCTAAAGTCTCTGCTCTTTCTGCCGCTCCCCAATCTAAGCTCTCATACATCTACGTCTTTGCATCCTAAGACTTGTCACTTGGATCACTCTGGGCTCTACCTCCGCCCTAATTTCTCTACCTCTGGGCAGCTGGTAAAACCTTCCTGCCTCAAATGCATTCCTGTTTGCCTAACGTTACCTTCTGCCCTCACCTGAATACACAGGTCCCAAATAATTCATTTGGGACCTGATGCCATATATAATCCTTCATCACTACACCAGGCCAAAAGACATATATGAGTTTTGAAATTATCAAGTCCTGGGCTCAAATTTCAGCTCGGTTATTTACCAGATGGGTAACAGAGCAAACTCTCAGCCTCTCTGGCCTTAAGTTCCTCACATGCACCATAGAGACGACACTTCCTACTTTTCAGGGTTCGTGTGAGCAAACACTAGGTACTCAGTAAAGACCACTGCTATTATTATCATTAACTTATCTTAATAATTACTACTGACATGACTAACACTTACAAAGGACTTACTCCACGTCTCACAATGTGGTAACAACTTTACTCATTTAAATTCACACACTTCTGAGTAGGTAATATTTATTCCCGTTTTACAAATATGGAAACAGGCACAGAGAGGTTAAGTAACTTGCTTAAGATAACGTGTCTGTTAAGCTTGGACGGGGGTGCGGGTGGGTCAGGACTCCAATCCTACTCTTTCAAGCACAGCTGATCCTCATTATTCGTGAATTTTGTATTTAAGAATTTGCCTGCTGGTTAAAGTGTATTTGTAACCCCCAGATCAGTACTTGTGGCACTCTCCTTGGCATCTGCAGACACACGCATAGTGACATGACCAGGAACGTGAGTTACCCAGTGTATACATTCCCAGCTGTGGTGGAACAGGCGATATTTTGCCTTCGTTTCAACCATCAAACTACACACAAGTGTCCTTTTTGCGGTCTATGTAGCCCCACCTTTTTCACATTTTTGTGCTTTTTGTTGGTGATTTCGCTATGTAAAATAGCCCCATGTACAGTGCTGAAGTGCCATCTCATGTTCCTAACCTCAAGAAGGCTGTGATGTGCCTTATAGAAAACACGACGTGTGTTAAATGAGCTTCACCCAGGATGACGTACAGCACGGTTGGCCATGAGTTAAACGTGAGTCAATCAGCAATATACATTAAATAAGATGTCTTCCAACAGAAGCACACATGAAACAAACTTGTGTTGATCACTTGATGAAAATGTGACCAGAGGCTCACGGGAACAGGATCCTGTATTCCTCAGGAGCTGTGGTTCGGTTTCGCAAATTCAATGTTTGAGGGACTTTATAGAACACTGCTACCCAGGATAACAGGAATCAACTACAGAGTCCACTTTCTCCTGACGCTCAGGTCTGGTATCACCCACACCTCAGATACTGTACACAGACTCACACCGGAAGTGTTCACCCCATTGCTTATTCCACGCCATCCATCAGACACTGATGGCGGGCTGGAGTGAGTACCAGCAAAGGAAGGAACTTGAGCAGAATGAAGAATAGAGGTAGCGAATGTGGCATTCCAATCATCTTATTGCTCCAAAAGGACAGGAGAGAATGCAACCTTTGCACTAAAAATGTATTCTGTTACTCTCTGCTCCTCTCAACTTCCAAAATTGTAAGCAGCTCTGGTAATCTCCGAAATCCCTATATTCAGAAAACATTTCCAAAATTCAATTACAAATTGATTAATCAAATTGAAAGCTACCTGCAGTCTGGCATTCTTGATAATTTGTCAAATTTCCTTTCCTCTCATTTCAAAGCCACTCAACTTTCCTACTCTGGTTTCAGCTCTAGCTGTCGAAATTAGATGAGAATATGGCCAGTATGGTCACCACAAACATTTACCGTGTTTTTTCCTGGAAAATAAAAATATACCTGGAATTTACCGCCAAAAATTCAATAAAAATGCAAAACAGCCACCACCCTATAATGACATCAAATTATTATCAAATTGCGAGAATCCTACAGAAATGGCATCCAAATCCTGAGGAGGTTTGCAGTTTCAAGCCTAAAATTCTCAGGCAAAAATTATTTTATGCCAAGCTAAATATAGTTTATGATTTCTTTTCTTCTCATATAGAGGGTTGTTCTTTAAGACACTTTATTTAGAAAAATCAGTCTATTCCAAAGTATATCACCCTGCATGTGTATTCTTCTGTATGTGTACTTCACAGTTTAAAATAAAAGCTGAGTGCCTATCTCCAGGCTGAATACAGATAAACTAATTTTTCACTTATGAACTTATGAATTGATTACAAATAACTTGCTAAAATAAAAGCTTTTCAGTCTAAATAGTAACGCTTTGATAAAGACTTTCTACGCTATAATAATTTGAAATTTCAAAAATAACGTAAGTCGAATTGTAAGTTTCATTCATAGCTCAGTTGAAATTTCTGCACAAGATTTAAAAATAATCAAAAGACAGGAGTTATTTGAAGTCGTATAGGTAATATCTCAAAATTAAAATCCAATATATTGTTACTTAAAAGTAACCTTAAATATTTCAGGACAGCAAACTAAAAATACTAAAAACACAGAAAGGATCAAACTAAAAATTCATAAATAATCCCTTTTATAAGAAAGGAAATCAATGGGAAAAAAGAATAGCTTTATCTATCATGAAGAGAATATTTCCTATTAATTAAAGATAAAACTGAACATGTTTAGGAAAAAATATTTATTAATTTAATTTTTAATTTAATTTAACTCCACAATTTCTTAAAATACTTACAGCTCTGACTAAATCAACATCTCTTAAGTCACTTAAACTTAACAAAAGCAGGCACGCAGGCCACAAACAGGTGAACTGAAAGAGTCAAAAGGGAAGTCAATTCAATTAAAATACCATTTGTTCTGCTATGAGTTTCTGTAATGTAGATGAGCTCGTGTTTGATGGGTAAGTGGGAATGACATCATACGGCATGGAAGCTGCACTGATTCATTTGTGAGTTTCCAAAGCAAAGACGTGGAGGGAATGTGGTTACTGAAATCGCTGGCAAGAAAGGAAAAAGCCCTCACCTAACTTGCCCTTAGCAAGAAGCTGTATTTTCACCAAGTTGTAAAAGAGAGCTTGTACACGAGTCTCACTCCCCCGACAGGCGCACCCACAGCCAGGCCAGGTCTCACGCAACGTGGCGGCGGCACTGGCGCCTGCCAACCGCAGCCCCACTGGCTCAGAACTTCACTTCTCTTTGCATTGTCTCAATACCCACCATCCATGTACCAATTCAAGCATTGCTAGAATTTCCACTTTGCTGTTTTTGTACATTTTTGGTACCCATTTTAGCAACGTCCAGCCACAGTGAGATGTCTGCCCAGGTGGTCCAGGTAATTTCCTGAGGTACCAATTATTGCTTTTGCTAGCAGTTACCAAGCTGCATAGATTCTGAGAGACCAGCCACAAACTTATTTTTCTCCTAAGATACTATTTTTAGTGCATGATTTGCAGAATGCAAGGTCTTTGAGGAACACATATTCCATTATAGTAGAAAGAGCTATAAACATTTATCAAGTGCCGACCTACTAGGTACTTAAAGTTAAACTTCAGGACCTAAAAGAACACGTTTCTTAGAGAAATGAATTAGTTTTCTTCATTAGTTTGCTGGGGCTGCCGTAATAGAGTATTAGGTCCCAGGTGGCTTCAACTCAGAATATGTATTGTCTCATAGTCTTGGAGACTAGAAGTCTGAGATCAAGGAGTCAACAGGGTTGGTTCCTTCTGAAGGCTGTGAAGGAGGATCTCCTCCATGACTCTCTTCTAGCTTATGGCGGTTTGCTGGCCACCTGTACTGTTTCTAGGCTGATCGATCCATCAACACATCTCTACCTTTGTGTTCACATGACATTCCCCTTTTGTGCATGTCTCTGTCCAAATTTCCCCCTTTGATAAGGATATCAATTATACCAGATTAGGGGCCCACTATACCCCAGTATGACCTCATCTTAACTGATTACATTTGCAATGACCATGTTTCCAAATGGATCACGTTCTGAAGTATTGGGGGCTAGGGTTTTAACATATGAATTTTGGAGGCAGGGACACAATGAAACCCATAGCAATCACTGATTCACAAACTGGAAAATATTTAAAACAATCATTATTTCTAGCCCCTGGTAATGGCAGATGAGGTAAGTCAATAAAAACTGAAGGAAATATCAAAAGCATCTTCCTAAAAGCACCAAGTAGCTAACAAGGTAGTGAGGACTACCAGGCTAGATCCAAGTCAGTAGTTGAGCCTAGAGAGAACCCAGGAGTGATTTGCTGAGTGGTGTCCTTTTAGGGCTTGGGGGATGAGTGCTAGTATCTGTTAACCTTCAAGGATGGGGCCCTGGTGAACTCTCTCTCAGTCTGGGCGAGCTCCGGAAAGGCAGCACGCTGCAGCGTGGGTATTCAGACAGCAGCCCAGCTTTTTATCAGCTCAGTAGCCAAGAAAATCTCAAGCCTTAGTTCTGGACTATTGTGGGTAACTTTCAAATATAAACATCCAGTCCATATGAACTATGGATTAAACCACCAATCAAGCTCTGGGTGGCTGCTGGTGGCACACAGGTAAGATACAGACAGCACTGCAAACGTTTTGAAAACAGAGCTGACATTGAAATGACAACCCACGGATGGCTGCTTAGAACACATGCTGCAAATCTAACTAGGTCAATGTATGGTAGAACAAATACAGCTGACCCCTGAACAATGCAGGAGATAGGGACTCTGATCCCCACCCCACCTGCGGTCCAAAACCCAAGTATAACTTTACAGTCAGTCCTCCGTACCCACAATTCCACATTCCCAGATTCAACCAACTGTGGTTTGTATAGCACTGCAGGGTGTATTTATTGAAAAAAATCCACATATAAGTGGACCTGCGTAATTCAAACCCATGTTGTTCAAGGGTCAACTGTACATCAACATTCTCCATAGAATTTAAACAAGATGCAATCTCATAACATAACAAAGTATCCAGGATATTAATCCAAAATTACTCAGCCCAAAAGAACCAGGAAACTTGTAACTTACATGAGAAAAAAAAAGATACACCACACAAAGACTAAACATAAGAAAGCTGGAGTCACTATATTAATATTAGACAAAGTAGACTCCAGAGCAAAGAACATTATGGAGATACAGAGGAACATTACATAACGATAAAAGGATTAATTTGCCAAAAAGATACAACAATCCTAAATGTGTATGCATCTAACAACAGAGCTTCAAAATACCTGAAACAAAAACTGACAGAATTGAAAAGAGAAAAAGAAAAATCCAAAATTACAGCTAGAGACTTCAACACTCTTCTCAATAATTGGTAGAACTGGTAGACAGAAAGCCAGCAAGGATACAGAAGGACAGAACACCATCAACTAACTGGATCAAACTGACATTTATATTTCACTCCACACAACCACAGCAGTTTTACACATCCCTCTCAATTACACGTGGAACACTCAAAAAATAAATATTGACAAGCTTAAAAGAATTGAAAGTGACCGTGTTATGTTCTCTGATTATAATGGAATCAAACTAGAAAGCAATACAAAACAGTAAGAGGAAAATCTCCAAACACTTGAATAGCAAACATCACACTTCTAAATAACCCACAGATGAAAGGGAAGGGCTAAAGAGAAATTTAAAAATATTCTGAACTACAAGAAAAATTTTAAATTAACGTATCAAAATTTGTGGAATTCAGCTAAAGCAGGACTTGGAAGGGAACTTGAGAGAAAAAAATTTATTAGAAAAGTTGCAAATGAATTATCTTTTACACCTTAAGAAATTAGGAAAAGAAGAGTAAAACAACCTGTTAGTGAGAAACCCTAATGTAAGTTTAAATGGAGTCCCAGAAAGAGAGGAGAGAGAGAATGGGGCAAAAGCAACAGTGAAAGAAATCGTGGCTGGGAATTTTCAAGACGTGATGACAAACATCAATCCATAAATTCAAAAAGCCCAAGCAGAATAAATAAAAAGAAATACATATTCGTCTGTATCACAGTAAGAACTGCAGAAAGTGAAAGACAAAGAAAAGTCCTAAAACTAGCCATGGAAAAAGGAAAGACTACTTTGCAAGTCCTAACAGCCGACTTATCGAAAGCGACGGTGCAAGTCAGAAGGCGAGGGAGCACTGTCAAGAAAAAACTGCTAATCTCGAGTTCTCTACCCAGCAAAAATAGCTTTCAAGAATCAAGATGAAACAGAGATCTCATCAGACTAAGAAAACCCGAGTTAGCCACCAGTGAACTTTTCATTGTTACCATTACAAGACACTATTATTTAAAATATACATGAAACAAACAAAAAGTTCCCAATCAGTGAAATTTTATAATTATACAATAAAGCTAAATGTACTACAGGAAAAAATAAAATAATTACCTCCTTCCCCTTATACTCAGGAGTTAAATCTGATGGTCAAATTTAAAATATGACAGATAAATTACCTTATTTTTGGTAAAGTAAAGAAACTGAGTTGGGGGTAGGAAAAACTAATATTTTTTAAACATTTTTTTATTGAGTTATAGTCATTTTACAATGTTGTGTCAAATAAAGACTATAATATTTTAATCTCAAAAATGTACATCTTCTTATGAACATTACAAAAGGAAACTGAGTTAGAAGGCCCTCTGTCTATGAACAAGCTAGTCAGAGAGAGAGAGGCAGCGACATAAAAAGAAAACACAGAATGCCAGGTGGGCTCACAGTGCAGAGGGAGTATTTTTTTAAAACTCTGACATGACTGTGCCTATAATGCAGAACAGTCCATTTTCTCGTTTTCATCCCTAATTGACTCACATTTCTGCCCAGTGTCACCACACATCAGCCTCCTACTCCCAGGCGCTGTGCAGGGAGTTTTACTGAACAAAGGCCAGCAACACAGAAAATAACAACCCAGTGCACTGGGACGGGCCAGAACGCGGAGCGATGGGCCGGTTAGAGCTGGATGGATTTAGATCTGCACCATATCTGGGCAAGAGGAACTGCTGAAATCACCTGAATAATACACTGTTTCCCAATCAGTCACTATTAGTGATGTTCAGCCCTTTCAACATCTTCCCTCCCCACTAGATTGTAAGGTTCCTTGAAGCAGGGACTCTACCTCATTCATTTAAAATAACAGTTAAGAAGTGGTCTGGCCAGGCCCTGAGCCCCTGCAGAAATAGAAATGACTGAGTCTCTGCCTCGGCGGCGGCAGCAAAGACAAGGAAATGAACAAGGTGAACAAGGTTCTGAGGACATCGCTGGAGGCAGATGAGAAAGGGGGACTGGCCTCTGCCAAGCAGGAGGGGCTGGGGTGGGGGTCATTCTAGAGAGAAGGATGCCACATGAAGACGTGTTTGAGAGGCATGGTGCTTCTATGGGATGCTTGGTTCAGGAGCAAGAGGAAAGGCTGGAGCCAGACTAGAAAAGGTCTTATCTGCAAGGCTCAGGAATTTGGACTTTACCCTGCGGGCACCAGTGGGCAACGAGGAGCCAGACTGACTTTGTTAGGAAGCTATAAACTCTGGCACTGGAGTAGAAAATGAGAAGGAATGGGGAAAGGCAGGAGGCAGGAAGACCCATCTCTTTGGAGGTTGTTTCAAAAGTCCAAGGTCTTTTCTACTTACCCCCCACCACCCCCTACCCCACAGCAGTGAGCACAGCTAGCCTTATACATAGTAAGACAACAATAATGTTGAGCAAAATTGATTCTAAGAGAAAAATATCTAAATTTCTTACAAAGTTTATTCCTGTTTTCTAAGGCAATTTCTTTTTCAAGCTAGGGAAAGGAAAAAAAGAAGCCACACCATGTACATTCTGATAAGACCACCAATAGCTTTCACAGCATCCTAACATACCGCTAAGATCTTGAAGAACAAATTTTCCTTGTCTTCATTTTATCACATTTTCACTGATGTCAAAACATTGGTGGAAAGAGTTTAAAAACGTGGAGAGCAAATACCCTGACCACAGGATGCCACAAATACATTTCCAATAATGAAACCAAGGAAAGGGTTTAATCTATAGACAATGCCAGTTCAGTGTTTCTTCAAAAACCCTAGTTTTGGACTTGCATTGTTATCCACCAACATACAAATCTTCTATGCATATTCCCAACAACTGAGATGTGTTCCAGAAGTTGAATGCAATCTACTATTGATTGCAATCCCTACTAAAATTCCAGCTGGGTTTTTTTGCATAAATTGACAAGCTTGAGCCTAAAATTCATATGGGAATTAAATAGACCCAGAAGGCAAAATCATCTTGAAAAACAGAACAAAGTTGGAATTTCATACCAATTTCAAAACTTATGATGAAGCTGTGGTAATCAAGATGGTGTGGAACTTGCATAAAGCTAGACATATATATAGATCAATGGAACAGAATTGGGAGTCCACAAATAAACCCCTACATTTCTGTCAAATGATTCTGGACAAGAGTGCTAACATAATTCAATAGTCTTTTCAACAAATGGTGCTGGGATACCTGAGTATCCACATGCAAAAGAATGAAGCTGAAGCCTTACCGCACACTGTACACAAAAATTAACTCAAAATAGATCATGGACTTAAATGTAAGAATTAAACTATAAGACTCAGAAGAAAATATAAGAGTAAATCTTTATGACCTTAGGTTTTGGCAGTGGTTATTTAGATATGACACCCAAAGTGTGAGTGACAAAAGAAATGATATATAGATTGGACTTGATCAAAATTAAAAACTTTTCGTTGGAGGACACTATCAAGTAAAAAGACAATCCACAGAATACTTCAAAACTATTTGAAAATATCCAAGAAGAGACTTGTATACAGAACATATAAAGAACTCTTACAAATCAACAATAAAAGACAATCAATTTAAAAATGGGCAAAGGATGCGGAGAGACATTTCTCAAAAGGAAATATACAATTGGGCAATATGTACATGAAAAGGTGCTCATCAGAGAAATGCAAATCAAAACCACAGTTAGACACTACTTCACGCCCATAGGATGGCTAAAATAAATACGGCATTAACAAGTACTGGTGAGAGCGTAGAGAAACTGGAACCCTTAAACATGACTGACAGGATTGTAAAATTGTTCAGCCACTTTGGAAAATAGTTTGACAGTACATCAAAATGTTGAACACAGAGCTGCAGATCACTCAGTAATTCCATACTTAGGTGTATACCCAAGAGAAATGAAAACATATGTCTACATAACAGTTTGTACATGAATTGTCACTAGCAGCATTATTTATAATAGCCCTGAAGTAAAAACAATTCAAATGATGGATGAATTAACAAAATATGGCATACCCATACAATAGAGCAGTATTCTATTACTCAGTAGTAAAAAGGAATGGACTGCTGATACACACTACAACACTGATGAATCTTGAAAATGTTAACACTAAATGAAAGAAAAGACCACATGTTGTATGATTCCGCTGATATGAAATGTCCAGAATAGGCAAATCCATAGAAATAGAAGATAGAAGATCTCAGGGGCTGGGGGAGGGGATATGGGGGGTGACTGCTAATGGGAACAGGGTTTCTTTTTAAAGTGATAAAAAATGTTCTAAAATTATTATATTCAATATCTTGCAATAACCTCTAATGAAAAACAGTATGAAAACGAATATATGTATATGTATATGTATGCATGACTGGGACATTGTGCTGTACACCAGAAATTGACACATTGTAACTGACTGTGCTTCAATTAAAAAATAAAATAACCAAAAAAAAAGTTCTAAAATGAGATCGTGTTGATTGCTACAACACTAAACATACCAAAGACCACTGAATTGTACACTTTTTACTTTTAAACAGTGGATTTTATGGTATTGAATTATATCTCAATAAAACTATTATGTATATATATAATAGTTATATACGTGTGTATAGACATATATATGTGTGTGTGTGTGTGTGTGTGTGTGTGTGTGTATATATATACACATCATATATATATGATGGTACCTATCTATTGTTTATCAACTAATTTGGCCTCTGCATTGATGGGTTATCTTTTCTTCTATAAACAATCAGCTTAAAATTTATTTGGAAGACCCAAAAAAATCATCACAAAGGTGAAGTGCATAGCATAAAGATATGACTCTATGAAAGATTTTTAAACTTAAATAATGCCAACGTGTTCTACTCTTTCTAAATATAGAGGATAAGACCTATTTAAGAACTGTCAAGTTAATCTCTTCAGTTTGAGGAGCAGTCCCTATTTTCAGAAAGTCCACAGCTTTGTGGCATGTGGGCTAAATAGCAACAAAGCAGGGAAAGTACATGGTAAAGACATGGGCTGTACCAGCTTAGTCAGTTGCGACCAGCATGGAAATAGAGGCGTTTATTTCCTAGTTTCAGAAGGTTTGAAGCAAATTACACTTGAAATTAAAAGAGACTTTGTCTTTTATTTTAAACAACTAGTCCAGGATTATTAATAACTGAGTCTTATAAATATCAAACATTCACCTAAATACACTGAGATTAATAAGAGGCCAGATGGCAGGAAATCGAGGAATTTAGTGCTGGAAAGATGTTGCACTTTATTTGGTAAAAAGAAGAGGGCGACCAGTACCTCAATTTAAAAATGCAGTTGCAAGGTCTGAACCCAACATTTAAAAAATATATATCCAGCCTTCTGTAAAGGAGCACATTTATTTGAATAAGTTTTATATCTTCGTTAGAACAACAATCATTAACTCATAGTCATAGTTTATAAGTTAATGCTAGAAACATTCTGTCAATGATCAAACTGAGACTGAAACAGATGACTAGAGAGGGAAGATTTCAAGATGTGGAGTGAAGAAGAGATGAAATTTACCCACATCCTGTGAAGCAACAAGAATTCAGTCAGAGAGAGGTACAAGATAATGTGAATCAAATTTAAAACCCAAATCCAAGAAACAATGGCCAGAAGTAAACCTGGTAGGATAAAGAACCCTTTACATCATAGAGTGACTTTGAGTCTTTTTTTAATAGCCAGAGGAAGAAGTAATAATCTATTTTTAATTCAATCAAATTTTCAGCCATTTATTTCCATTTTAGAATTCAGTTCAATTTTCTGAAAAGTTACCAATGAACTTGATTCTTGTGAAGGAGCAAAGCTATTACTATGTCCTGAAGAAATCTGGGGTCGGGGGATGGGAGGATAGTGATGAGAAAGTCCCATCAATGCAGCATGCAGTTTCTATTAATTTAAAAACTAAGATAGCATGTTCTTGCCTCATATTTGGATCAGAGGTTTAGACATACAAATAAATACACTACAGGAGACATGCACAGTTACATTTCAGACTGAAATACAGTACACACAGTACTGTATGATGTACAATCAATTTTTGTAAATGGAGGTGGCAATTCCACATCTCAAGGTCCAGAGATTTTAATCTCACACTAAAGGGGGGAAAATGATATATACAAAAATATAGAATACTTCAGTTTTTCTTATTTTGCAGTTCCATATCTAGGCAAGTTCAAAGACTTTTAATAGGATATTGTGAGGGAGTGCAATAAATAAAATGATATTATGATGTCCATTTGAAATTGTTTAAAAAGGCATCATAAATTGCCTTTTACAGGCTCGTATTAGGATTTTGATTCTTAATCCCATTTAAATCTATACAAAATTTAGGCAAAATATGATCTTCTATAAATGGTAACTTGAAATTTGCATCTCTAATTCTAAAATCTTACACTTTAATAGAATCATCTCAATATTTTTCTGTTCTTTGTACGTATTACTAATATCCTACACATCTGTCTCTAAAGAGTTTTGAAAGAGTATTTATCTACTCAATAATCACGTCACTATGACAATAAAGACACGTTACATGACGAGGAAGGTGTTATACGCCTAGATTCACAGTTAAAGGACCTAAGAATAGGGAGGAAAAGGTCTGGTAGAAATGCAGTGATGGAGCCGGGACTAGACCCTGGGCTAATCTGCAGGTGTGATACTTATAAACAAAAGTGGGTGTAGGCTAGGCATGCAAAAGTTAAAACTACAGACACCAGCTATCTTCTAACAGAATCTATGCAAACCTGGAAGCTCTCAGAGCATAGTTCTGCACAATTAAGTAAACATTGAGAAGTATATTTGTATTATCTGGAGTAACCAAAGGAACTAAAAATGGAAACTCAGGGGAGTGGAGAAAGAACAGGAAAGATACTGTCAATTTTTCAGCCTAATCTCTTCTGTACTGCTTTACTATTTTATTTATTACCATATGCAGGTATTAAAATTTTTAATGGAAATTTTAATTGAGAATAAAATAAAATGAAGTTGCTAGATCTCCTTAAGTATAGATCTGCTTCTAATTTGAAAAACACATTAGAAAGCAAGGTTAGCATGATGCCATGACAGTAGCGTATATGACAGGAAAATGACAACAAGCAATGTTGATACCGGCCCAGAACAAAACCTGTGGGCTCGTTCTCCTAATTCTATAGGAATCAATCTATAGGAACAATTGTAATCAATAGTTATCTTATGAGTTAATGGCGGGGAGGGGCAGGGTGGTTAGCAGACAGCTTTCACTTTCTATAGTAAATAATTCTGTAATTTGAAAACTGAGTTTTACTTTTGTCAGGGATTCTAAAGATAAAGAATATAAATTAAAATATATATGCCTGAAAAAATTGAAAAAAAAATCACAGTAAATGATTAATAGTATTTCTGAGTGAGAGAGAGAATGGGCAGGTTATTTTTTTCTTCCTATTTTTATGTCTTTTTCCAAATGTTGAACATAGAAGATGTATTCCTTCAAGTGGGAAATTTGTATTTTTTTAATTTTTAAAAAATGTATTTTTTTTAATGGAGGTACTGGGAATTGAACCAGGACCTCATGCATTTGCTAAGCATAAGCTCTACCACTGAGCTATAGCCACCCCCCGGGAAACTTGTGTTTTTAAAAACTGATTTTTAAGAATATATTTAGATGAAAATCTTCTAATACAGGCATGTTGACCCACCATATCCCTAAAGGTACTCAGCTTTATGGAAGTTTATAATACAGTATTTCATCGACTCTAAGACCTGCTTTTTAACATCTCTGAAAATGAGGTGAACTTACAATCAGCCAGTGACAATTAAGATGTAGTTGTCATTGCCTCTGTGTGTGGAGATCAAAAGTACCAGCATTAAAACTCAGAGAGATTAAAAAAGCTAAATATAGATCATATAGCATATGATCCAGCAACTCTACTCCTAGTTACATACCCAGAGGAACTGCAAGCAGGGACTCAAATTATCCTTGTATCCCACGTTCACTGTGGTGCTATTCACAAAAGCTAAAATGTGGAAATAGCCCAAGTTTCCATCAACTGATTAATGAATACACAAATTATAGTATATTCATACAATGAACTATTATTCAGTCATAAAATACAAGGAAATTCTGACACATGCTAAAACATAAATGAACCTTGAAAATAGTATGCTAAGTGAAAGAAGCCAGATACAAAGAAACAAATAATACATGGTTCCACTTTTACAAAATATCTAAACTGGGCAAATTCATAGAGATAGAAAGCAAATTAGAGGTGACCAGGGGTTGGGAGAGGGGGAAATGAAATGTTATTATTTAATGCTTACAGAGCTTCCGTTTGAGGTGATTAAAAAAGTTTTGGAAAGAGACAGATGGGATGATTGCATAACATTATAAATGTAATTAATGTCGCCAAATTGTATATGTAAAAATGGTTAAAATGGCAAATTTTGATATATATAGTTTATAATTTTTTAATTAGTAATGTAATAATATACCAAAACCCACTGAATTTTACACTTAAATGGGTGAATTGTATGGTATGTGAATTTTATAAAGTAGTCTTTACACATGCACCCCAGTGTTCAGAGCAGCACTATTTATAATGGCCAAGATATGAAAGCAAGCTAATGTCCATCAACAGATGACTGGATAAAGAAGATGCGATATATATATATATATATGTATCAGCCATAAAAAGGAAAAAAGTAGTGCCATTTGCAGTCACATGGATAGACCTAGAGACGATCATACTAACTGAAGTAAATCAAAGACAAATATCATACATCACTTACATACGTATCTAAAAAATGATACAAAAGAACTTATTTACAAAAGAGAAATAGACTCACAAACATAGAAAACAAATTATGGTTACCAAACGGGAATAGGGTGAGGATGGATAGATTAGGAGTTTGGGATTAGCAGATACTAACTACTATACATAAAATAGATAAACAAGGTCCTACTGTATAGCAGAGAACTATATTCAATATCTTGTAGAAACTATAATGAAAAAGAATCTGATAAAGTATATATATATATATCTGAATCACTTTGCTGTATAACAGAAACTAACACAACACTGTAAATCAACCATACTTCAGTTTTTTAAAAACTGGTCTTTAAAAACTTTAGAGGTAAGTATGGACCACTCTTAAATTAAAAAAAAAAAAAAAAAAGAATGGACCACTCTTCTAAACAGTGATGGCAGAGTATGTGGAAATACATAAATATAGTTGATTCTGGGTCAAACAGCTGATTCAGAAGAGCTGGACACTGAATGTGAAGATATGTTAGGAATTCTTTCACCTGTTTTGCTTATACTTTTTAATTATAATGCAGAAGAATACTACATGATAAAAAATCCATTATTTAAATAAGTCTCTTCTCCAATAGTATGAATAAAAATTATAGATAATAAAGCATTGTTATTTAATTGACATTTTTCTCTTTTAGTGGTGTATATAATGATACATCTCACAATCAATGTGCTTTTAGACTTGAGTTGAGACTTATTAAAAGGGATGAGGAAATAGGAAATGTGGTGCTTTTCATTTTCTAACACTATGCATATATCATCCAGCACCAAATATATATGTGCCTGTCTGCATGTACATGTGGCCCTTTTCCTAACTTCCTGTGAAATCAAATATCAATTTTCATTCCAGCAAAGTAATTTTTGGAAAGTAATTTAAAAAAAAAAAAATTGGGAAGAGTATTTTAAAACGAATCCCATTTTGCCAACTCAATGTTTGCTATTCCAAGGACTAAAATAAATGCATGGCCTTCACCTTAAGGTATGACAAAGCAGAAACCTGACATGGATATAATGTCTATTACTCATTTGAATCCATGACTCAGAGTATTTCAAATATACATATGGAAACCAGAGTCTTGTCATAACCAGACTACAAATGAGAAACTCGTTCCAAGACGTGACAAACACAAATCTTAAAAAGCTTCACAGATTTAAATCTTCCATTTAAAACACCAACAATTTTATCAATGCTTTGATATAATCCTGAAAATGCAGCAACACTGAGCTTAAAATCCCAGTAAGATTTTCTGGTTTTGACGATGGGAATCACTTGTCCCATTAATGGTAAACCATACTATATGCCATGTACAAGTTCAAAGAGGAAATTCACATATTAATGGAGATAATTTCTGAGATTTCTTGCTACATATGAAAAGAAATTTCCAGTGGATATCTCTGGACGCAACTTTTCCACTGGAAGAAAAGTCTTCTAAAACTGTAAATTTTTATAGTAAATGAAAAATCAGATTTGTCACCATAGAAATGACATATGCTTATCACAGAAATCAGAGTAAATAAGAAAAGCACCCACTGTGCTAAGCGCTACCACTGTTTTCATCAGAGCCTGTCTTGGTCAGAGAGCACGCAATGAAGTGGCTAAGTGCCTAATTCTGGAACTTGACTCCTAGGTTTAAATCCTGCCTCTTCCACTTACTAGCCACGTGACTTTGGGCAGACTTGGTCAGGAGGTCTATGCCTGTCTGTCAAACAGGAATAATAGGAATAAAATAGTAGCTACCTCATTGAATTTTTAAATGCAATTATCCTACCCATACAACTTTGCTACTTAATAGAATGTGTGAACAGCTTCCATATCATTAAATATTCTTACATAGTAAGTCAGAGAAAGACAAATATCACATGATATCACTTATATGTGGAATCTAAAAAAAAAAAAAAAAATACAAATTTTATTTACAAACCAGGAGTAGACTCGCAGACAGAGAAAACAAACTGGTTACCAAAGGGGAAAAGATAGGGGAGGGATAAACTAGGAGTTGGGGATTAACAGATACACACTACTATATATAAAATAGACAAACAACAATGATCTACTGTATAGTACAGGGAACTATATTCAATTTCTTATCACAACCTCTAATGGAAAGTAATCTGAAAATATGTATGTGTGTATGTATATGTATAACTGAATCACTTTGCTGTAAATCAACTACACTGCAATAAAAAATAAAAATTTAAAAAACTATTTCATAAAATGTCTAAGGGCCACAATGCATTCCATTCCATAGCTGTTCCATAATGTATTCTGATCCCTTTCTCCAGGCATTCAAACTATTTCCACTTTTTGCTATTATAACCAGGCATTTATATAAGGAGATGTAAGGGCTGGAAGGTGGATGTCCTAAATCACAGTGACATTGACAAAGGCCACACAGAGACCAGGCTATTTGCCTATGCGACGGCTGCGGGGCTTCCTGGGCACCCAAGCTAGCTAGTTCTTGCCTTTTCTCAAGTCTAGGGCCCAGCCTTCTAGCCATTCTAGGGGTTCTCAACAGCCTTCCAATAAATTCTCTTATACTTTTTTTTTTTTGAGTGGAGGGTACTGTTCTATGTATACCTTTATTTCACGCGGGATAAGGAAGCTTACTGCAAAACGCAGTGAATTAAAACGGTAACTTGCTGGCATGAAAATGAGTACCAGGGAAGGGACTGATGAGAAGCAGCAGTCTTAACTGAGGAGCCCGAGGCACCCATCTCCACCCTGCAGCTTTCATCTGTTTCCCTCATGGTTCATCATTGAAACTGTTACCCCAGAAGGGGAAGGGAAAAGAACCCAGTTCTCGTCATACCCAAAAGATAAGATTTCTGATGGGAGACGGAGAGTTGTGTAGTGAAAGACTTTAAAGGATTTATTTAGGAAAGGAAAAGTGCACCTCCAAGAACGGGAGGCGGGCTGATCCAAGGAAGGAAAACAGGCTCTCTTATGCTTAAGTTAGCCAAAGGCAGTTTCTGTTGCCTGTAACCAAAACTCTTTACAGATACACGTGGTATCGCTCTCCTTCTTGTTATTCCATTACCTGCACACAAATGGCAAGCTATACAACCAACCAACCTTCACAGTCGGCGCCGCCCCAGTAACTGAGCCAGCTGCCGTGGGGAGGACACAAGTTCTTGGAAAGACAGGCGTTTTCATTCCAGTGCATAAAGACTCCATGAGTGTCTTCGTGCACTCACAGGCTGGGATGCTACTGTTTCACTGACACAAAATTATGCAGAATGTGTAATCTACAGAAAGGCTAATCTAATCTTTCTCGGAGGAAAAAAAAAATCAAATTGCACATTACACCCAAATACTAATACTATCGCTGCTACTACTGTTACTGCCGCTACCGCTGCTGCTGCTAATACTAGTTGCTAACACTTACATACCGCTCTACCACACGCCAGGCGCTGCTGTAAACACTTCACACATTAGCCATTTAATCCTTGCAATAAACCTGTGAGTAGGTACTGCCATCCCCATGTTACATGCGAGGAAACTGAGGCATCAGAGAGACTGAGTAACTTGCCCAAGGTCACACAGCCATTTAGGATTTGAACCCAGGCAATCCAGCTTCAAAATCTTGTGTTCTTACCCACCAGATACATTGCTTCTTTATTTTTGTTTTGTATATTTTTGAGCTCTGATCAAATATTACATTTTTATTATGTGTCATCATTGGTGCGTAAAAGGCAAGAGGACACTTACCACACACGTGGACTCCAATGAACCCCCCCACCTTCTGTTGCACCTCTCCCGCTGAGCCTGTGATCCTGGACACAGAACAACTCACCAGTCCCCTTCCCCCAACAAATGCCAAGGGCTGTTCTGCTTCTACTTCACTCAAGCTATCTGCATGATTTAAAATGCCCTCCCAACCCCTCACCCATCTGCCTACTTCCGTCCAACAATGCCAAGTTCAAATGTCACATCCTCCACAAACCTCCCTCGAGCCCATGCAGGTGGAATGAACTTGCTGGACCCCTTACTCCTGTGATCCTGTTTACCTCCAGTGCAGCATGTATGACAATCTGCTCTCCTCCCAACGGAAAAGTCTAGAAAGCAGGGACTCCATCTGATAAATTCCTTCTTTTATTTGGTATCCTCCACGGTAGAGAAAAAAAGTACTGCAAGAAGTAGTGGCTCAATTAATGATGACTGAGATTAAGGAAATCAAGGTGGTAGAGATGTCTCCATTAAGACAGATTATCCCACGGAAGCAAATGGAAAATATCAAAGGTTTAGAAAAATTTAGCCTATCATTAAATTACTCTAAGCCCCTATAAATCTAAAACTAAAACCCTGTCATTAAGGGACACTATCATTTGTGAAATTTTAACAGTTATCGCAGTAGGCCCTTTTATGGTCTGAACGTGCACACTGTGGGAAATGAAGGAGGAAATTTTTTTGGAAAACTATTTAAAATATTTGGTAAATACTGGGAACACAAGGTCACATGGACCACAAGGAAAAAGCCTAAATTCTGGCTGCCACGATAGCCAGCAGGGAGGGTCATGACCGCAGGCAAACCAGACGGGTGGCCAGCTCTCACTTTAAAAATCCACCGCTTTCTGAGATCTCTTTGCTTCCTTCAATTGGTTTTCCTCAAGTGATTTAGGGATTCAATCAAAGCTAAGCAGCTCTTTGCGATTTTTGAGTTACCTGCTCTTCGCTGCAGTAAAGATGAAATATTATTCCCTCTGCATTTCCCCCAGATTGGATAAGTAATTGTGGAAAACGGTAGGGAGAAATCCGAGCGTAGCTCTAGTTACTGACCAAATCCAAACAGTACAGATGCTGTGTTAAGTGTTTGGTAAAGGTACCTTCCTGTGTCATCAAAAGCAACGGGAGTTAACAAAGACAGCTCACTAGCTACACCACCCGCAGATGAAACACAGAAGGGGCTCGCCCCACCCTCACCACCTGACACAGGAACTCCACTGCCATGAGGAACGCTCGGTGGGCGCATCTCCAAGAATGTACTCTTTTCAGAAAACGAAAGCCTCACTTTAAAAAACAGAAAACCTACATTGAGATCTTTCTGGTTGGGCTTGGTTGATTCCTTACGATCCAGATTCATAAGGCGTTCCCGGAAGTGCCTTGCGCCTAACACAACGACGGGAAACCAACTATTCTCAGACACAGAGACTAAGTTGGGTAGTGACCTCCAACAGCCCCCAGTGGAAACGACCTTTCTGTCCGGTTCACAGGGCTACCCTGTGCCAAAGAGCCTACAGTTACAGGAAGCAAGCAGTGTTAAGCTGGTCCCAGCCTTCCCAAAGCCAACTCCAAAGTGGCATCAAAAGTTCTTCCCTGAGAAAAGTGCCCTGAACAAAATCTCACTTGTTCTTTTAAGTATTAGTAACAAGACCAGGAGAGTGAGACTTACTCACTTTAGTAGCAAACTTATTTGCGTTTACCCACACCTGACCCAGAAAAGATGTGACAAATATCCCAAGACCGTGGAAAGGATGAAAAGTGACGTTGTTAACCTAATTTGCCTATACAAGAACACTTTCAAAAGTCATTCTTCTTTAAAAAAAAAAAAAATCTTTCATAACAGACATCTCCAAACTCACTGAAAAGTTTAAGAAAATCCCTTGAAAATACGTGAAAGGCACCAGCAGAGCAGACCTAACCAAACCACAATGGGACTCACACCCTGCTCACAACCTTAGCAACACTTGGCCACTGTTGGTGTGTGGACTCTTAACAACTGGTTCATACCAAGCATTCCCTGTTATGCCCCTGCACTCAAGACTTTCCATTTTAAAAAGATTAATAGGATCTCTCGTCTTGAAAAGAATCATTCCTTTAATAAAAAAGAACACTGAAGATATGGGGAAAAAAAAATCTCTTTAGAGATGTGCGTGTGTTTGGATGCGTGAGTGTAGATTCTGCAAAAGCACATGTGTTGACAACCTTGTATATGTTGTATCTATGTGTCTACACATGCCTTCAGTCTCAGGCCCTTAAGTTAACCCCAGCCCCAAACTTTAGCCTCTTGCTGTATGACTTCTTCACAAGGTGACCTGACACAGCTAAACATCTGAGAAGTTAAGATTCAGAATTTCTAAGAACAATAGCAGAGAAATTGGCTTGAACACCAGTTGGGTAAGTTTTATATCAAGGGATCATTTCAACCAAATAGGGGAACTTTAAAAAAAGGGTACTATTATTAATTATGCCAGGACAACAGGTTTAAATAATGGGTTAAACAGAATTGTTCCAGGCAGAGGCAGAAAATATGGTCATTCTAGAATATGCTCACCAGATAAAACTTTTTTTTTTCAGTTTCAAGAGATATTTCCACTGTTCTATAGATGCCAAAACATGCAATAAGTCACCTCCTCTTAGGCAGGAAGTGCCTCATTTTATTGCACTTTGCTTTACTGTATTTCACAGACACTGTGTTTTTTACAAAGCTTAGGTCTACGGGACCCTGCGTCAGGGACCCTGCGTCGGGCAAGATTATCCGTGCCATTTTTCCAACAGCATCTGCTCACTGTCTCTGTGCCACATTCTGGTTAACTCTCACCATATTTCAAACTTTGTCATTTTATTATATTTGTTATGGTGATCAGTAGGTAATCAGTGATCTTTGATGTTACTACCATTCGCTGAAGGCTCAGATGATGGTTAACAATTTTTAGCAACAAAGTATTGTAACTTGTTTATTTAGACATAATGCTATTGCACACTTCACAGACTATAATACAGTATAAACAACTTTTATATGGACTGGGAAACCAAAAAATTAATGTGACTCACTTTATTCAATGTTTGCTTTATCGCAGTGGTCTAGAACCAAACCCACAGTATCTTGAGGTATGCCTGTATTTGATAACTGCAGAGTAATAGGAACAAGCGGGGAAAAAGGAAGGTAAAATATGTCTAAGACTTGAAATACATTGTTTGTCCAATAAACTAATGCAGGAACTGACAGCATCCTTGCTCACCCATGGTTTGAAAAAGGACACTGTAACATTGTCCATGAGAGGCACAGCACTTTCCTGAGCCATTTTTCCAATTCAATCACAAAAGACACTGCAACCCTAAAGTAATAGTCACACCTTAAATCAAGGGTGAAGATTAGTAAAAACCATGGACAGGATTCAGAATCTACAGGATTAACAAATTTGTGATGTAAGCTCTAATTTACAAGACATTGATTTCTTCTAATACGATATTAAAAAATAATTTAGTAAGTTGAAAATCACTCTGTACATTTGGAAATAAGACATTAAACCAATATAATGATTTCTTATGTGCAGTGACTTAGCCATCCTCCATCCTCTCCAAGCCCACTCTGCTATACTCGGCTCTGTGACGCTGGGGCTAGAGCTCTACAAACTTCATTTCCAGGACCCCATGCTGCCTGGCTCCCTCTCCATCTCTGCCAATATTAAGTCCTAGAGAGAGACTAAAAGATGAGAGAAGAGGAAAGGGGGCTTCCTTTCTCTTTTCTGTCAGCATCACTCCAGCAGCAGCGGGATTTCCAGTTGTAGAGGTTTACCCACAGCTATGCCTGCAGATGTGGAAAATGACACATATTCAAGGATACTCAGTACAGAAATGTGTTAAGTGTAAGACTGGAGACACTCTACTTGTGCATCAAATAGGTCCGGTTGATTTCACACAGACAAGGCAGCAATGGAGGAATACAGTAACCAAAAAAAGTACATAGGACATGGAAAGCAAGTATCAAAATGGGAGAAAGCTTTATCAGCAAGTATATAAATGAAAATGTGTTAAACTCTTCAATTAAAAGGCAAAGATGGACTGAGTGGACAACAAAACATGATCCAACTACATGCTGTCCACAAGAGACTCATTTTAGATCCAAATATGCAAACAGACTGAAAGTGAAAGGACAGAAAAAGATACTCCACACTAACAGTAACCGAAGACAGCTGGAGTAGCTGTGTTAGTATCAGACAGTATAGACTTTAAGGCAAAAAGTTGTTACAAGGGACAAAGAAAGACCATACATAATGATAAAAAAGTCAATTCATCAAGAAGATGTAACAATTATATATGCACCTAACAATGGAGCCCCAAATACAGGAAGGAGAAGCTGACAGAACTCAAGGGAGAAATAGAAAGTTCTAAAATAATAGTTGGAAGCATCAATACCCCACTTTCAATACTGGATAGAACAACTAGACAGAAGATCAACAAGGAAATAGAAAACTTAACACTGTAAACCAACTAGCATTAGAAAGAATAAAATACTTAGCAAAAATTTAACCAAAGAAATATAAGATTTACACACTGAAAACTATAATACATTGTTATAAGAAATTTTAAGAGACTAAATAAATTTTAAAATATCCCATGTTTGTGGATTCTAATATTTAATAATGTTAAGATGGCCAGTCCACAAATTGATCTACAAATTCAAAGCCATTCCTATCAAAACCTCAATTGCCTTTTTTACAGAAATGGATAAGCTCATCCTAAAATTCCTATGGGACTGCAAGGGACCCTGAATAGTCAAAACGATCTTGAATAAAAGCAAAGTTAGAAGACTCACACTTTCTATTTCAACTTACTACAAAGTAGTAATTATCAAATTAGTGTACTACTGGCATAAGGAGAGATTATAGATCAACAGAATACAATTAAGAGTCCAGAAATAAAGCAATACTTTTATGGTCAAATGATTTTCTACAGGTGCTAAATCCAACCAGTGAGGAAAGTCCTCCTCAATGAATACAGTTGACCCTTGAACAACGTAGGGGTTAGGGACCTGACCATCTACGCATCTATGTCGAAAATTTGCATATAACTTACAGTCAGCCCTCCTTATATGTGGTTCCTCTGTATACACAATTCTGCACCTGTGGATTCAACCAACGGCTGATAGGGTAGTACTGGAGTATTTACTACTGAAAAAAAACCCAAGTATAAGTGGACCTGTGCAGTTCAAACCCATGTTGTTCAAGGGTCAACTGTAATCTTCACAATAAATGATGCTGAGACAACTGGATAGCCACTTGCAAAAGGATATGTTTGGATGCCTACCTCACAACATATACAAAAATTAATTCAAAATGAATCAAAGACTCACACGTAAGAGCTAAAACTATAAAACTCTGAGGAGGAAACACTGATAAATTCTTCATTATCTTGGATTAGGTAATGGTTTCCTAAATATGACACCACAGCACAAACAACAACAATAAAAGAATTCATCGAAATTATAAATGTTCATGCAAAAGACACTATCAAGAAAGTGAAAACACAACCTACAAAATGTGAGGAAATATTTGGAAATCATACAACTGATAAGGATCTAGTGTCCAGAATGTATAAAGAACTCTTAACAACTCACTAACAAAGACAATCCAATTAATAGATATTTCTCTAATGAATACATACAAATGGCCAATAAGCATATGAAAAGATCCTCGACATCGTTAGCATTAGGGAAATGCAAATCAAAACCACAATAAGATATTACCTCATTCCCATTAGGATAGCTCTCATAGCAACTTAAAAACTGGAAAACAAATGCAGGTTAGGAAATGGAGACATTAAAACCCTCCGAAGTAGTTCACGGTGAAAAAAAATATGAAATTGAATATATGTATATTTATGTATGACTGAAACATTGTGCTGCACACCAGAAATTGACACAACATTGTAAACTGACTATAACTCAATAAAAAAAAATTAAAGAAAAAAAAACCCCAACACCACTTGTGGGATGGTAAAATCATGCAGCCACTGTGGAAAACAGCTTAGCAACTCCTTAAAATTTAAACATAGACTCCCATATGACCCAGCATTTCTACTCCTACACAAATACGCAAGAGCCCTGAAGCACATGTTCACGCAAACACTTGGACATGAAGGTATACAGCAGCATGAGTCATAGCAGCCAAAAAAGTGGACACAATCCAAACGTCCATCCACTAATGAATGGATAAACAAAATGTGGTCTGTCCATACGTGAAATATTATTACACCATAAAAAGGAGTGAAGTGCTGATGCGACCGCATGAAAAAACCTTGACAACATTACGCCAAGTGAAAGAAGCCAAACACAAAAGGCCACGTACTGTATGATTCCTTGAAATGCCCAGAACAGGTAAAGCCATAGAAAAGGCTCATTAGCAATTCCCAGGCCTAGGTTTGGGGGTTGGAGAGTGACTCCTTAATGGGTATTGGGTTTCTCTGAGCAGGGGAATGAAGGTGGTGTGGAGTTGGTGGTGACGGCTGTACGACACTGGGAACGTATGAAAAGCCACTGATTCATACACAGTGAATTTTACTTCAGTTAAAAAAAGAATGAGGCAGTTCTATATGTACTGATATGCAAAGTTCTCCAAGATGTATTATTTAATGGAAAAAGCAAGGCCTAGCACTGTATATAACACAGTCTCCCTTTAAAAAAGGGTGGGAGGGGTATCATATGATATTACTTATATGTGGAATCTAAAAAATGAAACAAATGAACTTATTTACAAAACAGAAAGAGACTCACAGACATAGAAAACAAATTTATGGTTACCAAAGGGGAAAGGAGTGCAGAGGGAAGGCTAAATTAGAAGTTTGGGATTAGCAGATACAAACTACTATATATAAAATAGATAAACAACAAGGTCCTACTAGATAGCACAGGGAACTACATTCAATATCTTCGCATAACATATAATGAAAAAGAATGTGAAAAAAGAACATATATATGTGTATGTATAACTGAATCACTATGTTGTGCACCAAAAACTAACACAACATTGTAAATCAACTATACTTCCAAAACAGGGGGAATGGAGGGAAGGGTAGAGGAAGAATACAAACGTAAGCATTTTTATCTCATGTCTCTCTCCAGAAACATTTAAGAAGTTGTCACTGGTGAACTGTCTCTGAGGAAAAGAACTTGCGGGCAAGGGGAGGTGTGAGGAGACTTCCTTTTCAAAACAAGCTATCTTATACAATTGAGAAGTGCACCATGCACACATTACCTGTCAAAAAAAACAAAAAAGAAATTAAATTAACCTTTTAAAAGAACATGTGCTTAAATAAAGCAGTGGTTAGATAATGAAAACGTGCTTATGGGAAGGTTGTTGATCCACTGAGGGGGTGACACTGGGAATGAGGGTGTACAGGTGCGGATCTAACAATGGCAGATACTGGAATACTTTTTGAAAATATAATTACACATTGCCCAAACAGAAGATTACATAAACCGCGTGATGCTTGCAAAAGAAACTGAGAGACTGTTTGAGTATGTGACAACAGGCGGTCCAGCAAGCAGTCCTTAGACCCCTGACTCCCTGGGAGCAGGACACCTGGCTCCTTCCTCCTGCCACTTAAGATCCCCCCCATCCTGGGGACAGGTAAGGCAGTTCTCCACGCTGAGAGGAAACTTAACATACCTTTTCTGTAATTCCAGAAGACAGACAGACAGTGTATAAAACACCCATAATTATAATTAGAGTCCAAAGGCCCATTTTCAACTCTTTCTCTTGACTCTGAAGATCTTCCAATTGCATCATTAACCCCCCAAATTAAATGTACTGCTTTAACTCATGGCTAATAAGTCTCCAGGTATGCTTACAGTTGTCAGACAAAAAGAAACCCTATCAGCACCCGTGACCACCTACAACCTACCCGATGCAGCCCAAACAAAGTGCTTGTTTCGGCCACACTCCCTGACTCATGACTGTTTCCCACTGCTCTCAGATTACGAGCAAATCTTCTCTCCTTAGCTTTCAATTCATTACAGAGGCTGCTAGTGAGGCCGGCCACAATGGCAGGACCTCCTGGAGCAGCTGGGAGCGGCAGCCTCCCTGCCCTTCCTCTTTATTTCTAGAGCAGAAAAAATAAATAAATAGATAAATAAATAAATAAATAAATAAATAACCTGGAAGCCTCACACGGCGGCAGCTTCTGTAGTCTGTGACTTAACTGAAAGAAGTATTCTATGGAACCTCTGAAAAGAATCTAAATTTAGACTGAAGTCTTTCACCGTCGATGCCAGCCTCTGGCTAGAGAACCCACGTGCGCAGCAGCATCGGGGGGTGGGTGAGGGGGGTGGGGGCACAGTGCACAGCAGCTGTAAAATACATATAAATGTGCCATCATTGAGGGGAATGAAGCTGGCACTATTCAGCCTAGAGAAATTTTCTACCGGACCACCAACATCTTAATTCTCAATAAAGGAGTAGTGACTACAAAAACTTTTCAGGAAAGAAACAGTGAAATAAGGGAGACAGGTTTTCTTTATAAGATGTCTACTAAGATGTCTACACACCAGAACATGTATAATGATAGAATCTGGCTTCAAGGTACTGAAACCAACATACTGTCTAGAAACGAGGTCTCTAACACTGAGTCAGACAGGAAGGAAAACTATCTACTTACTTACCAGTCCTCTCTAACCAACATCCTGCACTTCCCAAAGGGTCAATCTAGACCTTGAACTCTAAGATGATAAGAGTCACAGAAAAAAAAAAAAAAAAAGACTGGTGTGATTTGCGATTAACGAAGTAACAGGGAGAGATGCTCTTTTCTATGCATTTTTTCACCCTTGAATAGGCTGATCCATGTAAAAGCTAATCCTATTCTATGTTCCATTCTCAAAATAAAATTAAAATATTATACATAATTTTTAAATTAACACTTAACAGCCTCATCCTACTTCCTCCAAAACGGGTTCTATTTTGCAAACCGTATCTCTAGACAGATTTCAGCAGATAACTGTGCAAGAGACAAACAGAGTGAGATTTCCTTCGTTCCTTCAGACTTGCATTCTCCCCTCCTCCCCACCCCCGATCAGCTGGGAAACATTCCCAGATTCTTCTCAAGCTTAGTTTGGAAGTAAAGCTCAGCCTTGAATAACACTCAGCCCAGGAAATGCTTTGGATCGTAGACCACTTAGAATACTCAGTTTGACTCTCCCAGGAGGTCTCTTTTCAAACTCCATTTGATAGACGGTTTGGCAGTTTGGTATTTTCACTGAAAGCTCCTGGCACGTTGCTGAGAGATAAAATCACAGCAGTCTGGAAATTATACAAATGGTGGAGGGAAGCACCACACCCGAAGAAAGCTCCTCAAACTTCAGGGGGAAATTATTGTTCAAAAGAGGTCCCAACTGTCCCTACTCCCCAGGGAGTCGGGGGCAGGGAGGGGAACGGAATCGACACTCTCTGTGGCGCTGGGCATGCTCCTTCTTGGTGTCACCTCCGGAGCTGCCTTGTACTCTTAGGACCCAATGAAAACAACAAGAATGACCCGTTTTTAGTATTTTTGAAATATTAATGTCCTGGTCTCTGCACAACCCTGACTCAATCATACTGACATTAACCATACATCTTTTGTATGTAATCATAATTTCACAACACTTCTCTTGTGTCCTTTGGACCACCTCTGGTGTTGCATTTGGGTGCTGTTCAAAATGTCTCCAAGACACAGCCATCATCTATACTAGCAAATTCTCTCCCAAACTTGGTTCATGAGTTCAAAGACAGATTAAGTGGAACCATGGAATGCTTTCTCTCGAAGTGACAAGCGGCTTCATGACACTGAATAGAATGTCAAGTTCTTTCGCAGAGAGGGTGGTGGGGAGAACTGAGGACCAAACCAAACAGAAAAACAGCATGGGGTTAGCCTAAACCAAGAATTTTCAAGCTTTTGGATGTCCCAAAATTTTATTTATTTTTTAATGGGACTGTAGTCACAGAGTAACACTTCAGTAATATGTGTGATAAATAATAAGAAGGTGCAGTTTATTCTGATTTTTAGTAAACAGTCAATAGGGGTATAGGCCAAGCAGGAAACGGGAATTAAAAAATAAATCCTTGGTCGGTAAGAGATGGAAGAAATTTGGGGAGAACATTCTCTTTCCTTTCTATACTGTTACACATCTGTGTCACAGCCACACTAGTGCCACCTCCCCGCACCATGTAACAACCCTTGAAGTGACTGCTTTCTGGGAAGTGGGAGTTCCTAACAGAATGATGTTTTTTGGCTTTTGTTTCTGGTTTTGTTTACTGAAGTACAGTTGACTTGTTAACTACTTGTGTACAACACAGTGATTCATTTATACATATATATTCCTTTTCATATTCTTTCTCATTATGGGTTATTACAAGGTATTGAATATAGTTCCTTGTGCTCTACAGTAGGACCTTGCTGTTTACTTCATACATAGCAGTTTCTATCTGCTAATCCCAAACTCCTCATTTATCACCCGCTTCCCCTTTGGTGACCATAAGTTTGTTTTCATGTCTGTGAGTCTATTCCTGTTTTGTAAATAAGTTCATTTGTGTTATTTTTTTAGATTCTACATATAAGTGATATCATATATTTGTCTTTCTTTTTCTGGCTTACTTCACTTAGAATGACGATCTCCAGGTCGATCCATGTTGCTGCAAATGACATTATTTTATTATTTTTTATAGCTGAGTAGTATTCTATTGTATAAATATACCACAACTTCTTTATCCAGTCATCTGTTGATGGACATTTAGGTTGCTTCCATGCCTTGGCTATTGTATATAGAGTTGCTATGAACACTGGGGTGCAGGTATCTTTTCAAATTACAGTTTCCTCTGGATATATGCTCAGGAATGGAATTGCTGGATCTTAGGGTAAGTATATTTTCAGTTTTTGAAGGAATCTCCATACTGTTTTCCATAATGGCTGCACCAAACTCCATTCCCACCAACAGGATGAGAGTTCCCTTTTCTCCCTCTCCAGCATTTTATCGTTTGTGGACTTTTGAATGATGGTCATTCTGATCAGTGTGAGGTGAGACCTCACTGTAGTTTTGATTGGCATCTCTCTGATAACTAGCAATATTGAGCATTTTTTTCATGAATGAATTGGCCCTTTGTCTTCATTGGGGAAATGTTTGTTTCGGCCTTCTGCCCATTTTTGGATTGGGTTTGTTTTTTTGTTATTGAGTTGTTTAGGCTGTTTGTACATTCTGGAAATTAAGCCCTTGTCAGTCACATCATTTGCAAATATTTTCTCCCATTCCGTAGGTTGTCTTTTCATTTTGTCTATGGTTTCCTTTGCTGTGCAAAAGCTTAAAAGTTTAATTAGGTCCCATTGTTTATTTTTGCTTTTATTTCTACTGCCTGAGTAGATTGCCCTAGGAGAACATTGCTAAGATTTATGTCAGAAAATGTTTTGCCCATGTTTTCTTCTAAGAGGTTCATGGTATCTTATCTTCAAGCCATTTCGAGTTTATTTTTGTGTATGGTGTGAGGGAGTATTCTAATTTTACTGATTTGCATGTGGCTCTCCAGCTTCTAACTGGAATGATGTTTAATGAAGACTGTAATTTGGAGACAAAAAAGAACTAGATTCAGAAACAATGTTTGCACCGACTTATAAAGTAAGAAGCCAAGTGACTTCACAAAGCAGTTAGACTTGAGTCCCTTTACAAGATCCTCAGTGAAGCCTTGGGCAAGGTAGCCCCTTACACTGGGCTCCTGGTTACTTCATTTTTTCCTTACAACTGCCTTAGGAGCTGGGTGCCGCCTGAGGCTTAAAGATGAAATGTGTGATTTGCCCAAGGCCACTGGTATGTGGTGGAACTGGGTCGGCTGACTGTCTGCACTCTGCTGACTCCAAAATGGGGACAAGAAGAGTACCTCCCTGGGAAGTTTACTGAGAAGAGGAAACAGAACTCATGAAAACTGCGTAGCATAGTGCCCGCCTAGCAAGTAGTAAAAGCATCAATAATTGAGACACGTTGATGATTATCACCTCGCCCAGCTCCTGGGCAGCAAAGCCGGAACTAAAACCCAGGTCAGCTCTAAAACCCATCCTCTGCGCACGGGGCTCTCCTTACGTCCACGGCACACAGTTTGCATACCTGACCTAGTTTCTATTAAAAAGGCCAAAGGACAGGAGGGGCACTCCAAAGAATGACGTCCCAACACTGAAGCTTTAAAGATAGCACTTGGCAGACGCTCATTCCAGACTATTTTTGGAGAGATTCCAAGCTTTGGGAGTGAAGGTTGCACAGTCCCAGCATAAGTGATTCTGGGCAGAGCTGGGGGAAGGGGCCTGGCCTCCCTGCCTGGAGCAAGTCCCTCCTGGGCGCCTTACGTTGACCTCCTTTGCCCACAAAGACTTTAAAGAGTGTCTGACTATCAACAGAAGGAGGCTCAGTGTCCAAAACACAAGCAAACAGATTTAAAAGACCCA